>NW_028185872.1:1555710-1590115 GCF_003343005.1 Rhea americana
GGGGGGCTCGACGGGGCCGCCGCTGCGTTGCTCCCCGTTCATCCCCCCTGGAAGCCGTGGGAGAGGGAACTGCCCCGCTCCGGCCTGGGGGACCGTGGCTGATGACACAGGGAGAAACGAATCCTCCTGGCTGCCGCGGGTGCGGTGCCTGCGGCCGCTGCCTGCTCCGCCCGTAGAGCGATGCTTGCTCCCCTCACTGGACCGTATCTGCGTCCCCTGCAGCACGCCCGTGATCCCAGAGCCTAGCTGCTTGTGGCTCCTCTTACGGGCTCTTGTGGTTAGGCCCAAATCCAGGCAGATGCTTAGCGTCCTGCTGCTGTTAATTGAAGCTAAACATCTCGATTTGCTTGTGTGTCTTCTTAATCTTCTGGCCAGTGTCATTTAGTGATTACAGAAGGTAATACAGCAGCAAGACTCTTGTCTTGTTTCAGTTTTGCTGCTTGGGTATTTGATAGGTCATTTAGGTCAGTTGAGGGAAGGGATAAGAAATTGTTTGACAGTGGCAGCTTGTCTACAAAATGCAGTGAATGCAGGTTATCCACTTCGAAGTACACATGTAAAGCTTCAGGGTTCTCTCCTGTCCTTGTTTTCTCTCCCATATGCGACGATGCTTACCCAACAAGTGGGTAACCTGGTTTAGTTATCATTAATAGTATTGGTTGCACACTTTGAGGCGAGGGGGGTGTGACATTACTCTTTTCTACCTTGAAGCATACTCACTTTGTTGGAGCTGTGGTTTTTGGGTCCGTTTTGCTGTTAGGACTTCTGCTTACCTGAGGTTGTTTAACACCACTTCTTGTCAAATAGGCTCTCACTATGTAGCATCTTATTTTCTGATAGCGTAGGAAATACAAACTCTTTTTTAATGCATTAATTTACCCTTTTAAAAGGGCTACATAACATGACTCCTCTTTCTTTCGATCTATTGTTTCTGCAGCATGGGATGGACTCTGCTGCTCCTCATTAGTCATAAGTGACAGTTGCGAAGATTGCTTCATCTCTTGTTTTTAGATGAGCTTGAAAAAACATGCTTCTAGTTGTGCAATGGCAGATGAGCACCGCTTATTCAACTGAGCTAAGCTTCTTGTCCTAGTTAGCAGCTGAAGTCAATGATACTTGTAATTTTTGTGGGAAAGGATAGAAGGGGAGTTCCTCACTTGTAAGTGTGAGGCAGCAATGAGAAAGGTGAGTATACTGGAAGCAAGCATTGGCTTCTGAGCTGTAYTATTTCTACTTTAAAGCTTTTTCTTCCCCTATGGTTGTATCTTCTGAATTTGTTGTAACTATTTCTAATTACAATTTGAGAATGCCTCTCACTAGAATGTTCTGTGTAATTAATGCATATTTAGAGATCTACTTGCATTTCTTAATGAGTATTGAGGGAAAAATGTATTGTCAGCTGCTTTTTTTTGTTGTTTTAACAGATTTATTGGTGTGTGGTGGAACCTCAGTATCCTGTTCCTAACCAACAGATTTGTGTTGTTTTCAACTTCTTAATAGACAGCATTAGTGGAGAGCTCTCCATTTGATTTTGCTTAAACCCTCAGTAACTTAGCTATTCTAGTCTGTCGCTAAGGGTTCACAAATTTCTTTTTTATCCACCAGGAATATAAGTGCACATTTTCTCCTATCATTTGGGAGTTAAGGATTTTGAATTGGCTTCTTGTTCTCATCTTGACAGAGTTCTGGTGTGTAGTAGAGCTAGGCCAGTCTTCTTCTGGTATAATTATGACAAGAAACAAATAAACAAATTATTATCTGGAAGTTAGAACTTTAACTTCTGTTACCCATGGAGAAATGTTAGCTGGCTGGACTTTGCTATTCTGCAAGAACGAAGGGCACAGCCTTGAAGCTCTTGCAACACTTAACTTTTTGTACTGCTCTAGCAGGTTGGAACCACAGTCATGGGGCAATACCTTGCTGGTCTGGTGTTGCACTGACCAGGTGGAGCCAAGAGACAGTATGATGTTGTTTGTGAGGCAGGCAGTTGTTTGGCGTATTTCAGACTTGTTGAAAGACTGTTCTTCTCTTCTACGAGATTCTAACTTTGTCTCTGCGATTCACCTTGTAGGGACAGGGTATTCTCATTGAAGAGCTAAGGTGGCTCTATGCTGTCATGGTATAACCTGAATTGGTTGAACTTAGAGACCGGTAACATCTCTGAAGAGGAGATAAAAAGTCTCAAGTGGCAGCATGAGAATGTTTTGGCTCCTGTTTTCTGTGGGATCAGTTAGGCTCTCCTGTTCATTGCCTTTTTATTTACACTGTACCTCATGAGTAGCTCCTCTTAAGGAAGTAGCATTCTGACTTTAACAACTGGGCAGGCTCAAGCATCTTCCAGTGGAGAAACTGTCTTCCAGCACTGAGAAAGATAGGGTAGAGCCAAAGTTCTTACCAAATCTGCTCTCTTTCCCAACTGCTGGAGGAGTCAGAGGTGGTGGTCCTTAAGGYTATGATTATACTCTTTTGCTAATTCTTGGTTCATTTCTAGTTACATTTTTACCTGGCTAGTGGATTCCATTACATTTTCTGAAACAATTTCTGTGACATTTCTTTCCTCTGTGTCTTTTGGAAGCACAGGGAAGCTGATGGTGGTGAGCTTGACTTCCACCTTCTGAATCCATAATGCATTCTGAGGGCTGTAGGATAAAACTGATCTTGACAGGTAGCATGCACATGAATTGCAGTATAGCCCTCTGAAACTGAGATGTGAAGGTTAGCATGTCTGTTTAGTCACCTGAATATTAAGTTATGTTCTTTTTCCTATGTTGTGTTGCACCTTTCTCCAAAGCCCCTCTCTCTGCTCATATCTGTCTTTGAGTCATCAGTCTTGGTGAGAGAATTTCTTGCACATACATGACATGCCCTCGCCAAGAGGCACCTTATTGTGGCAGTCGCCAGTGCTGTGCCTGAGTACTTGTCGCTGAATCCCTGTTTGAGAGAGAAGACATGAAGTACCAAAGGAGTTTGTGGCAATTTTAATTTAAAATCTGTCTGGATATAGTTGTGTTGAAGCAAGTGTAGCAGCACAGAAGTAACACTGAGGACATCTCCTCAGGTCACCCTCTCAAAAGCATATGTCACCCTCCGTGACAATCTGGAAGTGGTTTTCTCAGCAGCCTGCTGAGTATTGTCACAGTCAACAGAGGAGCAGTCTCGTTCTGTGATCTGCATCCCAGGATTGTTGCAAAATTGATCTGTGACCTGCATTGAGGCATGATATGCCACAGTATTCATAGTCCCAGTTATTTTAATTTCCTGTCTTCTATTTAAACCTTTTTCTTTTGGAAGTTTCAGCAAGAGAGCACCACAAAGGTCTGCACACCCTGAACTTTGTATTCCCTATCATCT
This sequence comes from Rhea americana, assembly GCF_003343005.1. Lineage (NCBI taxonomy): Eukaryota > Metazoa > Chordata > Aves > Rheiformes > Rheidae > Rhea > Rhea americana. The sequence goes on from NW_028185872.1 coordinate 1,559,062, forward strand.
TCTATATGTTTTATCCATATATTGTGTACTGACTCCACTGTGCTCTCATAGCCCCTGATTTGAGTGCTGGAGGGACAACTATCAACATTCATGTGTCACCTGAGAGAATCCACTAGAGAGAACAGTTTGATATATATGGTTTTAATGGCAGGATCAGAATTTTTAATAACCTCAAAAGAAAAATGCACAGCTTCCCTGAAGCTAGTGTGACAACAAYGTTAAATCATCCTTTCTGAAAGGGTGTCCCAAGGTCTTTTAGGAAAAACAGACATTTTAACTCTAAATTGTAGAATGACTGTTTTGAAACTATCAGGCTAGGAATTGGAAAATAGGTCTGGTGTACTGAGGCATAACCCACAAAATGGAAGCCAAGGGTCTTTAACTAAGTTACTTGACCTTTCCTCTGAGGGATTAAACTATTTTAGTTAGGAAAACATTTTTAGTATGGGAATAAGTGTGCTTATGTCAAAGTTGCCCGTTATAGATTATATCTATGGAGATTTTGAACATCTTTCAGTTGTCCTAATTTATTTTAATTGAATGCCTCCCATGAGTGTTAAAGAACTGGAAAAAATCAAGCAGTTACTTTTTATATTTTCTGTGGCTTTTAAGAAAGTTATTAACCTTCAAGTTAGGGTCTGTGTCAGTTTTGTGTCATGTGATGAACAGTATTATCTTACTCCGTAGGGACAGGAGGTTTGGAAGAGCAGTTACTTTGGTCTTGAATGCCTACAGAGCTGAGGATATAGTTGTCTGTTCCATTGGCTTCAAATACAGAAGAGCGAAGAGTGAAATAGCAGTACGGAGCTGAAAGGGTATGTAATGTTTTACTTTAAGACTGATTTTGTCCTTTACCTGAACGTTTTCGTATACCTAAGATCTTTGACTTTTGAAGGAAAGTGCTCTCAAAACTCTTACTTTGCCAAGAAGCTGGCAATTCATTCCCTGTGTAAATTTTTGTCTCTGTAGGGTGTTTGATATCCATAACGAAACCGTATCACAGATGTGTAAAGCTCTCTAGTTCAGTGCCATCGCTTAAACACCCGTGAAAACCTAACTTTTAGTCTTTTGCTGTCTTTATTGTAAATGAAGAACAGTGATGAGCAGGGAAAGGAAGGAATGGCACTATCAGAAAAGCTGAGGAGAAGGAAGCCACAGGATCTGGACAGGGTTTGAGCATGTGGTTAAAATGTGAGAAATGCCAATACAGAATCTTTGATCTTTTGTCAAGGTATCTGAGAGATAACGTCAACAAACTGGGCTAAGCTAAGTCTGCCCAGCTCTTGGTTCTCTGAGCTGGGTGTCTATGAAGCTGGGAGTCTGGGTTCCAGGGGCTGTTTGGGGTAAGCAGTGATGAGAATCAGCGATTCTAACAATGTCTGGGAAAGCACTGAGATCCTTAAAGTAGTTTAACGGCTTCCTTGGTATTCCAGCACAATGGAAAAGACTCCTCAAAAAAATCCTTAGTACAGAACATGYGCCCACACTCTGCTCCCTTGATAAGAGTGCAAGCACCCAACAGCGTTSTCATAAAGCTGGTTCACTTTAGGTAAGTGCCAATACAAGGTGCTTCAGCAGCCTTCCCCCTCAACCCCTCACACCTCAGAAAGGAAAGACTTTTTATCCTTTTTTCCTAGTACAGACTACAGAAATTGCAGTGCTGAATTTTATGTTCTGATGGTCTAATAGCTTGTTATAGTTTATTTTGCTTAAGCTGTGAAGTGCCAGCCACAGTTATGATAGGCCTTTTTGTTGGCCAGTTTACATTTTGAGTAGCAATAATTGTCTCTTTATGCTTAATGTTATGGATTGCACTAATCTGAATAGTGTTTTGTAGGCTATTTGTTCAGCCTTACAAAGAAGTTCTTGTGTGAGCACAGCTCTAGCAAGTGATCTAAGCGACTCTGATACAAAAAGTAACAAAGTTCTTTTCCTTGTTCTTTTATTGTAAGTAGTTATGTTTGCTGGTACACAGTGTGCTAGGAAATTTTCTTTTTAGGTATGGACTGCGTGTTTTTTTTTTGTGTGTGTTCATAAGAAGTGTGGGTCTGTTTGACAACTGGAATTCAGTTTCCTCTCCTGACCTTTCTCAGACCAGGAGTAGAGTTGAGGACGTGGACTCAGCTAACCAAGGATAGCTGTCCATTTTGGGTCAGTCTCCTGCTCCAGTAACATATTAATCTTTGTGTGGAAGCATCAGAACAAAACTGGTGATTCTGATATGCTTCAAATAGGTCAACAGGGCAGAAAGCTAAGCTTGTTCAATGCATATCCTCCCATTTCTTATACTAAGATGCTTAAAGTCTAATCATACTTTAGTAAACCAAGAAGTTCTTTCTGAAACAMGTAAGGATTCAATTTCTGAATTTCAGCCCTTTCACACTTGCCATGTGATAAGCACTGAATCTCCTTGTCAAGCATATTCTTAAATATGAGTGTGCAGAGTGGATGAACTTTGGAACATTTTAAAAAAAGTATTCACCCTACACTAGTGTGCAAGGAGATTATTTGTCTGATTTGCTATAAACATTGGCTTGTGTACTTGAGGTAGCATTATGCAAAGTTAATCCCAGATTAGTGCCTTTCCAAGCAGGCAGGGTAAAACTGACTGTGTTAGCGGGACTTGCAAATGCTGTAATATGTATTTAATAATACAYCTGAGATCCTTGGAGATTGATGATTTTTATGTACCAGTAAGATATTTAGTGAATTGAAGTAGAATTCAGTTCTCGGAGAAGGGAGTGCTCCTCACAGCCTGGATTTAGCATAAGAACTGGAGAGCGGTTTGTATTGTAGTACATTAACTTTCTTGCAACATAGTTAGGCTGAATGCAAAGACCAAACCAACTGACACTTCTCTTGAGGGCTAAATTTGCACAAAGAAAAGGGATGAATGTAAGAATGCAATACATGTAGCTTCCACCTAAGGCAGAAATGGATGTTTGTTATACTTAAGGCTATAAAATGCGATTGAAGTTCCCTGAGACTTTTATTTTTTTTAGAGTAGCTGTGTGCAGAACAGCTCTGATGGCTTTTGCTTTGTAAGAAAAGGRAATCTTTCTGTAAGCATCAGGCTTTCTCACTGTGGATATCCAATTTAAATATTACCCTTTGCAACTTGAGCTTTGCATGTGTAAATGTGTGCGTGTAATTTTATATGTTTGTTATGCGTATGTATGCACACATATATATATATATACATATGTATATGCATACACATACAGATATAAATCATATATAACTACTAAGTGCAGTCGCTAGAAACAAAATACTCCACCATCTTTAGTGACTTATTGCCCAGATGAAACGAAGGGATAGCCAAACATCTGATCCTTGTATCACTGTAGCAACTGGTCTGTTATCCTCAAGTAAAYACTAGTGTAACTCCCCTGACTTCTAGAGTGGCAAGCTGATACAAAACTGATCTGAGAGAGAAGGAGTTTCACAGCTCCACTGGTACGTGACTAGCAGTTTGGATCAAACTCCCGAGGGTGAGTGGCAGCAGAATGATGCTACAGAGCTGCTTCTGTAGCAGGTCTGTTATCCTTTGGTTGGTTATGCAGCCTTTCAGCATTTTTTGGAAGCAAACTGCTGCAAGGACTGTTATACTGCTTCTCCTTGGTGTAGGTTTTTTGGGGTCACAAGTTCGATTTCACTGAGCAAAARTTGTAACATGCAAGATATTAGTTTCTGCTAGTTTGTTTAACTAGCTATAGTTATATTTGTGTTCATTTAATTTCAGGAAAAAGTTGTTGGAGGAGGGACTCCTTCCTGAGACCTTGATGCCTTTTGACTATTGGGTTTTAGGTAAAACCCTTTTAATCACATTCTAGCTAGCAATGTTATCTGTATCGCAAGTAATGCAGAAAGATTGTGCCTACAGTGCTGTGTTGCTTTTTGCAGCAATTTTTGTCTTTCACTTCCTTGCTTAGAGTTCATCTTTTCTCTCTGCATTTTTTCTTTTTTTTATGTGTTTTTTTTTTTATGTTTAGAAGAATATCTGTCTAAAACTGATTAGTGAAACTCAGGAAATACGAAACAAATATAATATCCAAAATTTTATAGTATTTTTTTAAACTAACAAAATGATTGTCAYCTGAGTCAAATAGAAGATTTTACTCCTGTTTACCAAAACTGATCTACTACTTGGCTCATAAGCAATATTTACAACATAAAGCAAAGGGGAAGTATTTTTGCCTTAAAACTTTAATTTCTGCCATTGGATGGGATAGGTTATATAAACCTATCATTGTAATATTGTGCTACTTTCCTGAAGAAGCCTGATAAAAACTCTAAATCACAGTTTGTTTTCAGGGGGAAATAAAAGGCAAATRCGATGTTTTATTTTTTTGGGATTCTTCTTCCAAAATAAAATTCCAGAAAATATTTTGCTTCAAGAGAGGACTTTTAAAGCAAGGAATCTGACTGTCTACTTTCTTCGTGTTTGATTGCATAAGAATTGTCAACTGTTCAGGGTTTTTTTAAAAAAGGCAGGGGGAAGCTCTTGCAACATTCTGTTTTAAGCTGCCCTCTCACTTGTTGTCTTTCCTCTCCTGAAAAAGGAGAACTACAATTGTTCTTTTGGGCTTTTTAAGGCTGAAACAATGTTAGTAAAGGGAGACTAGTGGTGAGAATGTACATTTCTCAAATAGCTTTCCATCAGACAGCTGAAGAATTTTCCTTTTCAGGTTTAGAGATGTTAGACTGAACAACATGAGATGCCATTCTATCTTAGTTACTATATTGAGGGATTTTTTAAAAGTTGTGAGATTTTTGATGTCTTGCATACTGACTATCTGGAGGTTAGATGCCAGAATAGATGCTTTTTAGTATGAGAATAGCTTTAGTTATAATTTTAGGATTAGTATAGACCTTATGTATTTGATCGTCATACTTGGCTTTGCATCTTTCACTGCAGAGCCAGTTGAGAATGTACCAGCTGCAAGGGGATCTGTAGTTGCTACCTTTGCTACACTTCAGTTTTGGATAATTTTTACTGCTATAAAAATTCTAGCAAAAAGAGTAAGACTTAAGATTCTCATTCAGGATTGAACTGAAGCCTCTATGAAGCTGTACTGCTTCTGGAGCCCAAACAGTGGGCTGATTAATAGGAGAGATTGTTTAACAAGCTTTTKTTCTGATGTTAAAAGTAAGAGAGTCTTTTCATTGAATTGAGAAAAATAGGATTTTTGTAGGTGGGAATGTTTTAAACTCTGTCACTGTGGGAATTAAATCACTTTCTCCTTTCTAATGTTGTAACGCAGGGTAACTGTGATTTGGATTTGGAGAGCTGTTGGATGTTTGTCTGTATCCTTGGAGTATGGAGTAAAGAGACTCTTGATAACCAGAAATGGAGACATTATGCTTTTTGTTTTGGTTCTCCTGTTAGATTCTTTTACGTGATTGATCTATGAAATGGCAGAAAATGGAACAGACTGTGACCAGAGACGCATAGGAATGATCAAAGAACAGCACAATGGAAACTTCACAGGTAGGTGGAAAATCACATAATGTTCTCAGCTAGTCAGCTCAGTACATASAGCAGCCAGCACAATACTCAAAAAGGATTTTCTCTTGGTTCAGCTTATACCTGAATAATGYGAAAGGAGAGATTGTACCTATGCTGAAAACTTTAATCAGCTATAAATCTGAGGTCTGGAGGGTTTATGTATTGTAGAATAGTTTTAAGATGTATATTTCTGTTTAGTCTCTCCCTTATTCTCTCTTTCTTCTGAGTTCTTATTCTGCAGTGCTCATGCATGCAAACCCTATAGAGCTGACTGAGGGTATCAGTAGGCRCTGCAACAGGACTGTGAGCTAAAAAGCTGAACTTGTTTGGCAAATATGTGGCTTCAGAAGTYGGGCTATACAGTCCCCACTTTTGGCACTGAAGAGCTAGTACTTGGTAATAAAAGTACTTGGTAATAAATTTACTCTCAGAGAAATCCAATTTTAGTTTCCCAATTTCTAGCTTTTATGTTGACATTTAGTTTCACTATAATTTATCTTTTTCTATGATAAATTACTAACTGAACAATTAACTACTACATCTTCTGCCTCACATCTGCTTTTCTTTCTGGTATTTCTAAGTAGGCCAAGATTAATATTTAAGGTTCATGAAAAATAATCTGAGAACATTTTATTAAGAGCTTTGTGCTACTGAATGTCTGTAYTGTGTGGTATGGTGTAAAAATGATAATCATCTTTGTTTCCCRTCAGCTTTGAATATGTCAGTTCCATATTAAGTTTTGTAACCAAATGTTCCCTCAAGATGTTTGCTGTCTTCCACCGTTGTCTTTTATGATCTTTGGGTTTTATGACTTTGCATATTTTAAATAATGTTGAAGCAGGCTTATTAGACCTAGTAAGAGAAAAGGTAGAGAACAGCAATTTTTGAAGCCAAGAGTGTGGCAGAAATCTAAGAGGAACTGGATATGTGTATTTATGGAACAAATCAAAGCCTTTTACCTAGTCTTAAATCAGTTAGTAGTTCTGAAGGAATGTGGATATTATCCAGTACTTGCTCCTGTGGGATTTTTGTGAGTTCGTCTAAAGTAACTGATGCTTACAGCTAAAGAATATGAAATCAAATGGGCCACATGACTAATGAGGTATGCACTTTCTGTGTAAATATTAGCATCTGATAAGACAGCATGTTTCAGTTACTGGAATAAAAAACTGGTGTAAAACCGTTTGGATTACAGTACCATAGGGGTTTGKATTTCAAATGCAACAGCTTCATGTGAATTTAAGGTTTATAAATATTAATGCTAGCCTTTAAATGTATACAAAACAGAATACACATATTTTGACTTTGTGTAGAAAGTAATAAACAGGTTTGATGTGTTTGAATGCAAGAGTTAGTGTCATTATATATATATAATGTTTTTTAAACTGTTTCATCATCCTTTTCTCTTATTTCAGAATTTGTTTTCTTAAAAGTATAAAAATCACTACTATTTATTAGCCTGATGACCTTTGAACAATCTTTTCTCATCCAAAAATGCCTGGGGATATTTATTAATCTTATGAATGCAAAATAACAAATGTTTATTAGAAAAAACTTTCTTCTGGACTTGTACTGTAGCATGCAATTATTGGTTTTACAGTCATGTTGGACACTGAAATGTCACTCAGATAACTATGTTATCTGAGTAACTTTTAACTGCRATATATAGTGTCAGTCCAGGGAAGGAGTGTGGCAAGCCCCTCTAGCGGGAGCACTTCCTGTCTGGTGGGCTCATTTTGGAGAAACTGAATAGAGTGACAAGACTTAACATAGCCTGAGGATCCCGACCAGGAGGATAGATGCTATCATCCAGTTACACTGTGACTTAAGTGTATAAAGAACACATGTAATTTAATCTAGTTCGATTGGAGAAGCTGAAGAATAGTTTTGGAAAAGGACCAAATTCAGAAGTTCAAAATAAGTGTGGTCTCTGCAGTGGGTAATGGAGATGTTTGACCTGGTATATTACGTGATACATAACTAATAGAGCAGTATATTGCATAAAGACTAATACATTGCTAGACTACTTGCACCTTTGCCCAATTAGATTCCTGAATGGTTGTGAGCTATGCGGAAGAGAAAGATACTGTACCTCCTTCCTTGGGGGGTCACCTCTGATTTCTGATGCTCTTGGAGTAAATGCTTTGTTAGGGGTAGGAGAGATAACTGGGAGCTCGCATAAATTTTCTGACAAAGCAAACAAATATTGCTGTATTTTTGAGGCAGGTTGGAATCTGAGCTGTCAGTGTGTGCWTTTACATTTCTATTGCTTTTCATTTGCAGATTCTTCTTTGTTGAGTGAACGGAAACGAAGGGACCGAGAAGAGAGGTTGAATATTGTTCTCTGGAGACAACCGCTTGTTACCTTGCAGTATTTTTTCCTGGAAACTCTAATAAACTTGAAGGAATGGACCATAAAGTAAAGATCATTTCTTTAACTACTTCTAAACATTCTGGGGAAACCCATACTGTGATTCAGTAGATCATTCTGACATCTCATTTTCCCTGATGATTCACAACTTTTAAATTCTTCTGCCAGAAAACATATTCTTTTTGTACCTTAAAGGTGGCTACTGGAACATATCATACTTCCAGCTGTGTACCCAGACCTTCTGCCTAAATTACCTAAGTATTAAATACAGAATGGTCTTGATGGAAAAGAATTGCAAACTTCCTTTCCGAAGAGTTGAATATTCCGATTTCAAAGAATGGGACAGTGTTTAGGGATCCTGAAGGCAAGAGATGTTGTTCTTATTACTGCAGTGTTAAGTACTGATCTCCTAATGTATGCGTTAGTGTCACTTAATGATTTTCAAGCAGCTCAGCTAGGGCAGAGTTCAGGAGTACGTGGAACTTGCAGTCATGTTTATGAAACTGCAGAGAGGACTTTGCTTCTAAGCTACATGGTCCATTTCATAGTGGAAGATGATTTATTAAACACTTTCCCTAAGCATTATTTACAAACTAGATACAATTGACTTTTATTACAGCTAGAACTGCTACTTACAAATTTCCTAACATCCCCTACTCATGCTGAAATGCATAGCTGTTTCTTAATGCACTAGGCTTGGRAGGATTTGGAGTGCCAAAAGACAAATATAAGTAAAAGCAAATCAACAAGTGAAAAAGCCAAGAGTAGCAGTCATCCTTGGATGGCAGTGCTTGTGTCAGTAACAGGAAACTTTCACAAYTGGGAATGAGTTAACAATCATTTTCACAGTCAAAAGGTAGGATSTGATATCACCATGGGCGATTCCAGCAGCTGGACCGCTCCCTTGCAAAGCAAGCTGAGATTGGTGATAATGGGCTATGTTCCTTGACTCCTCTGCACTAGATATGAGGTTCCTGACATGTAAGATCCGTTGAGAGAAATATCTATTTTTCAGTTTTGATTTTTTCTGAAGCAAYTTGTATGAAAAATACCAGACTTATGTAGTACCCTCTACTACCTTTTCTTACTTTCTTTTTTTTTTTTTTTAATCTACGTTCTTCTACTGTGTTTAGGTACTGTTTCTTATTGAACTGCTTTCTTAGATTTGTTACCCATCTCTGATTACTAGTTTTTCTAGTCTAGTCTAGTTTTTCTGAAAGCCTTCAAATATTTACTAAAATACACAGTAGAAATAACATTTGAGGTGTCATTTTAAGCTGACTGTGGCCTGGCTTCCTAGACATTAGTTTCTGTTACAAGATGCAAGTGTCATCTGTGCACAGCTGTGTTGTGCAGCACTAGCACGACAATGTATTTTTTGTAAATAACAATGACCATATATTAACAACTATTAAGATGAGACCTCAGATTGACTCGTAATAGTCTCCTGTGTTCCACYTCATTACATTGTGCTTTAAATGGTGATAATCACTTGAAAATCCCATTATTATCRTACTTGTATAAGCAGCACAGATGTTTTTATACTTAAAGGAAGGTTAGAGACTTTTCTCAGCTTGCTTAATTGATAAATCTGTGAATGTTTTCCTGTGTTACCATTCCCATATTTCTATCTTTTTTTTTAAACCTATTTCCATCTTTTTAAATAAATTAAAGTGAAGTTTATAGTTTGTTATTTCCTATCTGGCTTTTTAAAATGATGCTAATGCTTTTAATAGTATCAGATGACAGTACAATAGCATTTTCCAGAAAATAATAAATACATTTTCTTATCAACTGTGTACAGCTACATACACATTATGCAGTATTGTTGCAACCTTGTAAAACTAGACAGGTGCAAAAGTAATCAGATCTCAAATTACACAGGAAAACACTTTCCTCCCCTTACTGTATTAGTTTCTAAACCCTTCATAATTAGCTAAAATTTATTTATCAATTTGTCAAATGCATTTGAGCTGTTAAAGGAAATACTAATTTCAGCAGATCAAGAGAACCAAAATAGTGTCAAGATCTGTTCCTCTTACTGTCACGGAGGCCCTACCCGTGAGCGCAGAGTTCAAAATCAGCACTTCTGCATTCTGCCCACAGCTCATCCTTTGCCCAGTGACTGCTTTGCACTTTGCATTAACCATGGATGTCATTGATGGCTCTGTATTTGAAACTGTGTTGGCTGCAGATGCTGAATGTTTGCTTTTAGATYGTATTTGTTTTCCAACAGTTATTTGTTTGTTTTAAAAAACAAAGGGTGGGGGGGATGTGTGGCTGAACTTTGGTTTCACCTGAGAGTGAAGTATAGATTTTTCCATAAGAAAAAAGCCTCCCTATATATATATATTTTTTTTTTAATTGGGAGGTTTGTACTTTCACAATAGCRAACTTTATAGTTGCCCTTGTCGCCACTGAGTATATCCACCCAGACCCAGTCTATGGGGATAACTAAGTGGCTTTGAAATGCATGCTAAAATACGAAAAACCCTAATTGCCATTTGTTTTTTAAGATTGTGGCATCGACGAAGTATCTTGGTGTCTTTTTTACTGATGCTTGCAGTACTTACAGCTACGTATTATGTTGAAGGAACACATCAACAGGTAGGAGGTTTTCAAGTTACTTTCCTTAGTGACTAGTACTTCTTGTCCCTGTGTTAAAAGTAGATGTACTGGGGATTGAATGGGGTCCTACTGAAATTGTAATATGTACTTGAGCTCCTGCTCACTTTGAATTTTTTTTTTTCATGTTATGACTCCCTTCTCTTGTATATGGATGATCTACATTTTAGAGATGGGTGAAGCTGGGTGTATGGTTTGATCTGTTCTGTTGCATCTGTATATGTTCCACTTCCCATCCTTTCCTGAAGAAGTACCTCTCCAGTGTTGCAGTTCCCCACATCTGTTGTTAATGAGCTTTAATAGTAATGCAAGCTCTTCAGATAAAACTAGGTTAAACTGGGTCATGAGAGAACTTCAGGGTTCCCAAGAAACATTTCTTCTATTATGGAAGGCTCTCCTGACTATCCAGGATGAGCATCTGTTCAGATATAAAATATTTACTGCCTTCAAATCCTGGTTCTGACATAGTTCTTTTCCCTCCATTGTCCTCAAGTGGTTGTTTTAAAAGCTTATTTGTGTTTTGGATTATGTAAAGACTGAGGCTTTTGCATCACTTGAGAAGTAAAGGCCCTTGCCAGAACACAAGGTGATGGTATTGTCTACACTTCCCTTTCCCCTCCCCATTTCTCCTTGAGTTTCAAATTTTCCCTGAGGCAGGCTGCCCATATTAACCCAGCAGAGCACCTCCRTATACAACTGCATCATCTTACTGCTCTGGACCCACAGTCAGCAGGTTCCCAGTTTGGGATCCCTTCTGTTACTGTATGTCACTGGCTGCCTGAGGATCATGCAGCTTCTCGAACAAGGGTCCTGGTTTCGCAGGACAGGTCTCAAAATGCAGCAGAAAGAGTTGCTTCAGCTCATCAGATTCTTGCTCGCTCGGTTGTTTACTTGAGACCTAAGCAGTTACACGCACAGCAAGTTGGTAGATGGTAAACTGGTGGCCCAGTCCTGTTCCTGGTGGACAAATAACCTTCCTAAAAACTGCCCTTGTGTTGGTGTGGGTTGGTAGCTTGGTAAAGGATAAAGTCAGGATAAAGGCCAGAGCTTGGTGCATTTGCRTTTGGCACTAGATGGCTCTTACCAGCTGGTGTTGGGGCAGCCGGCCCTTGAGCGTGCGGGGCGAAGGTTGCCCTGTGCCCGGGCTGGGCAGAGCAGCGCCTCTGCGGAGGTTTCCCTCGCGCCTCCTGGGACCAAGCGCAGAGGAGGAGGCTGGCGGGGGAGCGCACCCCGCGGTGCTCGGCCGCGGCTCGGAGCACTGCGGTCTGTGCGCTTGGTTGTGTCCTCCAGCAGGTACCTGTCCGTTCCTCAAGGGTTTATCTCCCCTTCCTGCAGAGCTCCTTACTTACGTGTCTTGCCAGCCCCCTCTGCGCATCTCTTTGCGCCGTCAGCGTACACTTGAATATGAGCTGCGCTATTCCAAAACCCCACTCAGATAGCTAAGCGTGTGCTTGCTGTTYTCGCTATCCATTTTCAGGACCTTTTGGTGCCTTGTCAGGTTGAAGCCTACTTTCAGCCTGGGAAACTTCACCTTGGTGCTGTTGGTATCATGGATAGTATAAAATGGCAGCTGTGCTACAGACAAGTTGATGGTCTTGTTCATCCTCTGAAGACTGTCCTCCTGGCAGCTATGAGGAAGATGTGGTTTCCTATTTCTCCAGTGTACCACGCTGTAGTCTGTTTACCTCCAGAACTTGCTGTGATGTTGCTGCATCCCCTTACTTATGTGCCCCCAGCCTATAGCCATGCACAACCAACATTTTAGTCTTTTCCCAGAAGTACCTAGGATGGTCACTCACCGGTCCAAGATAAAAGGCTCAGCGGCATAACAGAGCACTGCTAATTGTATTCCTCTTATCTAATCTGCTCAGGCAGTTCCCTGAGCTCTGTCTGCTCACTGCTTGGGCTGCAGGGCACACTGTCGGGGGCTTGCTGCTCACTATTCAGACCTGGTATGCTTGCTCTGGATTTTCAATTCCCCAGTATTGATCCTGGATTTTTGCTCTGTCTCCTTGGAAACTTGCTAATTCTAAGGCTTGTGGGCTTTTGTTTTAAAAGCGCTCTCACTATTTTCCGTATGTGTCTGTGCTGTAATTGCAATAAATTGCAAATAGAACTATGGAGGATTCTATTTTGGTTATTGTAATCCAGGCAACTATCTAGATTAGTTTGTAGTTTTAATCCTTCTTGATTTTTCTCTTTTGTGACTTTATTTTTCAGTATGTGCGGTATATGGAGAAAAAGTTCTTCTGGTGTGCCTACTGGGTAGGATTGGGCATTCTGTCCTCTGTTGGACTCGGAACAGGTCTTCACACTTTTCTGCTCTATTTGGTAAGGAAACTTTTACCCCYTGGTCTTTCTGAACTGAGTATTATAATTCCTGCATTTAGTTTTCCGTAAGACCTAAATATTAAGTACTTCTGAACTAAGAAAAGAATACTTAGTATAATGTATCTGTGCTCTACTGAATGCTGGTTTTCTTCTATGCTGTGCAACCTTGTTTTGTAGTTTGTATCCTATGTTTATGTTGAGCAGTGGATAGAAGCCTGCTGTTAATCCTCAGTTTGAAACAGTGAGTCAAAATTTGCATTTATTTTATATAAAACATTTTCTAATGTGTGCAGCTCACATGTTTCCATTCAAAATTTTTCTGCATATTCCTTCTTTTAGTAGCTTAAAATGATCTTTTTTCTCTAGCTGAAGCCTTTAAATAGGCAGCTATTTTAAAGTTCAGTCTGCATTCATTTTGCTTTAAAAAAATAACAAGGAAAAATGTTTGKCTAAAAAGATGAAATAATCTCTATGTTGTTCTGAATTTGTATTATGTTGTTTATTTCAACTTTGTTAGCTACGAAAGTCAGAGAAATGTTTGGGTGTGTTTTGCTTTCGGCCATTGGATTAGTTCCTTGTTTATGAAACCGCTGTCCTGGATTTAAGAAAAGTCTTCATGGCCACAAAAATAATTAAAACCAGTTTATGCAACAAATGTCATCTTGTATGTGGGACAATTACAGATGTTTACTTTCTGRACTGCTTTAATCATTAACAATAATACAGAAAGCACTGCAGGAAACAAGAAACTCGTGTTTTTCCATCCAGTAGAGCAAYGTCTATTAGATCTAATGACATCTTTATAGGCTGCGTTCACGGTAGCATTGGACTTAGGTCTCTGTTTTAGCTTCTTGCCTAAAGCCTTTGGAGGCAGAAAGTACAGAAGAAGAAAACTCAGCTTCATTCTGATTTAAGAAAAAGTTGGCTATAAACTTTAGCTATAGGAATTTTACAAATGTTTATTATGAAAACACAAAATTTTCTTCCACAGTATAAAATAGAAAGATGAGGTACTTTTCAAAGGAAAAGAGTTAGGTATTTGTTAGAAAGTCTTTGGATTATGAACCAAACAGTTCAGCCGTGAGGTTGCCGGGGGGAGGTTAAAGTATGTAACTATACACACRCAGACTCTTGCTTGCCCTTTTCTGATGACCATTATGCATCACCATGATAACATTTTTTAATTCTGCATACTTGCCATACAAGGGTTAAATTAGATACAGTGAAGGAAGTCTTAAAATATTGCCAAGCAGAAACATGTTAAAATTATGCATACATACTCTTTTAGATCAAAATAGTGCTTCAGTCTAAGAGATTGAAAATGGAGGTTTCAGAGTTAATGTCCACAGTGCGTAGTGCGTAGGCAGTAGTGCACTGACAGTCTACGGATCTTTCTGCCTTGCAGAGACTACGTTGTTAAAAGCTTAGGGACAGCAAGAGGCTGGGCAGTAGGGCAAATCGATCAAAATCGTGTGTCGTGAGCTGCAGAGCCCCAGCTCGCAGGAGAGGCGAGCCAGCGTGGAGGGATGCCTCGGGTGGAGTCAAGCTCAGAAGCTCCGTTTGGGCTCTCTGCCAGCCCATGGTGGGAGCGAGAATTYGGCAGGATGGGATCACGGGCTGTGCAGGGGCACTGGGAGAGGGAGAGAAAGCCCAGCAACTGCAGGCAGGTTTGCTGCAGAAATTGGTTGATCATGATTTAAATCAGCAAGCAGGAAACCATTTAAATAACAGATTTTCATCTTGTTCTGCTTTTTATAAATTTTCTCAGGCTATCAACCAGTGAGAGCCAACTTAAGATTTCTTCTAATTAGATACCATGTATCTAGGCATGGTRTCTAGGCAAAGAACCTTTAGAAGACAGCACTTTTTTTTTTGTTGTTGTTGTATTAAAAAAAATAGAATGAACAGACCTTTCTTTTACTCTGGATTTAAAAATTCAGATGTTTAAATAGTTCCAAATTATTTTGATAGGAAACAAATACAATTTCACAACAATTAATTTAAGTTTTTCCTGTGGAGTATGTGAATCTAGTATATTTAGGTCATTACCTGACCTAACATTAATTTAATGTATATACAAAATATAACCTCGCTATTGGCTTAGTTGTCAGTAAGATTTTCAGTGGGTGCGTAGGAGAGGCAATAAGTGAACAGTCTTCAAAACATTACATGAAGGAGCGTCGCCTTAAAGAAACTTAGTTTAATAGTACTGGTTAAGGTGTTTTTGTGGTTCTTCACCCTTTCTAACAAAAAGACTTCCTCAAAGAACCCATCATCTTCTAGACCAAACCGAAGTTTATACTTAATGAGCCTCTATTTTTGGTTCATTCAAACCTTTAGCCTCACTTTACAGTGGAGAAGAGGTTATATACTGTAAKCTTTTGTTCCAAGACTGTAGAAAACAATATAATGGTTGCAAGCACGTGGCCTGCAGCGCTGTCAGTTGAGAGGCAGATAGTATCCCYGTCTCAGTTTTGACCTGCCTCCTGGAGTTTTCTTGAGCAGATAAAAATGAATCAGGAACACTTTGTCTTAGCAAAAAGACAAAATATAGTGAGACTTAGCAAAAATATGCATTGTGTCTTGAATGCTGCTCTTTCAACATTTAAATCTTTAAGGCTCCCAGGGTTGTGTTCATTTTCTGTGCTAGACTTGTCATTTATGCTCTGAAGGTGGTTAAACTTGCTAAGCTGATGCCTGCTCTTGGCTTATTCCTTTTGTTACCTGAGCAATTAGACTTGTTAAAAATTTGTGTTAGGTGCAGCAACAGTGCTCACGTATTTCTGGAAAGGTTTGGTTAAGATTGCTAGGTTCACAGCTGGAGTTTTGGTTCTCTTTGCAATTTTATTTCCACAGCTTGGTTCTGCTTGGGTGTTTCAGAGCACTGGAGGTATCTGTATCAAACTTTAAACCATGTAGGCCAGAGAAACTTGTGTGACTGTCTAGGCAGCTGTCATTTGTATGAATTCAGTAAGAATAAACTGTCACATACGACAGTACTGTCTGCAAAATTTGTTGCAACTGCAATGGTTTATTTTATTTTATTTTTTCCTCTCCTTAGCCCTTAAGTGCAGTGACGTGGTTTGGCTCTGTGTCTGACAACCTACTTAAATTGTTACGGATGTCTAGAGTTTTGGACTGCTCAGTCAGTCTTGCCTTTACAACTAAAAATAGTGGTTCTCTCCATAATGACAATTATTTGGTTACTTACATTTTGTCAGGAGTGCTAGTATAGAAAGACGGAGCGTAACCCAGTTCCAGCGATGATTTAAGTAAGTTGTCTTCAGGACAGTTATGTATTTGGAAGTTAAGAGGCAAGGCTTCATACAACTTTGTTAAGGGGTGTGGAACAGACATAATAGGTTGTACTGAATAACTAGAAGGTGTTATGGAATAAAATATAATAAAACTTTACCATCAACATCTACTGTGTGTCAACACAGGAAAAATACGTAGCTGTTTGCTTTAATACATAACAGAGACAAGAATGCTTCCGCTGCACTGCGGGACCTCCGTACGGCGGTGAGAGAAGCAAGGATGCTTCCTTCTTTTTCCTCCTATGCACGTTTTAGTGATAGCGTGGGCAGTGTGTTCGGGATGGTTACCCTCTCTGGGAGCTGAATGCGTTTCTGAATGCTGAGTGGTTTGTAACTTGGTGGAATACATGTGGCTGTGTAGCCACTAGATGGCACTGGGAGTGTAAAAACTCCAAGTTTATTGCCCTAACAGAGTGTTACCATTTTGAGTACCAGAACTGCTCGCCAATACAGCTGTACCAGCGGTATATATATGTAATATGCTATTGATGTAGCATTGATGAACTGCAGTTTATATAGGGTATTATCATATGCAGTATATTATCAATTAAGTCTTTAATATCTCCTCAGATTAAGAATGACATGTGTGGGAGGGAGTGTACCTTCAGACAGTTTTCAAGAACAATTAAGAGCAAWTTTTAAGAGCAAATTATTTCAGAATACTATTTTGAATTTAGCCCATCTGGTAGCAATGCAATTAGGAGCTTTCCAGCTTACAAAGAGGATTTTAAAACTAGTTTTATTTGTTAATTGTGCAACATCTGCCTCTGAAAGTAGAAATGCCACAGAATAAGTGGGGACCTCACTATATTAACTCTTGCAYGAGTGTCTGTCTACTCTGCATGCTCCATATACCTTAATTACGTGTCCTCATTATGATAAAACTTATTTTTCTATTGATTMAAAGAAATTAAATCCACTTCTGCCTTAGTGGATTTATAGGCACCGGAGAATACAGTTTCAGTAAGTGCTTTGAGTGAAATTGCTCGTAATTAATTGCTCATTCTGAACCCGTACGCACAGTGTGATTGTTGGGATGTAATTACTTGCTCGGAGAACAAGACTCTTGGCCCACCCGTGTGTTGCTGAGCTCCTGTTGATGCTTGTAATCGTGCGTCTCCGGGTAGGGGCCGCCGGGTAGGAGCGGCGAGCGTGCAGGCAGCCACTTGTGCAGTGCGCCCGGGCTGCTCCAGCGCCGACACAGGTGCAGCCGATTTCAGCAGAGCCCTCTGTGTAGTGCATACGAGCATATTCGTCTCAGCCTATTTGTAAGTACAGCCCATTAGCTGGGCAAGTCAGCATTAGAAATAGTTATGTAATAGATCCARCACGGAATGACTCTGGATGTTTGCTTTCCCTGTCTGGATAGCTGTTTTTCCAGTGTTCCAACACAGTTATTCCTCTGCATCCTCCAGAGCCTCTCCTGCCCGTCGCTTTCTGGAGTGGCACGCGTTCAACTTCCAAGAGAGATCCCAGGCTTAGCTGAGCAGAAAATATCTGGAAGTGGCAGTTTCGCTGGAAGCAGGCTTTCCAACMTACACCAACCTCAGTCTAGGGGAATGGTACTGCCCGCAGCTGACAGAGTGTCTGATTTGGATTTTCGTGATCACTGGATGCATCTCAGTGTAGGAGGCAGAAGTTAACTTTGTTCGTTCGATCATAGGCTTTTTATTACTATTTCTGCAACTCAAGAACTTCCTATATATTAGGAAGGGTCTGAACACTGCTGCACTGGTTCCTAGTTTAMTACTATTTCCTTAGCTTTAGCCGTCAGTAAATGTAAAATTTGACATGACTTTTGGGGAGATGATTCTCTCACTTGCCCCAAAGTGTCATTGAGCTTAAGATTTGGCATAGAGTAGGTCTTCAGCGCAGAAATATCGAAGCAGGCCACTCTTCCAAGAACCCTTTTTATTCAGACACTTTTCAAAACAAGTCTGCTGGCTTATTTTCCCAAAGTCCTTTAAAGGTTTTTCACAATTCTTTAAAAACAGCAGGATAAAAATAGCAATCACGATGTAGTTCTGCAGGAAATAAAAGTATTATGATTAATGACTCTAAATACTGTTCTTAGCCACATGCAGCTTTTTGGGGATTTTTTGTGTTTGTTTTTTTTTTTTCCTAGTCCTGAGATGTTTCCTCTTCTATTAGTGGCATAATAAAATACAAATGGCATGAATCACCTAACTGGCAGAAAATGACTGAGGGTAACTTGTCGAGGATTTGTTGCATTTGCACCTCGTGGAGGGCTCTGCTTGCTGGTAGGAAGAGGCAGGGGATGAGTGAGCGCCGGCGGGGCAGCGGGCTCCGGCGGCGCGGGAGACGCGAGGTGGAGCGCTCGCTCAGCGCACGCGCTGCACCTCGTGATTTGGTTTCAGTTCAGCTCTGGCAAATGGATCGCAAAAGGCGCGAGCGAGGCAAACAAAACCCGCTAATGCCTGTCAAAAAGTCCTGTGCGAGAAACGGGTAATGCGTGCCCCTTCTGCGTGTGATCTGTTCTCTAATCCCTGATGTTAGGGAGTGAATGGAAGCAAATTCCTGGCCGGTCAAAAGTGCAAAGCTAGCCTTGGCTGTTCACGTTTGTTTGTGTTTTTGTTTTTTAAATGTGAATCTCCGCTCGCTTGCTAACAGAGCCAAGTGGAGCAACTGCTGAAGAGGTCTCTGGTGGTAGCCCGACTGCGGAAGAGCACAGGCAGGAAGCGTGCGGTACAATAGGAATGGTTTGTGCGCGGAGGTCAGAGAAGTTTGCAGTTTTTTGGAAGTGTAACACGTGGGGTTTCTCGCTGAATCCTTCCTGGAGCAGAGGGAGGGAGAGCAGGGCAATAAACCCAAGTGATGAAAAAGAACAGAAAACGGCCTTTAAAGAGAAGTGAATAGAAAAGTCGGTGTCACTTTTGACACCTCTTGGTTTAGAAAGGCATTTTGGGTTCAGCTGGGCTYGAGGGGTCAATGTCTCACTTTTGTTCTGAATTGGTTGCAGGATTTGGCTTTGAGCAGTCGCGCTCCGGCCTCCTAAAAGCATGCTAGCTGGCAGCTGAAATGAGTCACGTTTTGGCCTGGGGTGAACGGAGTTTAGGTTAGGAGCTGACTACTTAAAATCCGGACACCTTAGGGAATAATGAGCCTGGTARTTTTTCCAAAAAATATTGTTAATGCAAATCAAATCATTTAAAAAAAAACAACCAACGCCACCCCTTTTTCCAGCTAGGACTAGTGAAAACTTTTTAAAAATTAAATGCGATCCTTTGTAGTTGTCTAGTTCTAGGTCCTGAGCTTGTAAGGAGACTTGTGATAAAATTCACAAGTGATACANAAAAAAAAAAAAAAAAAAAAAAAAAAAAAAAAAAAAAAAAAAAGAAAAAAAGAAAGAAAAGAAATAAAGCTTACTGCAGTTTTCTGAAGTATGCAGAACTTGTTCTCATTTTTTTTCCATTTATTTGTGACTTTAATCCAGGAGTATTTTCCTCAGTGATTGTCAGCTTCAAGTTTTGCCCTTTTCACATGGATCAGTCAAAGTGAATGTGAATAATCCAGAAAATGACAGGTCTCATGAGCAAAGGAAAATGTGGGAAACAAAAGCGGAGCGGCCCTCAGGCAGGTGGGAGCCCTATGCCCTCCCTGCCCCTTCCCAGCTCGGGATTTTCTCTGCAAAGGGAGGTGCTCTTTGCTAGTCCATCTCATTCATCACGTGTCAACTTGCAAGCCTAAAACAAATCAAATAAAGGACACTTGGGACTAGTATCTCTGATCAGCTTACTGCTGTTGAGTTGCTGAGATAGTTGAAAGAAAAACACGTGGTGGGTGCAGAAGACAGAAATTTGTTGTAAAATAAGTTGAAATGGAGCCTGTCTGTATGAGGATTGTTTGTGGGTCGTACTCTTTCATTTGTTTCCTTCATGCCTCTAAACCTACTTCCTCTAGCCGTCCTAAGGTTTTTACAATGAGCTGAACCATCCTGGAACACTTGAATCAACATATAATTTAAAGAAATCACTTTTACTTGCCATCTCTTGATGGGAACTCCTGCTTAGTGTTCGCGTGGGCTCTGCTCTTACACTGATAGTGCACTGACGAGCTGGAAGAGTCCCGTGGATGAACGATGCAGAGCTACCAGATTAGGTATGTAACTTGAGTGGTCAGTGTTCTTCYGGTGGCTTCTTTGTATTAAAAAAAACAGGAGACTAAAAATGATATTTTCAAGGAAAAGCAGTTCATTTAGAGACTGAGTCCCTTTAAGTGCAATCATTGTTGTTTTATACACAAATGTCAAATACCAGTAGGTATATACAGAGAATGAAACCAGTGCTTCTGGTTTACATCCTGTTGGATTAAACTGGAGGCAATAATCTCTTTGACTGTTGCAGCTGAGTCTATGAGCAAGTGTGTGCTGAGCTCCAAGGCCCCGTTCGGTCTGGTGGGTTACATGAATCAAGTTGGTGGCGGTCTAAGCTGCTGGGTGCAGCCCTGGGAATTGCAAAGCAGACGACGCCGGTGCGGCTGTCCTGCTATGAGGGTGGTAATTGCTGGCAGAGGGGCCGGTGGGACAGCTGGAAGCAATAACCTCCTGTATTGCCCCACCGTGAATTGCTGGACCTCATGAGTCAGAGCCCTGCACGGTGTGACTGCAAGCTCCATATATGGCCCTCGATGCTGCTGAAAGTGTGTACGTCAGAGGCTGGACGGTTTATCTAAAGCTGGAGCTGTGGTAATAAACAGCTAATGAGAAGCACCTACATCTGCGCAGGGTTAGCCACCTTACTTCGACTTTTCAAAGGTCTACAAAAACCTGATGAATTGATATTTAAGCTGTATTGAGCATCTAGGCCAGCAGTAGTGATCTGAACTTGTACCAAACTGAGAAGTTGGTAAGATGCTTAGTACACTGTCTTCTTCCTTTTAAAGGCTGATGGACTTTACCTTTCAGATGTCAACAACTGTATTTCATAGTCTGCTCTTGGTATCCTCGTCACTGATTCTATCTCATAACCCTACTGGGAGGTCACATTGTGTTTTCTCCCCACTTGCTGCTGTGGAGTCTCTGCTCTGTTTGCATGTGCAGCCAGATTAGCCAGATTCACATCACTGCTTTCATGAACAGGCTGGAAGTAACGACAACAGGCAAGGTGAACTCTTAGTTGGAAGCGTTAAAGCCGCTCATCACTAGTAGTGTCCATTTGAATAGATGCTGTGATTTTTTTCTCTGTAATAATAAGCTGGTGGCTRGGGAAGAGCCAGGAGGGGATGCTTACAGATTATTTTTGTCCTATGTCAGCCCCAGAGTACAAAATTAGATTCTTCCAGTTATGCCTTTTCCTGACACAAGTCTGTTTGACTGCTCCTATAGAAAATAGCCTGAGCATAGCCTGATAAAACATCTGCTTTGCATGTTACTTTTCAAAGTAGCAACGTGGCCCTGTTGTGCATTTGGTGACACCACGTGCCAGCTCCCCTGGTGACTCCGGTTCAGTCATATTCAGAGCTTGTTGCTCATCGCTTGGAATTTCCACCAGCTCCGTGTGGTGGGGGAAGACTTGACTGAAGTGGGAATAGACATTTGTTAACAGACACATGATTGTAAAATTAATACCTAGTTTGAAATGCCATGGTGGTGTGCTAAAACTAGCCCTGGCTGCTTGATGCATGTTTGTGTCACTTGAGGATGCTCTAGGTACAGGCTCCGTCTTCGTTCGGAGCCACCGTTTTACAGYCTGTACTGCATACCAGACACTATATAAAATCATGAGACACTCTAATCTCTCATAACACAGACGGACTAGATTGACGTATTTACTAGCCACTTCCAGATCCAGCTTTTCCCTTTTAATCATGGAGCAGTTTTCTTTGTGGGTAGTTGTCCACTGCTCCTGAAGATAAAAAAGGTGCTGTAAGTTGGTGTTACTTTCTTGAGAGGTGTAATGACTTCATAGATAAGTATGAGATGAGCCGCAGCCTGGGGGAACACTGGCAGGATGTTTCCCATGAGAAGCAAACTTTTGTTTTTCTGATTTATCTTAATCAAATATAGAATGACATGTTTCCCCCCAGTGGAAGGGCTGAGTCTTGAACCCAGCATAAAAAGTTCTGCCTCCATGGAGGAAAACAGATTTTTAGTGCATTAAGCTCAGTGGTGAGTTCAGTGCTGGCAGACATATCACTTTTCTTTGTGAAATATTTTTAAATTAGAGCCAGTCTAAAATTGTGTCTTTCCCAAGAAAAGATGTTAAAATTAGATGTAGTTGTTCTAGTCYTAGTATCACTTTAGTGGGATGAATGTTATGTGAAATGATATGTGAAAAAATAACATTTGATACAGAATTTGTTTACAGCTATAACTTTTTTCAGTCTAGATGTACAAAATGATTGATAATGTGAAAATATTGCTTGTTTTTGAACGGATATCCAATCACTCTTCCTTTTTTCGGTTACAATTATTGTGCATACTGACATGTTCTTAAGAGTTTTGCTTAACTTTATTTTTACATGTGCCTGCTGATTCTTTTTCTACTTCCATTGATGATTTTCAAAGCATGATTTATAAAGTTCCAAGCATAATCTACAAATAAAAAATGATACTCTCTAGAAATTTCAGAATACAGCATTTAAAGCAACTTGCTTCTAAGGAAAAGCAACTTGCTTCTAAGGATTAACAGTATGTGGATGGCTTCAAGCCTCTGAACCAAAAATGCACTGACGGCCTGTGAGTTCAAGAGTTCAAGGATGCCCCCTATAAGATATTAGGGTTGTGTAGACAGGGATTTCCAAACCCCCCTAAATTACTGTTGCCAAAAAACCCCAGATTTATGTTGAGTCATTCTTGATGACCAGCTCTTGTCTTGTTTGATTTGTAAATTGTACAGATATTTCTAACAAATTGCATTCCAGCCTAACCACAGGCTCCTGCTGGTCGTCAGTCGTGGCAAGCAAATGTTCTTCGCCCGAGTCAGCAGAACATTTCTCAACGTATTCTGCGCTAGCCCTTGTTAGTGCCTCCTGCAATTAAAAAGGAACAACAACAACAACAAAAAAAAATCTTTGCAGGAGGGTGATGGAAAGACAGTTGGTGTTCAGGGCCTTACATGCCTTGAATTTCAACAACTCTTCCTTCTTTGGCGAGCAGAGTGTCTACTGAACTGGCTGGTTTCAGTGTTTCTTGTCTGGCCTGACAGGGTTGGAAGTAGTTTTGCACAGGCCCTTTTTAAAGGTAGAGCTGCAGTAAGGTTCAAGGTGGGGATGCCTTAGAGTTTCCCTCAAGTGGTTGAAATAATCTGAGCAAAGAGAGGGAGAACGCTCCAAGGGTGAGTATTTATTTACTGTGGCTCYGAGCAGAGCAGGAGAGCGAGGTGGGGGGGAGGTATTGTTTGCAAAGAGGGTTAAAAAATTATCTGCGACTTAGTCCTTCTGACTCAGGGAGGAATGTAAGGAAACCACCTGAGCGTATTTCRGCTGGGATTTTCCAGAGGTGGCCCTGAGCTCCCGTTTGAAGTTCCTTCCCTGTTCCCACTCCCAGCTAAACCATTTTTACTGCTAAATATAAAGCAAAATGGCACCTCTCTCATGAAACACCCCGAGACCCTCCTTCTCACTCCTTCTCCCCACTCCATTGCAACCATGGTCCTATTTAGCCAACTGTTGTTTTGTGAGGTGCTTTGTAACCGCGGCTTTATGAAAGTGTAATGTTCCGCACAAGCTTCCGGGGCCGAACTAGAGCAAAAGCAGATGTCAGAAACGTAGCGCACGGGCTGCCAAGCTCCGAGATGGTGTCCGGCCGACACGCAGGACAGCTGGGCTCCGCTGCGCGAGGACATGCGATGGCTCCGCTCTCCTCTAGCTGGCTCCAAGTTCTCCTACTGCACGCTTCATCACTCTAAATGAACCGTTTGTTTTATTTCTTATTCCAGTTAAAATGTGGCTTCTGTGGGTTCCATAATTCCAACTTTTTKTCCATTATAGAATTGTTTACATTGCAGTGGAAGAATTATGTTCAATTGGCTTAATCTTCAGGTGGCTTGTTGGCCGTTTACAGCTGCTTTGCGAAATGCCTTGTTTTCCATTGACTGCTACTTGCTGTAAAAATCTTTCCTTTTGCAGACATTTGTTGAGACTGRGGGAGAGCTCTTTGAATAGGAGGACTTGTTCTGAGACCATTAAGCCATTTCAAGGATGCCAACAGTGTGAGAGACTGTGGCCAGCAGGAGGGGATTGCTGTTCGGGCAGCAGATGGGCATTTTGCAATTGCTTGCTGGGCTGAAAATGAGGTCCTCCTCTCCTGGGAGCGCCTGCACAATCCTCCTTACGCGACCTGCGTGCGTTTTGAAAAGAAATGCTGGTGGGGCTATCACTGAAACGATGCAAGGGGGTGGGGGCCTTACTAGGTAGCAATTMTAGGTGTCTCTTACTATTATAAAACTGAAACTAACAGTCTCCCATCACAGCTGGCTGCAGTTACAGTCGCGTGGTAGGTCTTCCAAATTTTGTGGAACTGAAACACCGTACTTCTTGATTCATACAGCATATCTCTCACTACTTTGGCAACGATTTCGCCCTCCCGGGACCGTAGGAAATGGTCGTTTACAACTTGCGTACGTGGGGATTTCCTCCATGCAAATCTCCTGTTCAAGAGAACTTTGTTGCCGATGCTTCTGCAGCTGGAAACTGTAACTTAAGGAAGATGGCTTGAGAGCTCTGTTTTTATCCCAAGTTAGCTATTGGATCAGAAGATGGCGGGGGGGGGAGCAGGGGAGAGAATTAAATCCCCTTGAAGCTGTAGACTGTGGAAGAGAAAGAGGTTCCCAGGTTTGCCGTAAGTGTACTCTACAGTTTTAGGGAAGTCTCTTTGCTCTGCCCCCAGGACTAAAATAAGAATACGTTATCTAGAGATGAATCTGTTTGGGACAGGTGGAGCCTTATTACAAGTACCAAAAAGGAATCTGTTGCCATTGGGACCTGTGGAAGGGTCTGTAGTGTCAGTTAAGTCATTTTTTTCATTCATCTGTTCTTTGTTGTTTCTCTCATGTGAAATTCACTCTTCTGGACTTCCCTTTCTTGGCTTTACTTTAATGAACCTTTGACGTTCTTAGTTTATCATGTCAATGTGCTGCATAATACATCTTCACAAATTCTCCACATATCCCATTCTCCAGTATCTTCAAAATTCTCCAAAATATTTCTCAGTGCACTTTGAATTAAGCTCCTATAAAGCAACACAGAATAAATAAGAGTTTGCTTGGTATCAGAGCAGCCTGTCTGTTACCAATTGTGCATGACAGATTAATAGCTTTATTTTGAATTGTTTACATATGACAACAGTAGTCACATCTGTCATACAGAAAAATAAAACTGTTTTTACAACACTCCTATTCCATTGCCATTAAATAAATTGCAGCATCAATGTCATTGTGTGAATCCGGCGCTCTAGGCTCTTCAGAGGGACCTGAAATRTTGACAAGAGTGAACCTGACTAAAAGCCTCTTCGCAGCAAGCGTGTGAGTCGTGCCGTAGCCTCCTCCCTGCTAGCTGGCGAACGAAGCCCGCAGGCGCTTCTCCGTGCGGCGCCGGCCCCTGCGCGTCCGAGGAGGCTGTGGCCGGGCTCGTGCAGGGGAAGGGCAGTGCTGAGGTCTCTCATCTCTTTCTTTCATTATTCTGTGTAATAAATCTAGCTTCGATCTGGGGGCGGAGGGTATCAGGCTGCCTTAGTGATCTAATCAACCGTGACTCATTTGAAGGGAAAAAACATGGAAGAAAATTGTTGACCCTGTGTTTCCCAAGATGACAACGAAATGCAGCAAATAAATTGCTCAAATGTTAACTTCTGCTATTAATTTTGCCCTGTATGTAAGGAAAATTTTATAATTTATTTAAATCTGCAACTTTATGAAAATAGCTGTTTAACTCAGTGCTCTCCCCTCAACATTTGTTGCTTAACCTTWTGTTATGTGATTTCTTTTTTAGCTACAACATCTAGTGCTCAAGCTAGAGACTATTTGAATTGTCTGACTWCTTTTGTATTAAAATAATAGCAATTCTTCCAGGCTTTCAAAGTGTGTAGCACTTCAGTTCCTGTTCAGACTTTTTGATGGTGTGTTTGTTGGTTGATTTTTTTGGGGAGGGAGAAGAGTTGAGATCTGTCCCCAAAATCTTTTAATGCAAAAAGGAGCRTGTACATAATTCACTTACATGAGCACTTAAGTCTTGATTTTACGTTTCAAGCAATCTTTAGCAAATAGCATTAACTTTCTTGTGTATGTGGAATGACTGACACAGATTAAGCAACATTCAGAGGGATTGCTGTTTCTCTGATTTGGGGAAAAAAACAAAAGTTGTGAAGAACCATTGAAAGATGTCATGAGGTCTCAGTTATTCAAAACTTTTTTTAAACATAGAACTTAAAATGTCCATTCTCTAAAAACAACAGCAGGGAAAACACCTGCTCTAATCAAGCTGAAGGTCATAAATATYCTAAGGAGACTATGTTAAAGTTTTGAACATTCTCTTTTTTATTAGGAAATAAAGATTCTTATTTTTCCTTGACAACCTCGTATTACTGTTAAAATGGCAGAGGAAAGGCTGAAAGACTCCATTTTTAATTGATCGCAGGGAGGTTTTCTTGTTTTTTTGTTTTGTTTTTTTTTAAGACCATGAATAGTTAAAATTCCACTTCTGATTATCCCCAGAAGTCCATTTTACATATATAATAACATCAGTGGTGGCTGAAGTAAGAAGCACTACATTTTAAACTGGGCTTCCATCAGAGACAAATGTACTTTTCATTCTTATTTAAACTAACATTAAATTTCTATGAAATTATTGTGTTTTTTTTCAGGGTCCACACATTGCATCAGTTACTCTTGCTGCATATGAATGTAATTCAGTTAATTTTCCTGAGCCGCCTTATCCAGATCAAATTATCTGCCCTGATGAAGAGGAGATTGAAGGATCCATCTCTTTATGGGCTATCATCTCAAAAGTCAGGCTGGAGGCCTGCATGTGGGTAAGGTTTGGTTTATTAAACTTACACAATCTTAACTTACGCATTTCATTTTTATGATCAGCAATACACAAAAATTGCTGAAACTAGTAAAATAATGATGGTCTACACTGCTAACAATAGTATGTATATTTGCAAAATGAAGTTAGTTTCCTGATCAGCCTTGTCTATACTTGTCCTGTATACTTTTAATGTGCTGATGTGCTTCGAGGTTCTTACCGCGATAGGTAGGTTCCAGAAGGGGTGTCTGCGTCCCAAGTGATGTTGCAGCTGTCATGGTGCATTCAGTTAAACAATAAATAATTTTTAAAAAAATCTGCCTAAAACTCATGTGAAGTTGCTGTTACTCATATGAAGAACTCAGAACCTAATGCCACAACTATGACATTTTTCTGGGTTTTTTCAATAGGTTGGATTAAATACAGTGTACACTGCACATTTTTACRTATTTTATATACTTTACTTCTATTTCTCTGCCTATTTCCATCATGGAAAAAATTTCACTTAAAACAGGGAAAGCAGGTTAACATTTAAGAAGTGAATTAGGGTCTTTGGACAGAGAAATTGCTTTCTCTTTTACTTTCTTTGTTTTTTGCAGCTTTTTATAGAAGCTTCAATTTTTTTGGAGGGTCTTGGTCAGCTAAGTTTTTTTTTAATTGTATAGATGATTTTGGATTGCAGTTTACACAGATGCATCTACTAAGAACTGTATGCCAAATTAGCATGATTTTACTACTGAYTTCCTGTTCTGACTGATGATTTAACTGGTAAATTCTTGGTTGTCCAATTCAAATGTGCAGGGAGGAAAATCTGAAAGTATGTAGTATCTGATATCTGCTGTTTTACTTCTGGGTACCTTCTAATATTATGAAACGATAAATGAAGACAACTTGGGTCATTGCAACTTGTGAAACYCTCAGCAGTTCTGTCTCCTACAAAAGTTATGTTTGTTATACACATTACAGACTTAAGTAACGTATACTGGTACCAAAGTCAAAATATTAACAGAGAAAGCAGACTTATAACTATCTCAGGAAGCAAACTATTTTTTCTTTAAAAAAAAAACAAAAAAACAAACAAACAAAAAAAAAACTTTCTGTAATTAGAGGACAGTTGCCTGAATGCGTGGTAAGTCAATAGAGATAACTGACTTTGGGTACGAGTATTTATAAGATCATAAATGCGAACTCTTTTTTTTATTTCCCTCTTGTTATCCCTCTATTTAAGTTTGTTTAATGAAAACTGGAGTAATAAAAATTGCATTTACATTTAGGTTTCTGGGGTTGCAAAATAAAATTTAACGCAGGGTAAACATCCATTGCTTAATCTTTGGTATCTAAAATAACTGAACTCTGATGAGAATTAAGTAGCTTAGGAATGAATTAATACGATTGAAAGCATTGCAAACTTGTATCTTTCTGAGCCATCAGGAGCCCCGAGGGAGAACGAGCAGTACCTTCCATCTTTCATTTGAGCTGCCTTTGTTGGTTCGGGCTGGGGAAAAGACAGGGGAATATGACCAAGCCAGGCTGTTTTGTATTCTTCCCTTCTTTCTCTCCTCTTGCCTTCAAATTCACTGTCAGCTACCTTTTCACTGAATTCTCGTCTCCACTGGCGTTTCCCTTGGGAGCATCCTCTGTCTACCAGTGATGTCTAGTGTAGTGTTATGCTTTCTTGGAATGTTTCATGAGTACATAAACATTACTTGCTAATTTCCTGTAAGCCAAATCAAGTTGGCAACTGCTGCTGCTTCTTCCAGTATGTTTCTTTTGTCCGAATTCCAGTTCACATTTTATGGAAGCTGTTGAAGAAACTTCCTCTTGCTTCTGTCATTCCTAAGGCAAATGTCCACTTAYTGAAAAGCAGCAGTGACCTCCAGAAAGCAAAGCAAATGATAACTGATTTTTTGCAACTCATTGTGTTGCTAGAAGATTTTGATTTGAATTTATTTTCACTTTTCAAATTGAAATTAGGCATAAGATAACTGCTAGTCTGTGTGTAATTGAGTCAATTCACAAAAGCTTTTTTTCATAGAACCAGCAACTTCTAATTGGATCTAAAATCTGAATTTATCATGATAATCACTGGTTAGACTGCAAAGGAAAGAGAATTATTAGGTATACATATGAAAGTGCTCCAAATGCAGCACACGGAGCCCTGTGAGGAGCTGCTGCAATAGCACTGAGGTCCTCTTTCCTTTAGACTTGTAAAGTGAAATTATGTTGAGAGGCTCCAGAGTGAAATCTGGCTGATCTCCTCTATTGTTTGAAAGGAGACAGGAGGGTGGTAGTAATACAAGTTTTCATGTGCAAAGTTGAAAGCAGGACGGTCCCAGTAGAGACCTGCAGATCTCTGGCTATAAAGCTGCCCAGGCTAAGTATCCTGCGAGGTTTGAATGTGGAGATTTATCTGCACAAGGGGTTTGGTTCCGATCGCAAAAACGTTAGTGGCAGCTTCAGCCAACTTAAACCAGGTACGGTTTTCTTCCAGAGATTAAAAGTCATTACCATTTCCCTGCATGTCAGTGATAGCCGTTTTTGTTGATAATGAATGTTACAAGGATTAAATATCCCTGTATCTAAGGAATTATTAGGTGAAAAAAAATAATGCTTTTTAAATCACTGTAAAAATTGGCTCCACCAGTCCTGGCCTGCAGAAGGACTCTCAGAAACAATCAGTTAGGTGTATGCCAGTTCTCACAGCCTTCCATCCCATGGGGACACGGAATTCAATAGTGCCCTACATTTTTAATGCATTGCAGGTTTTTAAATGTTTTTTTACAAGAAATGAGGGGAAAGAATAAAAATGTTTAATTGCACAGGATTAGCAGAACAGGCAGCCTGTGTCCTGACCAGGATAAAATCTTTTTAAAAGACTCTTTCTAGTGGAGTAATTTCCCAGTTTCCTTTTCTGAATGTATTTGTGTAAAAGAATTTTGATTAGCACTTGCTTTTCCAATCTGTTGTTAGTCCAAGGAATCTCTAACTAAACCCCACACTCAAAGTTAACTGGTGAAAACTGTCAGCTAATGTTACAAAAAGCAGTGAAATAGTTACTGGGTTGGATCACTTAATTGCTTCTTTTTTTCGTGCACCTAAGGAACCTATCTCCAACAGACATGAGATCATATGATTTTGCTGTGCTTCTGCAATGTTTTGTAATAATAGGCATGTGACTTACCCAATTTAAAGAAAGTTCATGTCCTGTACACACATGCGAACCTCTTCCTCAGTTAACAAAATGAAGCCAAAGCGAATTGGCAGAGTCCTGAGAAGCAGTGTGACTTTTTGTTCTTGCATCACCCTAAGAACATAACCTCAAGTTAATTTTTCTGAAACCTTGTTGCTACTGTTCTCAGGCTTATCATTCCTTGTGCCAGAAACAGGCAGATGAATGCTGTTCAGCTTGTTGCATTCGTTTAAATTCGTTTCTTCTGTGGAAAACAAGGGAATAAACGTGTGAGGCTGTATACTTTCTGTGCTGGGAATTTCGCAGTGTGGGTAAGGGCAGAGAGTAGTGGTATTTAAAACCAGCCTGTTGATCTGGAGTAAACGCAGCAGCTGGAATTCTCCCTCGCCTGCAGCTGCGTATCGAACTGGAACAAAGGAAACTGAAAAGCTTTTACATTGCTTCAAAGGGACAGAAAAGCTTTTGTTACTCGCTCCTGACCCCAGGAAAGAAAAGCCATCTGCATGTAGCTATGTTTTAGCGCTTTTCCAATGTGGCACCCAACTATTGTGCTGTTACCTGTCCTATATTTAAACCATTTTGAGTTTAATCCAAGTTCCTGTTTCATTAGCCTCTGTTTATCCATATGTCCAATCTTAACTTTTTTTTTTTTTTTTTTTATAATAAAATTGCATTTTAGCGAGAGAGAGAAATGGAGAGCGCAAGCGAGCGAGCTCGAGATGAAGCTT
>NW_028185872.1:1590171-1644524 GCF_003343005.1 Rhea americana
TTTTTTTTTTCCATTTTAGCGAGAGAGAGAGAGAGAGAGCGCAAGCGAGCGAGCTCGAGATGAAGCTTGGCTTAACCTTATTTTCCTTGCTCACAGCTGTAGTAAAATTGGAGCCTGTTTTCTAATAGACAGTTGCACCAAGTCTTGTGACCGCACAAGCAAGCGACGTGACGGCCCAG
The DNA here is from genome assembly GCF_003343005.1 of Rhea americana. Taxonomy (NCBI): domain Eukaryota; kingdom Metazoa; phylum Chordata; class Aves; order Rheiformes; family Rheidae; genus Rhea; species Rhea americana. The sequence continues at coordinate 1,590,351 of NW_028185872.1, forward strand.
GGGAGGGGTTCCCGGGCTATTTCGAGGGCTGCGCGGGAGCGAGCTCCGTCACATGCCGGCAAATGTGTCCAGCGCGCGGGGTCACGTCGCGGGGGAGAGGGGGCAGCCTGCGCTGAGTCAGGGCGCGCGGCGGCGCGTGGGGCCAGCGCTCTTGGCTGCGGCAGGGACGCGCTGCWGCTCCCCGGCACGGCTTGCAGCATTGCCGTCTGGGTTGAGAAAAGCTGAGTTGAGCAAAACTAGGAGAGGAGGGGGGGGAGTGAAGTTTCAAAGCAACTGCGTTATGTTTAAAAGCAGGAGAAATTGGTCCTGGTAGGTGAAAATAAACTTTTGGAAGCAGCTGGTCTCTGCAGTTCTTCAGGAATAGCGTGATACATACTCATGACTTCTGATCACTTGAAGTGTCAAAGGGACTGTGCGTATCACGTTCCTTATTTTAACATATACACACGGCTAAATCACAATTACTCTTTTTCCCAGGGTGCTGGCACAGCCATTGGAGAGCTGCCTCCGTACTTTATGGCGAGGGCGGCCCGACTCTCTGGTGCTGAACCTGATGATGAAGAGTACCAGGAATTTGAGGAGATGCTGGAACATGCAGAGACTGCACAAGTAAGAACAGTGCAAAACAGCAGCACGTGTAAAGCACAGAGCAAACCAGAGGGAATAAATAAYTGTTCCAATGAAATGGGGAATGGGCCAAAAATCAGGTGGTGTGCCTTCACAGGAGACTTCCCTGGGGTAGGAGAAGATCCTCCACTGGGTAGAGATACCTCTCATCACACTAGGACAACAAGGTGGCTTCCTGACGAACATACGATATTGCAACTACAGTATTTGATACAAATACTGTTTTGGTTTTGTTTTGAAGTTCCAAGAACAGAACAACAAGGGTARGGACAAAGTGGACTAACAAATGAGTGATCGAGGAGGTGCTGTAACAAACATGATTATAAAATAGCTGAATATAAAACCTCCCTCAGCCAGGAGATAATTGTCAGTCAACYCATCCCCTTGAGATGACATTTACCTGCCTTGTCACTAGCAGCCTGTAGGGCCAGAGCATGACCCATTCATCAGCCGGAGGAAACATATTTTTCCTGATGTGAAAATGCAGCCAAACTGCTCTGAATCCCTTTTTGTTGTTTTTGTCACTTGTTTTCTTGATAGGTTAAATACTGCTTGCATTACAGCGTATTTTGCAACCACTACTGTATTTCAGTTAGGTATTATTGTTGGTGACTTTCATTCAGGTCAGGAGTTTGCATCTTCTTCAGAAGTTACTGACAGTGTCTTAAAAGAAGTTAAACATTTTTCCTTCAAACTTTTTGCCACAGAATTTCTCTTCTATATTTTTCCTTCTTAACTCCTGTTTTGTCTACCAAAACCGAAGTGGGTCATGAGACTGCTCTGAAAAAAAAAACAGCAGATGCTATTTACCAGCAAAACTATCTTTTAACATACCTAGCTCCTGCCAGGGTGTTTTCTTGATACAAATAAGTTTTTTTTTTTTTTTTTTTTTTGGTACACTCATAGGCTTATCTAGGAAAGAAAGAAGTTTGTTTGGAAATATTTGATGCAATGTGGTAATACAGCAGTACTAATACTATAGTAATACTAATACTAAACCCTGTATTTCATGAGAACATACCAGATAGTCCCTAAGGAGTTTTTTGCTAATGTAAATAGTAAACTATCTTCTGAATCTTTAAATATGCAGTGGCAAAAAAAAAATGCTTTGATCTTTGCCCTATTGTCAATGTTTGTTTTGCAAAGTAATCCCTAACTGTATAAAAATAAAGCCCCAATAAAAAATACACAAAATCAATCAAATACCTGACTTGAGAGCTGAAATGCCAGCTCTGTTCACTGAAACTCTCCCAGCAGATTATACACATGTAAAGCACTGGGAGCAGCCAGAGGTGGTTTCCATRATGTGCAAAAAGATTCTTGAGCAGAAAGTTTTTGCTAGAGAGCACCTGTCAGGACAGGCCAAAGCTATAGCTAACTATATTGACTGTCCTTAGTAAACAAATGGTGTTGTGTAATTAATTAAGGAACATGACGGTGTTATTTACTAGTACTTTTGATTTTATTCTCTTGGCAACTGAACTTGGATTTGAAACGTGTTGTTTTGTGGATAGATGGCCAGAAAAAAATCTCTTTAGACTACRCTTGTGGTTTGGTTTCTATAAAACCCTCTTAACATGAGGCTTTGACAATCCGATTAAATTGTATTGCACTCATAAAACTGACAGTTCAGTTTTTTCCACTTGTGAATATGACTTCCTTCTTGCTCTTGGCTTCTATTGTGTTTTTGCTAGATGTCTGTGGGAGACAGGCTTGCCTTTTCCTGTGACCTTGAGTAAATCCCAGCATCATAAGCATAGCTTATCACTATTTGTTCTGTAATTGCTACTTCATGAGGAGTTATAAAGTCTATTTTAAAAATGCTTAATAACAATTTTCACTACCTACATCAGCATCTCCCGCTGTCCAAAAATTCAAGCATTCTGCTTAAGAAAATGGGGGATATGTCAAGCATCTCATGCCATGGAGACTACCACAAACGTTTGACGTCAAATGATAGAAGACCTTCTTTCAGTATAAAGGTCTCGCTTCATCTTGTGCTTTTGAAAAGCCTGAATTTGGGTGTGTTAGATTTTGAAGAATAGCTTCCCTCTCTACTTCTGCTGAGCTGCTCTATGCCTACGAGGCAAAGCCAAATGGCTTGAGGTTTCTGTGTGTGTGTGTTTTGTTTAGAGAGCTTGTTGCTGCTGTTTCTCAAAAACAATGGTAATTTTGAGAAACAGATGAGGATCTTCTGTGATGAGAATAGACTGTGAATGTTACATCTAGCTTGAATRGTCTGCAAGGGGGAATGTGCTTGCTAGTTTGGCACTTTTAGAATAAAGCAGGGGAGATGAGAAGAACTGAACAGCTTAAAGAGTTAGTGTCCCATTCAAAAATGCACTAAGTAAAATATTTACTTTGAAGAGTTTGTTGAGGGATATTCTGTCATAAACTGCAAATCTAAGTGACCTGTCCCCTTGAGTTAGGTTTGGAGAAAGCTCATTAGCCTGCGGATGCTGTGCGACCYCGTCACGTTTGCCATTAGCACGCTTTGGAGAAAGCCCCTCATCTTAAAGGAGCACTTGCTTCTCGTGGGCGCGTATGCCCGTGACCTGGGCTCCGTTGCAGAAAGCGAGCTTCAGAGCTGCTCTGGCGTCCTGGCTCRTCTCGTTAAAGCGAGCGGGTTTGCCCTGGAGAAGCAGTGTGGGTTGCACGCTGGGYATTTTGCTCCTCCGAGCTCCACACAATGCAGAGCCCAGCATGCTACAGAAACGCAGCAGCTCGGGCCGATCTGTTACTGCTTAGCACAGTACTTAAAAATGATGAATGTTTCAAATGGTATCTCAGTCGCTGTTGCTTCTCCRCTAGTCCAGTTGCAGAGTGCCGGCATTTTTTCTCAGAGCTCCCCTGTTTTAGTGACAGGGAGAATCTCTAGTGGAACTGGTCAAACCAACCTCGCAATTAGGGGAAGTGAATCCGCTCCTTAGTGCTAGAGCAGCATATCGGTAATAACACAGTGCATGCATAGCTTTGTACCATCCCATGCCTGCACACACGCATGTGCAGGGACTCTGCTTTTTGCCAGTTTAATAGTTGTTGATAAGTATTTTCTCATCTCCATGACTCTCTTCTGTCATGCTGAAACTCTTAAAGCTGACAGAGGTTTCTGGTGAAAAGGAAGTTTACTGCCAGCTTTCCTCATGGTACTTGCTGATAACTCTGCAATGCGTGGGCCTGTGCTGTATCATGGTGCTCTTTACTAAGAGGAGAAAGTAAGCAGTAGCTTTGCTGTATATCTGATCCTTAATGATTGTAAGTGTTTGGATTCATTAAGTGGCATATATTTAAGAACTAATGATTTACACCTTGAGCTCTGCTTCTGTGCAGGGTTGTTGCAGCCAGATTTCCCTGCAAAAATATTTTCTAGTTGCCTATGTTACTATCAGTTTAATGCTGTTTGTTTACTTTCCAAATTGTGTCCTTGCCTTCCTTTGAAAGRATGCATAGTGGGAAAAGGGTTAAATCCATGCAAAGCCCACGATGCAGCCGGACCCATTTGCAGATGATTGAGTGCCATCTGCACAYTGAATATCAGTCGTTGCTGGGACCTGTTTTTGACTCCACTGAACCTTTACTGGTTGTGGTTTGTCTGGCCATCACATGACTTCTCTGAAAATTCCCCCTCCCCTCCATTTCCAGTAAACTGTTTGAACAGGAGTGACTCAGACTGAAACCAGCTTCCCTGTAACCACAGGGCTTGTTAAAGAATTTGTCAACGTGGACTCAAGAGGGTTTGTATTAAGCTAAGCTGCAACTGCGTCGGTTTGCATTGCGTCAGGACTTCCACCGAGCGACTTCCTGCTCCGAGGGCCGGCTCCCTGCCGGCAAGGGGTTAAACTGATGAACTTGGCGATAGCGACAGTTGGGCGCAGGCTAAACCCATCTTTCTAGCCTTTCTGAACGGTCTTGCGCCTCGAGCGGGATTGCTTTCCCACGTCTCACCGTGGGGCTTTTCCTTGCCGAAGCGGAGCAAAGTACGCCACCACACCCAGGCACGGCTCCTCCGAGACCCGGCGCTGTTCTGACACGACGCCCTGACCTCATCCGAGTGGAATGATTAGCCTCGACTAATCAGCAAAATGTTACTTAATTAGCAGGGTAAAATAAGGTGGTCAAAGCGGAGATTTCTGCCATAATTAAACTAACAATTAATGTGTGGTAAGTTCCTGCTTGGAGAGGTTTCCCTGGCTGCTGCCTTGTCGGATCAAAACGCTTTAAGAGTATTCTTCTTCAGRAAAAAAAAAAGAAGTTAAAGTAGACCACAGGCTGGGTTTTCGTGAAGCAGTTACAAAAATGGAAGTGGCAAAGTGGCACATACAATAAATGGAAAACCTTGACTTCTTTCCTTTTTTTTTTCTTTCCCAGAAATAACTTGTTGAAATCCAGCATCAAATTCCGTTCATAACTTTTCTTGCTGAGTTTTCCAGTCACCCCCCTTCCTCATCAGCTTCCTCTCTTTATTTATTGTGCTGTGCAAGGAGGAGGTGGTTGGTGCTGGGTCTAGGCTGCCCGATGGGTGGCCACCAGGAGCCTTGTCTGCACACCCCGCGTTCCTGAAGTTTGATGCGTCTGTTTGTTAATAWGTGTCGAGGAGGTTTCTTGCCTTTATATCTTGGCCCGTAGTTAAATGTGAATTCAAAACTAATCAAATCGTGAAGCTTCACTTTACAGAAGGTCTGTGAACTATGCAGCTTGAGAGTGAAATAGCGAATGGATAGTGAATGTGTTTTTTGACAGCCAGCGTAATAGGCAGTGAGTATGCTGAATGTCAGCTTTGTTTGAAATAGCTCACTGCAGTTTGTGAATTAATCATTCTCCTAAGCTTTTGAATGAGTCGATGAATGCTTTAAATATGGGAACTGTTACTAGAARGGACTTTCTGAGAAGAGGAGTAGCAAAGAGTTAATGCAAACAGCAGGTTGACAATAGGAGCTATGAGTAACAACCGTGCAAGCCACCTCCGCGCTGGATTTCTTTGGACGCCGGCACCAGACCAGGGCAGCCTTGTGCCTGCATTGTTCTATTCATTTGCACACCTGCGTACAGATAAGGAAAGAACCAGCAACGAGCGTTACCTTACATTTGCTAGTGGTAATCAGGAGATGACTTTTTCACATTCTTCTTTGAAATGTTCTTTGTGATACATCTGTTCGGTAAAACTTCTTTTCAAAGACGTGGGTGTTTTTTAATCCACAATGTGGAAGTACATAACTTACTAATATGAGAGACACCAAAGAAATCTGGATTACTTTGTATTGGTCTTGCTCAGTATTGAGGTATTAGCTCAGAGGGATTTGTTCAGTAACACAGCTCTCACTTTGAAACAGATATGATCCTTTTTAGAAGGAATCTCACCAAGCTAATTGGAGAACTTGCAAGCTGCTTTGGCATTGCAATTGCAGAGAAGCAGTTGATTGAGTTCTGCATACTTGRTATTTCACTGTTACGAGATCAGATGGGAGGTTTTTCCCAACTGTGATCCCTACGGGGAAAAAAAAAAAATCACTAGCTACTCGATAAACCTCTCTATCTTAAATGAAGTTTTCCAGGAAGTTTGTATGTGAAAAAAAAATAAGAATGGCCATCTTCATGTTTGCTTAGGAATAAATCTTTTGTTTCTCCCATGCCTCCTCATAGGTCTATTCTGAAATACTCAGATTAATCCCACGATTTAACTGTCATTGTATGGGTGGATATACACTTTTTTTTTTTTTTTTTTTTTTTGGTCTTCATGTATATGGAAGGATAAGTTGGCAGACAATTGTACTATACTTCAGGAAAAGTAGCTTCTGAAACTTGGCTTAGAATGTTTCAGGAATGTAAAGGCTAAATTAAAGATTGGAAAACTATAAAATTAAGAACTCCCTAGTGTTCTGAGAAAGACAAATAAATCACCAAAAGCTTAGGTCAGATAAGCTGTTTCAGGAATATTTTTTCCAGATGAAGCCTTAATAACTGATAGGAATTAATTCTGGTACCATAATCAAGAAAATGACTTTTTCTTTCTTTCTTTCTTTCTTACTCCAGACACTGTTTAAATACCACTTGGTTGTACGAGAGTCTGGTATGCAGACCACTTCTCTAAGTTGTCTGGGAACCTCTGCTACTTCCCAGGGAGAAGAAGCAAGAGGTATGCTTAGCTTTGCACATCTTCTGCTGGCTAGGCTGAGTTGGAAGACGTGTATGTTAAAGGATTTGTCAGCTGTGTAAGAAATTGCTCACTTTTAATTTATGCAAGTGTTTCTCTCTTGTGTGAGTTTTTTTCTCACCTTGTTTCTGAGCTCCTTGCAGAGAAGCAGTATATTCTGTTCCATGTTGGTGAATTTGTCTCTGCTTTGTCAGCGATTCAGGTGGCTGTTGTATTTGCGTGGTTTTTGAACATTACTGCCTTTCTTGATGATGGTGGCTAAAGCACAGTAATAAATTCTTTCATTCCAGCCACCATGAATATCCCTTACAATGTCTGGATCTTAAACCCCAACAAAGTAGGACCTCATTATTTGAAATGGATAAAAGATTGACAAAATCCTGGAGTTGCAAGTCGTGCCACTGTTACTAGATAGACCTGTGACCACAGTAACTAATTGCTGTTGTAGCTTTGAGAAAAATGAGCACTTACTGTGCAGTTGCAATGGTATTTTAGGCAGCCGGCAAATTGTTGGATGAAATACCAGCACACTTTTTCAGCTTCAGAAGCAAAGGCTGCAGAGGTCAGCTTCTGATGTGTGGGAACCAGAGTGATACAGGTGGTTGTTCTACTTCATTCTTCTCTCTGCAGGCGGCTGCTGCTATCTTTTGTGGAGCTGTGGAATCACAGAATAATTCAGGTTAAAAGGGACCTCAGGCATCCTTTAGCCCAACTTTTTGCTCAGAGTGGGTTCAGTTATGAGTTCAGGCCAGGTTGCTCAGGGCTTTATCCAGTCTAGTCTTGAAAACCTCCAAGGATGGAGACTGCAAAACATCTCTGGGCAACCTGAGTGGCCTTGTGGTCTTCCCCAATGTGCCAAACTTGCAACAGTCTTGCATGAAACAGACTGCAGGATCTACTCACTGCAGGATCTACTCACTGCAGGATCTACTCCCTGCCAGATCTCCTACAAGATGTGACAAGACTAGACTCTTAAGCTTTATTTCCTGCTTTCATACAGCAATATAAATTTGTAAAGTGTCAAAGGAGACATGTTGCTTCGTGCTACTGTACAGGTCTCAGATGAGGAGTATCACAGTAGAGCTTATAAGTGGCAGGGGATGTGGTAAAAGGACTATTGGTCTATAGGACAAATCTGATAAGACTCTGAAATGACACATTCCTTCCTCTTCCTTCAAACTGTTTCCTTTAATTGTGTCTTATTCTTTTCAAAATGTCTTTGTGCTTAAAGTGAGAAGCAAAAGGACTTCTAATTTAGCAGTATGAGAGAGAGAGAGTAGTATGAGAGTATTTTCCCCAGTTCTAATTGGGGAAAATGCCAGCATTAAGTTTGAGACTCCCTACTAATGCTTTGAGCTCTACAGTATGTGTTCAGTTTGATATGTCACTTCCAAATCCAGACAGCATGTTAAATTGTAACCATCTAAAAGCTTGGAAGTAAAGTCCTGTTTAATCAAGAGCTGGTCAACTTGCCTCCCCCTGATGTTAATGAGAGGTCTTATTTACCACGTAATGGAATTTTTACTAGAGAGATTCATTAAAAAAAAATCGATGACATGTTAAAATTACRTGGTGGTCAGGGAAAGAAAACCTTGCTATTGGAAGGAAGACCACTCTGTTAAGCTCTGTTGCACAATGAACTGTAAAGGACTGAACTGCAGTCTGCTCTAGCTATGGCTTATTGAATCTTTCTTCTCTACGAGCAGTTTTAAAATCTAATTATGAGAACAAAAGGTTTAACTATGCTTTCCATGGAAGAACTTCCTTTTTTGTAGCAGAAGAGCAAAGTTTAGCTACTCATATGTCTGAGTTTACAAAGTCCCCAAGTTAAGCATCTTTTCCATTATTTCTGCGACTGGCAGCATTGCTCTCTAACATGCCAACAACCTCAAGAATTTGAACACAAACAGGTGTGGAGGTAAATCTGTGCATTTCCTGCAACAATCTGTATTCAGTATTCTTGTCCTACACAAGGCTAGCAGAGGAATTCACCTGCATATTGAATATCTGATGGACTTGGGATTTGTGTGTACTACCTACTGTATGGTCATCCTTTGCTACAAATATTCTGAGCAATAGTTTGAAGTCTTGCTAGTTTTAAATCCTCAAGTCTTTGACATAACCTGTGTCACAGGGTGTTGTAGGAGCTGATCTCTTTTGTCATTCCACTATGCTTCAGCAAGGGCAGAGAAGTCAAGGTCCCCTTTCATTGCTGTTCCTTCTAGTTCATATTGTACTTTCTAAAACTGGATTCTCCTTTTCAACAGTGGACATATTTCAGTCGGCTTTCTCATATGATTACCTTCTTCCTTTTACAGAATTTAATGTCTCAGAAAACCCAGGTTTCTTGTGAAGTGAAATTTATTTCCTTCCCAAACTTAGAATTTGAACCATTCCTCTTAATCTGGATTATCTGYCCTTTGTCTTTAATAATACAAATGCCTTTCTTTTATCCAACTTTGGTGCTTGCTTGGGTCTGCTACTTCCTTAACTGCTTTGAAAAATAGTTGAGAACCCTTTTTTTCCTGTGTATTTTAACAACCTGTTTTCCCCCAATTTAGGGCATTTCTTTCACAGACTTTCTAGTGATAAATTTAAACCTTGCTTAACCCCTCCTCTCTCCAGGCWCCAAGGTGGAAATTACCCCTTTTAGTTTGCCCTTTTTTTGCATTTAACTGGAAGGGTTTTTTAGAAAGCCCGAACAGCGAGCCAGAGCCACAGCGTTTTCCATACACACTTAGCTGTTGATAGTCATTGCTGCTGAAGGCGTGGGAGATGGGTACCACTGTGCACCGCTGTCGGATTCTTCCTGGGTCGAGTAAGCGGCGAACATACTTGACTTGTGAGATCGGTCACTTCTGTGTCATGCAGGAGAGGTTTGAAATGGTTTCTTTGGCCACCGAGTAATAAACCGCTTGCAGTGACAGGCAGTGACTTAACTGTATCTTGATCTCCGTTCTTCTCCTCTGAACTCTAGGTTGCTGTGTTGACCATTAAACATTGCTGCTGCCCTGCTGCTTTCGTAGCATGTATGTTGTAGCCTGTGAGCCTATAGGTAGCTCTCTGACTTCTTTAAAACTGCTCTTTTGCAGTTAATATGTTATTTCAATGAGTTAATGATTCTTCCCAGTCCTCTGAAATTGTAGCGTTCGTTGCCTAACCACAAGTGGTCGTTCTCCCGTAAGCCGTGTTTGATTCCATTGTGTTGTAATCGAAAGCCAGAAGAAGCAAAATATTGTGCAGCTCATTTTTAACATAACTCAGATTTTTACATAAAAGGGGGCACTGTCTTTGTAGGCAGCTTTTTAAATGTTAAGGAATTTATAATTTTAATAGACAGTAGTTTAATATGTTGTCTTCAGTCTTTGGGGGAAAATGTTCTCCTGCTCAGAATATTATTCAGATAATTTAACTTTGTTTCTAGTAAGAAATTAACATAGTATAAACTGTGCTCAACTGTGGAAGGATTGTCCGCTTCTGCTTCCGTACAAGTCACACGCTCGCACTAGGGTTGTCTGGGTGAATCCCACCTATCTCTACAGCAGCTTTGGTATCATAATTTTTTTTTTTTTTTTTTAAGAGGACCAGTTCTGTCAAGGTGCAACACATTCACTTCAAATCTCAGCTTCTCTGTTTCTTCTCACTATTTTTTTGTTAATGTTCATTCCTGATTCTGTTAGAGAAACAAGTTCTGCATAATCCCTCTCAATCCCTTTCCAAAAACCTATTTTGAATCTCTGCAGGCTGACATCTGCTAAGTAACTAATGTCCTGCCGGAGCATTTGCCTTAATACTTGCATCACTGACTTCTACCTGCCCTGTCTGCTCTTACTAGTCGAGCGTACATGCACTATGAATTTTAGATTGAATTTAGTCTTATTCTTATGTATTCTCTGCTGTGCGCATGGAGGAATTGGCTTGTGATAGGCCCCCAGGGCTTTCTTGACGCTCTTAATAAATGTTTGCAACTTTATGTTAGAAAATAAACTGTAATATTACATAATCCTTGTAGGCCCAYCTGTGCAGTCGGTAAAGAAAATAGCTTCTGCTCAAGTCTTAGGGCTTGTTTCTTTGAGGACTGTAGGATTCAGGCCAATGCTGACTGTTCGGATCTCCTTGGTTACCTTCGACTAGTTGTTTGCTGTGGCTCCATCAACACTCTCTGTTTTCAGATATTAAGAAAACAAAAGCCTTCATAATTTCATAGYGGCGAATAGATGGAGACCATTCTGTGTTCTGATGTTAAGCCAGTGTAATGGAGGAGAAAAGAATCAAAATAGAGTTTTGCTGCACGAACATGTTAACTAAGTCCCCCAGAATGTAATTCACTAAAAGACGGAAAAGCTTGTGCAACTGATTTTAAAATGAAGAAGAAATACACATGTAAATTATAAATGCAAACGATGAAAAAAGGAGTGGGATGAGGCCTTGTCCTTTCACTCCTTTCAGAAGCAGGGTGCTTTCGCAGGGCTGAAGGGTAAGCTGTACCACAGTGCTTTTCCAGAAGAGGAACTTTGTCATAAATCGTGCTTAGCAGCAAAATTTAATTTCTTTTTACTGTCTCTTTAGGTTTGGGGATTTGGGAGGGTTTTTTGCTTTTGTGCCATGTAGTAATGAAATGCTGGTATCAATAAAATGTGCCATTTTACTAAAGGCAGAGATGAAGCAAACCTCCGCAAGCCGCCAGCTGAGACTCGTGAATCAGTGTTTCACCACTGACCTTTTTGTGCCTCTTATTTCCATTCCAGTTCTTGAGATCTGATGATTAACCCAATGAAGTAATGTTTAATCATTTAACCTCCTTTGCCTGTATTGCAGCAGTCACAGGAAATCTATTTCCAAACCTAAAAAACAAATCATCTTTGATAGGGACATAGTGAGCAAAAGTATCCTGAAGTGTTGTAGAAAGTGAATCACATTGGCTGAGAGTCGAGTCCAGTCTAAATACTTTAATTTTGGGGGAATATGTTTTGCCTGTAAGTAGCTGAACTTTTATGTCTTTTTTTTTTTTTAAAGCTGTAAGTTTTGAAAGTTGTTTTATTTCAAACACTTAAAAAAGAATAGAGAAAAGATTGTTCCCTATGCAGGCTTTATAAGAGAAAGATTGTGTTGTGAAATAGGTAAAAGTTGTGAAACTGATTGTATTCTCTGAGAAATGAAACTTTTAAGGGTTTTTTTGTTATTGCAGATGTCTCAAAGATTTGACGAACGAAATTTAAGGAAGCAACCAAATATCAGCATTTCTGAGCTTGGTTTCATTAAAGTAAATGTGAAGGCTGCGAATATATAACTTTATTGCAACCTTAATCTAYATATTGCTATGTAAATTATTTCTAGCTGTGATTATATTAAGCCATAGAATACAGGTGAAAAAAAAATCTCTTTTAATTTATTAGAAGGCTTAAAGGAAGACAGTTTAGAAGTTCTTGACTGAAACTTTAAGAAATATGGCTGTATTTTCCATGGAATATTTCATAATGGATAGTGAATGGTTAAAAAAAATATAATAAATATATGTAAAATCAAGTAACAAGGTAAGAAAAAATACCCCAATATTTTTAGAGACAAACTTTTGTTATGTTTTTCAGTGTTTTCATTGTTGTTTTTTAAATAAAAAAAATGTATGCTTTTAGCTGGAGGGAAAAAAAATAGTTCTAAGGGTAAATTTTGCAGCAGGCTAGAAATTTGGTGAGGAAAACTTTCTTTTCAAGAATCTGAGGGGAGAATAAGGCACTCTACTTAAAGTAGGCTAACACAGTCTTAAACTATATATAATTATAATGGTATATATTTTAAAACTAGTTTTGCTGCAAGTGCTATTTTATAGATCATTTGCTAGAGAGTTTGTTTCCAATTCCAGCTTGTGAACATTAAACAACAGAATATTAGCAATACAGTCTTTAAGATAATGTAAAAATAAGTTAAAATTTCAGTAGAAACTATTTCCATTGAAAGGTCCACTTCATGGACCTGTTTGAATAATTGGATTATAGTGTTTTATTTTAAAACGAGATTTATAGAGCTGTGTAAAATTCTTGGTTGGCTTATAAAAGTGCAAATATTGTTATAAACCCATGAGAATTGTGAAATGGTGAGCAAAATAGGAACTGAAAGTATCAGGGTCACATTCAACTCTGCTACAGAGTACAGGGGGAGGCATCTTATGAAATTCCTATAGAGAAGGCACTACTTTTTCAGTTCACCTTTTCGAAGGAAAAATTCTGCTGCTAAAAGGGCAATTTCAGTAAATCTATTGCTTTTAAATTAAATAGTAGAGGAACTCTTAAAAAATGTATTTCTACTTTTGTGTTTGGTTAAGGAATAAGAATACCTCTAATTCCCTTACTGTGCTGCGTTTTATTTCCTATATTCATAGCTGTGTAATCACACTGTTTAAATAAACTTGCTTCCTTACAGTTCATGTCCTAAATCCTCAGTGGAACTGGACGTGTGTTTTGGGGGGTAAAGGAGACCGTATTAGCGCTCGTATATTAACTTGTTTCATATTTGTTTAGTTACTTGGAAATAATTTTTGAGGGAATTTCAGAAAGAACTGCCCTCTATTGTGCAAGATCTTTGGACTCAGTTCACTAGTAAATTGTCATGTTTTGTTATGAATAACAATTTGTGTCAAAATGCACTCTTGTAATTCAAAAGCATGAAAAATCATGCTTTATCTATCATACAGGTATATTCTAGACTTGTTCCTACTAAAACAAGTTCAGTGCTTGGTTTCAGCCTCGCTGGGAATAAGATTTAGTCACTCAGGCATACTGTACGTATCCTGGAAGATGAACAGAAAAATATCAGGAACAAGTTTTCAGCATAGAATAAATATTTCACCTATTCTRTTTTGCAATGAGACATGCAGGAGCAGGATCATGAAATCCTGAGGTTTCACTCCTGTATAAAGTTAGCAAATTAGTCCTTTTTATGATATTCTAAAAGTTTTATATGTTCCTGTCTTTAAAAAGACCCATTTTAAGGTATAGGAAATCTCACTTATTTGTTTTTTGTTTGTTTTTTTTTAAGTTGTAGTGTTTGGTTCCTGTAATAYGGGGTATAATAAACAGAATTTTTCTGATTTCTGTAAGAATTGATATCTTTTCTTTGTGAAATTGTTACACTTCTCTGTATTACAATGCTTTAAAAATAAAAGTTACTACTTGGAAAGGAGTGTAAAAACGTAGTAAATGGCCTTACCACAAATTGTTTATCTGATATAAATGGTTATGTCAATTCTGTAGTTTAGAATTTAAATATCATACAAGAATTTTGTTAAGTAATTGGAGTTCACTTACGTTGTTATGTAGTATGGGACTTTTCAGCAAAATTGCAACAAAGTTAAGACTGCATAAACTGAGTTATGTTGGATCATCTTGAAGTTATCTTTTAGTGTGGAATTTAGGATTTCATTGATTATTGATAAAGGTATTTCCTTGTGAAATCTATTGTAGAGAAAACCTAGGTTTAGCTTAATTTGATGAAGATCCTGGGTTTGAGAGCAGAGATCCCAGGATATTGCTATATTGCAGCTTTGCCTTTTTGGAAAGTACCTTTTTATCATTGTATGAGATCTGAAGGAATTAATTCGCTTTGCCTGAGGGATAAGGTAGTAGCAGCATCAGTAATTCAAAGGCRTGGGGAGAAAAGTACTAGAAAAAACTTTTCAAACTAGAGTGAACTTAGCACTACTACTTGCAGAGCTTTGAAGAACCAAGTCTTTAAGGAAAAATAAACTGACTACGTGAGAGCCATCAAATTTTTACATTGAGCATTTTGAATTTCTCCCTCCTCCCTCAAGCCCTAGAGTTTCAAGTATGCCTTTCTGTTTTAAAAATTCTCCCCAATTGCTGATTAGAAAATCCCAAAGCATGGAGTTAAGATTTGAGATACTGCAATCATATGAGCTTTAAAGCATGTCCATTTTGGTTTTGCCTTTTTAATGACTTTGTTTTCTTGTTTGCAGGATTTTGCTTCCCGGGCTAAACTGGCTGTCCAGAACCTGGTGCAGAAAGTTGGGTTCTTCGGCATTTTGGCCTGTGCTTCAGTAAGTTCATTTCTATTGCAGAGAGATTTGTAATCACTCATTGCAGGCTGAATATATTGCAGTGAAATCAGCACCCTAAACTGTAGCTTGGTCTTGTTTGGGTGCACTTGGATCTGCCTGCCTCATCCACTGGGTCTGGGTTCTCCAGAGTGCCCAGGGGAATGAGGTGGCAGGGGAATTGGAAGTGCAATAGCATGGAGAAACTTCAGCCCTAGATTAGTACCAAACACACTTGAGTAAAAGCAGAGCTAACAATTATTATTCCTTCTCCAAAGCATACTGTTGTAGTTCTAGATGCTAGTTCTCTTTGAAAAATAATGAGTTTGAAATAGTACCGTTTCCTTTTTAAGCTATCAGGAAAGAACTAATCAGCAAGCAACCCCTGGAGTTCCTGGGGTGTTTTTTTCCAAAAGATAGTGATTAATTCAGCTTGGCATGGTAAAACTTGATAAAAGACAGAACGATCACTATAAGGCACAGAAGGTTCATCACCTTCAGCAAGACTTGCAAGAGATTGAACTAAGACATTCTTAAAAACTAGGTTTCTGTTACAGAACATGCTTCCTGCATTGGGTGGTTGAGGYCTCGTCTTCCCTGGCAGAGGCATGTTGCACTCAGCATGCTGCTGTGTTAGGGGGCAGTTGGCAGCTCAGATTGTGCCCCTCACTCCACTGACAGTGATCCTGTCGTGATTTTCTGACTCAGGTTATTAGACAGATTTTTGACATTTTTAGATCCTAGGATATACACAGATTGAAGAGCAGGCAACTACCTGTAAAATCCTGATAAGGATTTCCATCCGTAGAARTTCTTCTGACTCGGGGGATATCTTTGGGTCGTTGTGTCACTAGGAGCCAGAGGGAGCCCAAAGGATGGAAACCAGTTTCAGAGTTAAAGCTAAAAGGAATACAAACTGWTTGTAGCTCTTTCTCCCTAAGCAACAGTTGATCCAAGCATGCTACTGGTGCTATTTTAGTGTTTAAAGTAGACCAAACGCTCGTGTAGAGTCAAAAAGTACTGAACCATTTGAGGTTTAAATCTCTCCCTGGAAGGTTAATGAAAAGCAGTAGGAATGATGTGGCTTACTTCTCTCCGACACACACAAATACCCAGAAATCTGACYGCAGCAGAGCGGGGAGCTGTGGATCCCCAGTGATCCCATTCTTCCGGACTAACCACAGCCATTCGGCAGCTGCTGAGGGATTGAGCCCACTCTTTGCCTAGCACCTCCCAGTTCCCTGCCTTGTAGACAGGACAATGTTACCCGTTTCTCAAATGTAAGTAACCTGTGTGAGCTGGAAAGATTAGTGACTATGGTCCCTGACATACAGCTTTTRTTTACCAGGCTTTTGAACTGTCCTCGTGCTCGGAGTGGAGCCCTAGGTTCCTGAGCTCTTTAAATCCTTCCACCCTGTAAGCTCGCAGCCTGCTTCGGCCCTGGCTCTGACTCACTTTTCTCCGGTCACCACCTGGTGAGGCATCGCTGCCCAGGCTAGCTTGTCTGTCTGGTTTCGTGAGAGCAGCCTCTTGTAGGTGGCAGGGACGAGCCGCTGGAGCTGGAYGTGGGGAGTAGGTGGAGAACGTGAGGGAAGAGTTGGTAAACATGAGAGGCGATGTGTACTCTCCTCGTAGTTCCTGCCTAGGAATACTTAACCATTTGCTTAACTTCTTACCTGCTTGGAGCACTGTTTTTCAACGTGGTGTGAGCAGCTTCCTCCGCTCGTGCAGGCTGCCCTGGGCTGGACGGGGCGGGAGATCGCGAATGCAGCGGGTGCTCCTGGGGGTTTGTACCCGTCCTGTGTTTGCAGAATAATCACAAAGCAGCAGCGAAGCGTGGGAGAGGCGATGAATGAATATAGGATTCAAAACCATCCCCCTGCTCCCAGAACTGCCCTTTTACTTTTGAATTTAAAACTGTATTTTGGCTGGAAGTATTTTCAGGCAGGGAGGGAAGGAGACTGTGAAGTGCTAACAAATGTCCTAGCTACAGGCGGTTGTAGCRTTTCGAAGCTGTTCCTTGACAGGCAGAGAACCACCATTAAACTGAATTTAAGCCATGGCAAATTTATCCAGTGAAATTAACTGGATGTAGTGTTGTATAACTGTATAAAAGCCAGGCGTTTTCCCGAGCCTAATTCCCGCGTAAAGGCAGCTCTGGGCCGGGAAGAGGACGGCCRCAGCTAGCCCTGCACAAGAGCCTGGCGGTGACGAGGCACCGTTTGCTCTCCTGTTGTTGTGGGCATCTGGCACCTCTCAGTAATGTCTGTGTGATTATTATTTTTTTCTTTTTAATTTATTTTACCTGCTAATGTATGTTTACATCTTACCGGGACGTGTTAAATAATTTTTTTTACAGCAATATGTTTAATCTGTTTGTGATACCTGCAGTTCCCCCTAGCTAAAGCATATTGCCCCCTCTACAGTGAAATGAATACAGTAATTAAAATATACTGTTACTTTACCTAAATAAATAAATAAATAAATAAATAAGACCTGCTTAATACCTAGAGCAGACTTGGCTCAGAAGAGCAGTTATCTGGCTGCGGCGTAAGTAAATCATTGACTCACCTTCTACGCCCAAGACAGCTGCCAGCGGTAAAGAGTCATTTTAGCTGCAGCGGGGCATGTTTAGAGACCGTTTCAGGGCATGATTAGAGACCGTTTCAGATTTCTTCCTATGCAGGTGGTGGTGTGGGTGCTCATAAATTTGAATTACTAGTCTGTAACAGTTAAGCATAACCCACATAAGCATTCTCACAGATTTCAGATTTCCATTCAGTTGCAAAGGATTTTTTCTTTTTCTTTTTTTTTTTTTTTTTTTTTTTTTTTTTTTTTTTTTTTTTTTTTTTTATTTTTTTTTTTTATTTGTTTGGGTAGCAAAACAACACAAATAACTTGGGATGTTAGCAGGGTAGCATACTGCTATTCTAAATTAAATACACCCCATGTGTTTACCCAGACAGTCTGCCCTGGACTGCATGCGAAGTGTGCAAGGTTGGAATTCTGATACTTTCTTGGTTTAATTTCAAAAATACTTTACCGATAGTATCACAATACCAAATGTCAAGTCAAAGGTTTAACAATAATAAAAAAAAAACTTTTAATTTTAATTTAAATGCACATGCTTAATAAAATCTAATCARTGCTTTTAAACTGGATACATATGACTGTAAATGCCAGGTTTTAATGCACTTTTTCAGATGGAAATCTTTGGGAATCGTTCTGAACACTGGCTTTCAGGAGCAATGTGCTTGTCAGTGAGAAAATTTGATAAATCACTCAAAATGGCTTTACTGTGGTTTCTGTGCATTTCACATGGAAAACTTCTTTTTGTCAGCTTTTTTATAATCCTAAGGCTAAGGAGGGACCATCAGAATGGAATTGTCTGGGACACTGTCTAGCTGAATCCCTGAGATTTAAGTTATGTGGTGTAACACTAACATTTTTGTAAGTATTGAGRCACAAGATCAAGTTTTTGGATGAAGTTGAATAAGGGGAAAACGTTCATTTTTCAAAGTCTGTAACGATCCTATTTGTTTCTGGGTTAAATGCTCCAATTCATGAACTTCTTTTCCTTGCCTTTCCTAGATTCCAAACCCGCTGTTTGACCTGGCTGGCATAACATGCGGACACTTCCTGGTTCCCTTCTGGACCTTCTTTGGTGCGACCCTGATTGGGAAGGCAGTAATTAAAATGCACATCCAGGCAAGTAGATGCCTCCATCGTGGCGTGGGGGCTTCTTTCGTAGAGGCCTCTTGCACGGCGGTACCTCATAGTGAATTCTGGAGTCTCCCTTCCTGACCTGCAGTAATGGAAATTAATTTGGTGCAAAGGATTTACAATAAAGGATCTGCTGGGCTTCTTATGCTCAAAACTTAGGCAACTGAATAATTTATGGCAACAAGCTAATGAGCTCGCTGCCTACACCACTCAGGAAATTGGTGGTTAGCCAAGTTATTTACCTACGGTTTTTACCAGACTGAAAGGACTTCATACTAATAATGAACTTGCCTTTTTGGTAACAAATACTCATTTCAAAGAGCATTACAACTAGTCTTTACCAGCTAAGCAGTACTTTTTAATGTTCTCTTTTTATCTCAGTTTAATGCGTAAAGAAAATCCCAGTCCTTTCAGGTCCTGCTTTTTGCAGAAAGCAGTCTGAGGGTATGTTGGAGGGCGGATTGACCATAATTTTTGAGCGTGGTTAGTAATTTTAGGGGTAGTTGATCCASGATATTTTAAGTGGGCCTGATTTCAGTGAGGGCCTGTTCAGTTTTTGTAGCTAACTTAAAGCCTTCAGGATGCTCTGAATTTGACAATCAGAATTTCAGGTTGCTTTCAAAAATGTTGAGTCTCACTTTTAAAATGTGTCACTATTTTGTCCGACACAGGATGAAGGACTGATTCCCTGAGGATTGTTTACTGGTGGCAGTGTCTTTAGATAGTGCTATATCATGAACTATATCACTTGATTTGTATTAATTAGAACCAGTGTTCTCAGCTGGGGCTTCCCCCCCCCCCCCCCCAAGCGTCTCCATAGTGCTGGTGCAGTGCCTGTAGCTGCGCTGCTTGGAAATGTTTGCTGTCACTACATTAAAATAGCAGGAGCTAGCAGAAGTGTAAGATTACTCTTCTAGTACTCTCCTCAAACTCCTTGAAAATCTCTTCCTTCTGTCCTAAATAGAAAACTTCAATCTTCAACCCTTTTTATGCCCATTTTTTTTGTAAATAGTTATTTTACTTTGTACAATGTTGAAACGGAAGATAAATGGCTCTGAAAATTGTTTCATGTACTGTGATAAGACTACTTTTTCTTCACACTTAATCTTGAACACTTCTGCTTTTAAATAAGTGTAAAGTTAGAATTTGGTCTGGCAACGTAGAAAAGACTCAAGTGAAATAGTACTTGTGTAATATTCCCTTTATTATTTTATTTGCCTTRTTTAGCTAGGAGAATGTTTGCTATGTAATTTATAGTGCTCTACACTCAGATKTAATGTAAGCAACAAATATTTCCTGGTGTCTTGTACAGCTGGTAAATCATTTCATTTTGTAATGTTTAGCTATGAGAATTTTGTTTTCGGTGATGTTTTACTTCCGGCATATAGTTGTGCAATAGCCTTGATTTTTTTTGTAGTGATCTTGGTGTAATTGGGAATTTAGGAAATGTAACAGTCGTGGAAAGACTTTTAATGAAATCTTTCTTTAGACAGGAAGCCAGTGACTCTGATGTAGTGGCCATCCTGGAGCTGCTTTTAACTGGCCTCTTCCTCTGGACCACAAAATCGTTTTGTGTAGTTCTAGTCACATCCCTTATTCCCAGACTAGTGAATGCTCTTCTCATTAGGTCATGTTTAAATTGATTTAAGGAGACTATGGGAACTGTGTGTGTGTACACACGGTCTTGGTCACTCTTTGCAAATGAACAAGCTATCAAATGTGACAAAAGACCTAGCAAAAGCTATTTTAATAAAACTTTAATGTATTTTATAAGTGAAATGAGTGTAAGATTACAGGCATTTGCATTTTATGCAAAATCACTCATGTTAGAATTCTCTTATGTTAAAATTACTCTRTTTCAAGTAATCTACTGCATTAGAGCAATAATAATAAGTGATAATAATTAAGTGATATTTTTTTTGAACAGATAGGTACTCAAAGGCTCTTATTTTGTTCTTTAAATATTTCTTTGTTACGTTTCTCTCTGGAGCACATAAACTAGCGGCTAAAAGATTCATTATTTTCACTGTTGTGATCTTTAAGTACATGTGCTTGTGTGTAAGGGGATGTGAATTTTTCTGCAGAGTGATGACTGTTTTTCCATTAAAACATTGTTGATGGAGTAAAGTGACCTTGAGCTTCTGGGAATTTAAGTTTGGGGAGGATGCAAATGGTTAGTAACATAAGCTGCAAAAACATTGCAAGAAATGAAATCTATGAGGAAATAGAGTAATAGAGTAAACAGCTTTCCCCTGTTCTGCTGCTTCTTGAAAATAGTATTGAAAAAAATAAGGACTTTGAAAGAAAAGTGGAGGGAAAACTATCTGTAAGTGCAGGAGAATCTGTTTAATTGGAAAGGAACGTAAATTGTCGTACTCCATTGTCTTTGCTTCCCTTTTGATCAAACATTTCTCTAACTGATGTTTTCCTTCCGACAGAAACTTTTCGTTATTATAACATTCAGCAAACATATAGTGGAGCAGATGGTGTCCCTAATCGGGTGAGTAACTCTAACGCATTAATATCTTCGCTCATTAAGTGGAAAAATACTGGAGGAGTCAAATCAGATGTGCTGAAAATTGTGCTTTACTTTTAAGTGCAAGCTTTTACCAACAGCTAATTTGCAACTTCATTCCTCACCTCAAAGGCTTGGAGTACTTCAAGAAACATAATAGCACTGAAGGTCAGATGACCTGAGTATATAATACCTACGTTTAGCTTTCACCCAGAAATAAGATACAACTATTCCAATTATAGACTGCAACATTTTTAGCTGCAAATAGATTGTTTTTTATTGACTTCCTTCAATGCTGCATGTGATCCCATGACAAAAAAAATGAGAACTRTTGTGATTTATGCTATGTCCAAAGTGGCTGATAAATGTTTTCTATAATTTGACCTCGCACACTTAAAATATTAAATGTCTTATGAAGTATCAGAATCAAAAGCTCAATGTATAGAATGGTGTCTCCATTCTGTTAAACTTGTTTTTTAATAGGTGAGATCACAGATTTTGTGTCTAAATTGTTCCTATTTTGAGAAAGCTTGTCTTTTTTCTGGACTGAAAGGTCTTCAGCAACAGACTTTTTTTTTTTTTTTTTTTTTTTTCTTTTTTTTTTTTTTTTTTTTTTTTTTTTTTTTTTTTTTTTTTTTAGTAAAAATGTTAATTTCAAATAGAAAGTAGAGCAGAACCCAGATAACAGTTAAACAAATAAACAAACAAAAAAAGATAATTTAGATCTACGTATTTCTGTGTTGCCCCAGGGTTTGAATGAAAATTGGAAATTGATGATCAAGTGCTAGGCTTTTGCCTCGTATCTACCTGTTTGGTTGTCAAATATGTGTCATTTTAAATTCCATTGCTGATGTTACACTTCCTGCCTGGTAATTCAACAAATATGATCTCAGCGATGCCTCTTTAACCATGAAGCAATTCATGAAACTGTTCAGAGACAAAATGTACAGCTCATTAATCTTAAATGTATGCAACTAGATAGAGTCATTCAGTACTGCATAACAGAATTGTACTTAATTGTTCAAGGAACAGTCATGTACTCGGGAGGAAAAGCCGCTACCTTTTTTCTGATTAGATTCCTRTAATGTCAGGAATGCAGGTTTAAAGTTTTAAATATGATTCTCTGACATTTAAACAAAACTTTTTTTTTTTATTAGATACCTAATATAGATATCCCAAGATAAAATAAATTCTAAGGTGTTTTTATTTTTCCAAGGCCTTTCRCTTGTTGTATGAGGCATATTGATAGATCCTTTGCTGCCTGAACTGAAATAGCTCAGTTCACATTAACACCAAAAAACCCACACTCCGCAAGAACAGTTTCAGGACAGGAACGTCTGGAAATAACTGCTTTTGAAATATGGAAACTTGAAGTAGGAATGCTTTACAAAGGGAAAACAGTGTCAGAAAAGACCTTCTAGGGCATTTCATTAATGAAACAGATCCGGACTTTATTACTTCCTGATCTTCTGATTGGGAGTCTGGTTTGTAACAAACTTCAAAATGAATTTGTTGCTTTGAACATTTAAGGAAAAAAAAAAAGGAAAGAAAGAAAAAAAAAAACAAGTGGCTACTCGTAACAATCATTCATTAGCTTTTCTTACCACTAACATTCCAAGCAATTTACTACTTTATTTTTGATCAGTGCTGCTAGTAAGCTAGGTGTATTTCCAAAGTTTTGCTCTCCTGCAGTCTTTGAGCCAAAACTAGTAGTTTTTTCCTACTTCATCTGTCTTGGAGATAATTTTGCATCAAATTACTTAGAATGCATTCACAAGACCTCTGCTGGATTCAGACTTTATTAGATGGTTGATGTCAGAGTTAAAAAATGTTCTCGGGAGACAGAAGGATTTTTGGAATGTCCCGGTAGCGTTGACTTTTCTCAAACCGTCTGCTAGCATTACCTCAGCAATTTCTTTTTAGAGTGGAGTACAGAACATGTTAAACAATAGCTTGCCTTAAAACTGTTAGTATTAAATTAAAATATGTCTGTGTTTGATGGTCAGTAACTTTATTTTAATCAAATCCTGTCCCTCAATTYGACTTGCCACTTTTGCCTGGGATATTGCTTTTGCACATTAGCAAATGTCTAAGCACAATACTTTAAAATAATGAACATATTAATATAGAGGATAATTGAAATCTAGACAGAAGATTAAGCTGAAGCATCAGAGAATTAAGGTCTCGTAATATTTGATTTTCTTGGCCAAACAGGTTTTTTTGGTAACTRAGTCTCAAAAAATAATAGTAAAACTGATTCACCTGCAGATCTTTTCCACAGCTCAATAGTTGTTTGCTTCGATTTCCAGATGCTGCTTGCACTGCATACTAAACCTGCCATAAGCAGGTTTTCTGTTATAGTTTAGAGTACTTGGATTTTACGCTTTCATTGCCTACGTCTCCATTGCAAAGAGATCCTGAAATACTCTTTCTATTAACTAAATRTAAGAGGAGGAAAAGAAAAATAGATGTGACAGGAAATTGAGATGGCTGGTGTTCTCAAAAAAAAAATTAACTGTTGGCAGTATCCAGCGTGAAACGTGCTCGGAGGGACGGGTGGTGGCAAGGCGCACGGCAGCCGGGCTGCAGGACGCCGGGGTGGCGGGAGCCCGGTCGGGGCAGCGAGGAGAAGGGACGCGGAGGGACTGAGGAAACCGAAGCCAGTGGGAGGCTTGAAACCAAAGCCGGAGAGGGTTTCAGAGGTGCTGGTGGCTCGCACGAGGCCCACAATTACCAACCTGTTCGACCAGTTAACGCTTTGGAAATTGCGTTATTGCTGTCGAAAATGCTAAAAGAGGATAATGTTTTCTCTCAGGTTGTATTACTTGCATAAGCTCTGTGTGGGAAAAAAGGGTGTATGAGACTTTCGTCTTGTTTTCCGTGACTTACAGATGAGTTTAACTTACTGGTCATCCATGTAATATACTTAAGTGTTGGTTTTAGGCCAAAGTTAGCCCATTTAAAATGTTTAATCATCGTGTGTTGTGGGTTTTCTTCTGGCTTTCAAATCTTTCCATTTAAAATTTCTTTTTAAGCCTACAGCTGCGGGATTGTTTATGGAGTCGCACTAAGCGTATTGCTTGTGAGCACGATCGTGTTTTCTCTGAAGTGGCAGTTTCAAATGTGGATCRAGAACGGTCCCCGAGCTGCTGAAGGGAGAGTGTCGGAGCGTTCACCATCCACAGAAGCGTCTAGGTGCCTTGTTTCTGGGCAAATGTTCAGAAGGAAAATCTAGGCTCTTTTTTTTATGCTTTGTTCRATTTTTGTGCTAATGAGCTAATAAGAACTCTAGAACTTCCAGTGGAGATCTGCAAAACGCATAAGCGTGTTTGATACCACGACAGACACCTCCTGGCCCTCATCTCAGAGGCAGCAAGTGAAACGACTCGGTGTCCTCGTGGGGGACAAATCGCACCCTCCGGGCAGAGGGATTCCCCTCGRCTGCTGCTGTCTTGCAGTAATGTCGCGTAGGCTGCAGAGGGTTTGGTAAGAGATCCTGGGAGAGCTGCTCGGAGGCAGGGCGCTGGGTTTTGCGGCCGAGCAGCGCCCGTAGGATCTGTCGAGTGTGGCCTGGTTTTAGCAAAATGAGTGAGCGGCTGCCTGGGGCAAGCGAGGCTCTGCTAACTGGAGAAGTAGAAACTGATATAGTCAGTGAGTAAATGAACTGAGTCAACAAACTAATTTGAAGTTTAAATATAAGTCAGTGATTTGCATGCTTCCACAGATTTTAAAAGTTGTCAGTACTGTGCTCTGCTGGTGAGACGCATGAGCCCTGTTAGCGCTGTGCRAAGCCTAACTCAGACCCGAACATCTACCCCAAAATACCCATGCTTTGGAGCAGGTTCTTAATCTGGTGTTTTCCGTGGACCAAATTTTCACGGTTGTCAGCTGTGCAGGCCAGGTTGAACGAGCACACGTCTGAAAGGAAAACCTGGCTTCTGGCGCCGTGCGCTTGAGCCGGTGCCTTTACCGGCCGAGGCTGCTGCTGTTTCTTRCGCTGTAGTTCTTTGCTTCATGGCTTAATCTCAGCTGGTTCTTGTAAGGAGCATGATGTGCATTTTATGGGGGGAAAAAAACACAAATAAACTATGGTGACTGATACAGCTAGAAATTTTGCCACTTAAAGATTGCTCCCCCCCACCCCCCAAAAAAATAGTTTGCAATGTAGGTTTAGGTTAGTAGGTAAGTCGGGCAAAGCCAGTGACGGAAAGGGCTGCAGCAGCCGTCGGCTGTGCCCGCNAAAGCCAGTGACGGAAAGGGCTGCAGCAGCCGTCGGCTGTGCCCGCGCCAGGCGAGTCCCCGGCTGCGATTGCCGGCTCTCTGCGGAGCCCTCAGCTCGCGGCCGCGGCGCTGCGCCCCACGYGCGCCCCGGTGCGCCGGCCCGCGGCAGGAGCAGGGCTCGAGCCTCTTGCAGGGGACACGGAGGCGAGTGGAGTCGGAGCAGCTTTGGTGTCGAAAAGCTTCCAGTGGGTCACAACCGAATTGTGAATGTTTACTTGCAAAAGGCTTGTAGGGTTTAACCTSTGAGCAAGCCAAGGGCTTTGGGGGTTTTTTGAAGTTGGGTACAGAAATTGTGCTGGATCTTTAATCCGCCAACAGGGGAGAGGTTTCCTTGCGAAGAGCAATGGTGAGCAGAGTTACGAACCAACAGTTCAAAGATATGTTGCAATTCCCATTTTTGAAAGCTTTGATTTTAGCATAACAGAATATCCGAAGGAAAAAAGCTTTGGTGGCAGCTTGGACGACATGGGTGTTGGAGCGTGGCTCCAGGTGTAAGTGTGCTCAGACGTGCAGCAATTGTAACGTACTAATAGTCAAATAAGTTTTATTATTTTTTGAACTTGTAAAACCAAAGCGCATCTACTAAAGCAGCCTTTCAGCCCCCCAAACGGTTTTGCTGATCCTGGCCGTAAATCACATTTATTTGCAGCAGTTTTAGCACGCTGCACGCGGGTAACATCCGCGTTTCCCCAAGGGCTCGGAAGCCGCGGGGCGGCGGGAGGAGTGGCGGCCGGGGGCGACGGCCACCGCGCTTCGGGGACCGGCTGCCCCCAGCCCGGCTGCTGCGGCGCCGCGCGGCCCCGGCTGAGTCAGGCCGGAGGCCGAGGGCCGATCTGACTCACCGCGCGCAGCCGCTGGGCATTGGTCGAGCCTCAGGGAAACGGATGGTTTAAATACTGTGAGAATCTTTATCAGCACAGGAAATGACAGCTCATTAAAATACTAACCGTTAAGCCTGTTTAGATCACTGTCTGGAAAAAAATTAACCATTGCAGGTTCAGATAGCTTGCGGAGGAAAGGTGCTCTGCTCTGTGTGAACCCGCTGCGCGAATCCACCAGCTTTGCAAAGTGGCCAGGGGCAAGAAAACGTTGGCATCATTTTTTTTCAAGAATCTATAACACTTTTCAGAGAGATCAGTGCCATGTAGGAGCAAAATTGCTAGCTCYTTTTGAGGGAGGGACAGCTAAGAAAACCAAATATAGTGACTTTTACTAAGTGCCTTATTGCTTTTGAGCTGCCAGGTGGATTTTTCTTGTGTTCTTGAAGGGGAATGTTGAAAGAAATGTGAATCCAAGGGAGAGAAACTCAAGCGTGGGAGGGCTGGCTGCTGCCTGTGCTTTCGTGGGGGTGGTTTTGCGTGCTTGTTGGGAAGGTGAAAGCCTTTGCTTTGACCCTGTGGCCTAGCGGTGAATAGCTTGATTCAAAAAAAAAAATAAAATAAAATAAAGGGGAGGTGCTGGAAGAGAAGAGCCCATACCAGCACGCTCCGTCCTTCAGTGCATCACATTCTTCAGTGCCACTTAACTGCCTTTTCTGTAGACAGAGATCATCTCTGGCCTTAGGCCGCGCTCGCTGCAGGGCAGCAGGATGAGATCCTCCATGCGTACGTGGTTTGTGCTCACAACGTGCACAAGGAATTTTTCCTTTTAGTCTTTTTTGGGGGGATTAACTTAAAACATTAGGTCCCTATTGCGTTTATTTTGAACTGTAGTCCAAGCACTTCCTAAAAGGATGCTTTTCCATAGCTGTACTAGCCCAAAAAGCTGAACCGTAGCAAACCGCGTGCAACACCGCTGGTCCCCAAGCCCTGCCAGACAGCTTTACTGAGCAAGGACAGATTGCATGYGCTTGGTAGCTAAGGAGGCTGACAAAATCGATCCACTGGTTAATAGTTAAACGGTCTTTCTAAGTGAATGGCTGTGAATATTAGAGAGATCATGCATAAAATGGGATTCTGACTCAATATTGCGTCACCTCTCCAACGATGGCTTTGGAGCGCCGGGCTGCTCCCACCCCRTATTCGTTATTAGGCTTCTCATTTCCCTTCAGATTTTTTTCATGATAAAACAGACTTCCATRTTTTCAGACCTTTAGTGCTTAAGGATTCTTGGTCATCGCCACTGAGGGGCTGATTTTAGCTGTGCATAGAAGCTGCTGAGTAGAGAATAAAATGCTCAGCTGAATGCTGCTGAAGTCCTTACCTACGTTTTTAGCTTCCATCTAAATAAATGGAGCTTCAGAACTGCTTAATCAGCTGCTTAATCACTTGCTGTTTGAGATCTGTTACAAATGAGAAACTTTAATTAACACCCTATTAATGTTCCTAAATGTGGGTCTATGATGGTAACTTCAGTGTTTCTTAAAATACTTCCTAATTCTAACACTTCTCTTCTGGAAAAGCAGGCAGAAATGCACATGTTCAGAGGTGTTTATAAGATGGGAACTTTATATTCTAAATTGTGGGTCTGATCACTCTTTGCTGGCACAAAGATGCAGAACTGCAGCATTTGATACAGAACTGCACTTCAGCATTTAGCACAGTTTGTAGTCTGAGTTTCAAATGCTCATGAAACATTTGACTTCAGCATAGGGTCAGAATATATTAAAAACTAAAAGTTTTGGTTTAAAAATGTTAGCTGTTACTGAAATCTCTTGTGAATCAGAATTTCTTCAGAAACGTATGTATTTTTCTAAAAAAAAAAATCATACTTTTTTTTTTTTTCCTAAAGATTATTTTAAAACTCTRGCTAGTCTCTTCAGTCTTTCCAATAAAATGCCCTGGATGGGGAGACTACGCTAGAGYGGTGCCTCGCTTCCTGGCAGAGCATCCCTGTCACTGAGTAACTGCAAAATCCACGAAGAACAACGGATAGCAACTGGGGAAATACATTTCATTGCTTAATTTGGTGGACAACTCATAGGAAATGACTTTACTTTCTTCCCCCCGGCCTCCCTTTTAATTGCCGTCCTGCAGCAGCTCCCGAGACCTGCGTCTTAAGCCCCAAAGAAGGAGGGTCGGGGGTTAGTGCGGTTGGGGGCTTGGTCTGGTGTGGCAGAGACTGCAAAGGGTGCGTGAGCTAAGCTCAGGGTCCTTTTATTCTCTTATTCTCTCGTACTCTTTCTTTGGAAGACAAGAGGCTTTATTCTCAATAGAAAATGCCAGGAATTAGTTTGAGATTTTTCTACAAATAGGGTTATCTTCCGGCATCTTCCTTTGTTTAGTCGGATGTGCGACTGTGCCTGTGGTTTGCATGTCGCCTCCTGAAACTGCACTGGTCTGTTGGAGAGGTGTCTTAAAGTCACTGCGAAGCGGCGCCGAGTTATGATGCAGATCTAGTCCTTCCGCCTCGGGACCTGCGCCTGGCTCGCGGCGGCAACCCTTGAAATTTCAGTCTGAAGTCTCCCCTGCTCCCCCTTTGATAACAGCAGGGTTAGTGAGTTGAATTTCCCTGCCCATGTTTGGGGGATACATCTTGTTTGTAAATAAATAAATTTAAAACTTTTTTTTTTTTTTTTTTTAGTGTAAGACTTCTAAGACTTTTAGATCTGGAGTATGCAATAAGGTGATTTTCCCCTTTGGCTAGTTGGTGATAAAAACATCAGCTGGTGGATTAAATGACTGAACTTTTTTGAAAGACTACAAGAACGAACCAAAATTGACCCCTACAATGAGATGATGACTTTGTTTTTATACTGTAGATGCATGTAGAATTCTATATTCTGTGTGTTACTGTGCTACATTTTATTCCTAATGCACTTGAAAGTATACACTTTTTTAGTATTAAAGTCTTCACTAATGTGCAGAGTATTGCAGGCTTTTAGAGACCAAGGTCCTTGCATTCAGGATCTTACAGGTCTTCAAAACCAGCTTTAATAGAATGAATGCTGAGCACTTAAATCCTTAAGTCATGCTTACAAAGTAAAAAAACCCACATATTTTTAGTGAGAAAATGTTGAAATACAGAGGTGATGCACTAGGATCTCTTGAAGCYGTCTGAGCTTGGTTTTCATGTCTTGTTCGGCTGTTTAATGTTACTTGGGCACTGACTTAGTTCAGTTTTCCGGGAAAAACATGGAGGAATTTGACCAACCGTCCTGTTAATCATTCATCTCTCATCATTTAAATATTCCTAATTTCGTATTCATGCAAAGGTGTAAAAGTAAAGTATTACCTCTCAGTGGCTTTCTTAGGCTTCCAGATGCCATTTGAAAAAGAAAAGATACCCCAAAACGTACTTGTTTTTAAAACCGTGACTCGTACTGATCAGCGAGTCATTAGGAGACTTTTTACCACAAGCAGAGTCAGATTCTTACGGGAGCGTTCGGAAAAGCTGGGAATCGCTTGTAGAGGTTGACCTGCTCATTTGTAAAATATGTAATTGATGTGCTTTAGTGTTGGTGCTTATTTTGGTGAAATTTTACCAGTTCAGGCAAAAAATTTTTACTCACCCGTTTGTATCATCGTTTGAATCATGAGGAGGGAAACTTTCTTTTTTTTTTTTTGGCTTGTGAACGTGTTCAGAAAAAAACTATTTGCTCTTGTCTCGTGAAGGAAAGAGAAAGAGATTTAAGTGAGCTACGTTTTCTTCAATCTGTGCGTTTTCTCATTTTCTTAAGCTTTAAATATTAGCTGTTCTTTCTGAACTCAGCTTTAACCAGGAAAAGGGGATGTCATGTCAAAAAGGGGAGATTGAGGAAACTAATGTTAGAGATCTAGTGCTCCCGGAAGGGAGATGATCCTCCCTATAGTAATAGTGTAAAGATTCAAAATCGTAGCAATTTTTGTAGTACGCGCTTAGATAACTTTTTTTCATGTTGAAGACCATCCTAATTTTTCAAAGCAGAAGACCCCAGCATCTCAGTTTTTGACAATAAGGAGGGATTTGTCAGCGACGGCAAGTTTTCCGTGGTGAGTGCCGGGGTGAGAGCCCGGGAGCGCTGGGCGCTGCCGTTCTCGCCAGCGCTTTTGCTGGCCGAGATTTTTGTCCGGGTACCAGTTCGGCGGTTTTTTGAAGATGCCCCGAGGCTCTCCGCCCCTCCCCGCGGAGATCCTGCGCGCCGCCCGCGCTGAGAGCCCGCAGCGAAGGGCGGGCAGGGGGCTCGCGGCCCCCCAAGCCCGCCGCGAGCTCCGGGACGCCGAGGCGGGGCGCGGCGGCGGGCGCTGCGCGGAGCGCGGAGCGGGGTGCGCGGAGCGCGGAGCGGCCCGGGCGGGGCTCGCAGCGCCGCCCCCCCCCTCCCCCCCGCTCTTTTGGGGCAGGGATGACGCACGGCTTGGCCTAATAAGGACTTAGTCCGCGAAAGGGGCCGGCTCCGCCGGGGGGACGGGGCCGAGTCACCGCGCGAGCAGTTTCTTTTTTAACTCGGGGATGACACAAGCACAAGTCATTTCCTTATTAATCGGTTCAAACCAGTTCTTACAGGAACTGCTGGTGATAAATGTGGGGCTTCGGAGAAGTCATTCATTTTATTCGCAGCGCTGCAGCAGTGCACAGCCGCAGCTGGCGGCTCTCGGCTTTAAGGAAATGCTGCAGCTCACAGCTTCTTCCCCTGCTACCCCTAGTCTGTCATCACTGATCTGCTCTGATTTTTTTTTTTTTTCTTTTTGCTTTTAAACAGATTTTTTTTTTCCCAGAGGATCGGGGGAAATATATGTCCGTTCCAGCAGTGTCAGATGAAAAGTTAAAATATACTTTATTACATAGTTATCTATTTGCCTAAGTAGCAATGCCCTTCTGAGCTGTAGCTCAATCTGAACTTTGTTCTGTTTGGGTCAAAGTGGTAAGTTAAAAAAAAAAAAAATTTTTTTTGTTTTTGTTTTCCTCCTCTATTTTGTCTTGTTCTCTGGGATGAACTTTGCATCAGTGCTATTCCAAGTATAGGTCCTTCTCTTCAGAAGCCATTTCAAGAATACTTGGAAGCTCAGCGGATAAAACTTCACCACAAGCCCGACAGTGGCGTACCCCAGGTAAGTCGCTTCCCTGCCTCCTCCCCGTCACCTCTGCCCTGTTCTTGCTCTCCTTTGGCTTGTCAGTTTTGCTGATTTAACTCAGGATCCCGATTTCCAAAGATTTGCAGTGGCCCAGGGAAGAGTTAAAAAACTCATTTTAAAGCAGCTGGGAATTAAAAATAATACTGTAATTGTGTGCAACTGGACTGAGACCTCTTGGAGAGTGAAGGAAACAATAAACCAAGACCAGTGTCTGGTCTTGAATCTGTATTAGCATGCCTGCTTTGAAAAAGAAATTTAAGCAGTAAAGGCTGCATTTACATGTGAAATGATAAAGAACCGCTTGCAGCATCAATACTTCAGAAGGCAGTAGGATGTGGAGCTTAATGGCCAACAAGAGAAACARAATCACAAGCCTTTAATGTTCGAAAAGAAAAGCAAAATACAGTGTTTGGAGAAGGTACAAAGAAGCAGAGGTATGCTTTCATACCAAGTACTAAAAAAAACAAAAAAACTTTTTGATGGGGAGGGGGAGAGAGCATTTTTGTAGTTTCAGCATGAGAGATCTTAGGACACTAAGGCATTTTTTAATAAAATCAATGTAACTCTCACTAACACTTCTCATTTATTACTTGTAGTATTAGAAATGTTTCTTTGCTCATTTCTTACCAGAAAAGAAACTAAATTAGGGAGGATCAGGCTGGAATAACTAGATATGCACATGCATTTTAAGCACATTGAAGTAATTTTTGTGCAGTGCATTGCTGCCCTCCTTTGACAAAAAACAACAGTTAAGTGTAGCCTTAGAAAAATACTCAAAATGGGGCTGCCGAGATCATCACATTAACTTCCAGTGACAAAAGAGGAATCAGATACTAACTGGAAGATAACACAGTATACGCAGTTTAGGAGGGGGGAAAAAAATGTTAGCCAATGACCTTGCTGTTTTCTTTGGACCGAAGGTGACAGGGAATGCCAGTGAGGGGTTGCTAACTCTGGACCCTGTGAATTGTGAGCAAAGACGAAACAACACTGGGAATAATAAATCACTTCCCTAGCAGGCAGGAATGAGCAAGGAGTCATCATCTGCCCTGCAGTGCATTTGGCAACCCCTCCTGTATTGTCTTTCAAGGGACTAAAGTCAGCTTTACAGAGAGACCTGCAGGAATCCTGTCAGCTTGCACTTGGTTCCTGGTTTTAATTTGATAAATCGCACAATCCAGAATGGCTAGGCTCTTCCCCTTCACCTGTGAAATGGAGAATTCTCCTTTGCACTGTCCACTAATTTTCATTTTCCTCCTTATTTTGTTTTGTCTTTGTTTCTTCAGGGGGAAAACTGGCTATCATGGATGTTTGAAAAACTGGTGATTGTCATGGTTTGTTATTTTATCTTATCTATAATCAACTCCATGGCCCAAAGCTATGCCAAACGACTGCAACAGAAGATGTACTCTGAAGAAAAAACCAAATGAGCTTGGAAAAAACCCTTGGAATGGGCTTTAGCAGACATGAAAAATGACATGTCTTTCCATATGTTTAAAAAGCAACATTATTCCAAACTGGGGAAAACTTTTTAACATCAATTTTCAACTATAACATTTTGATTTTCATTTGAAAGTAATTTGGCTGTTAGAGCAGACCTTTCATTGACAAACTTATAAATGTTAAGGTAAGGTATAAATGCTTTACTCGTCTGAGTTGTATTATATGGGATGGGCAGTGTGATGTTAAACTGGTGTTTAACACGACTGTTGTTCGTCCAGATTACTTCTAAAACTGATGATTTAATACTTAGCTGTATTCCAATTCCTGATTTAACTTTCAGACTGGCCTAAAGGTAACTTTTTATTTTTTGAAGGGTGGCTGTTCTGCTTTTTCCATAACTTTCAAGACCATCAAAATGTATACAAATGAACGCAGGTTGGGTAGAAACTCTTGCATGTCCGTCATGGTAACGCTGTTCCATCTGAACTCTCCAGTGTGCCATTGCATTGCACGTGCTCTCAGTTGGAAAAGCCACCCTTTGAAACTTCGTAATGATGTTGGCAGAGATAATTGATGTCAAAATGCTGAAGCTGACATTTTTTATTCTGTATATTTAGAATGAAGTCAAGATAAAACTTTATAAAGTCATCTTTGATCATTCCAGAATTTCTCGTGTCAGTCTTTTTAAGCTGTTTCTTCTCCTCTCCACCTTTGTATMCTCAGTTTCTTTAGTTTCTTTAAGCCTTAATCCTGTGAATTGCATGCTTTACGCATCCTTCCTGCACAAATGGTGCTGAAGTCCTTTGTTCCTTTTATTCCCCCCCCCCTTTTCCTTCTTAAGAACTTCTTGCTTAGCAGAAGGAAGTAGAAAGCATGTAACTTGGCACCTTGCAGTATGTCTCAGTGGTTAAAAAAGGCAAGTTAAACAGCAAGCTATATTTGTTAACATAAATTCTTCTGAGATGTTTGTCACTGATCACAGCACCATGAGTGATGCAGGAAAAGAAAGGGGGGAAGGAGAGTAAAGTTTTTAACTGAAAACAGATTTGATGTAAAACCTAACAATGGCATTTAAGAACGGCTTTAGAGAGCCTTAAACTTACGCTTTAAAATTCAGATAGTTTTAAAACGTTGTTATGAATTAATGCATGTTCTGGTTTTAATGTACACAAACATAACCAATATTAAAATGAGGCTTTTTCTCTCTTTAGTACGTAAATAACCATTCCACTTATACTGTGTATATAACATTTCTCTAATAATTTTTGAACTAGTGCTTTTGATTTTTATCCTGCRGGGAAGTAACGAGAATTAATTTGATTTTTGATTAGTGTTATCAAAAGGCTAGATCTTGCTCTTGCTTAGATTAGATTTTTCCCTGCGTTAGGTTAGGGCAGATCTCAAGCAAGGTGTGAGAATATGTATTGTGTTCAATCCTGCCTGAATGTCCTCTTGTGTTGCCAACCGTCGTGACATCTTCATGGCTGTACCATCCTGTCGGATAGCTTATCAGACTGATGTTGACTGTTGGATCTCATGGCAACAACAGTCGGTAGGCTGTCTGACATTTTGGTATCTTTCATCTGACCGTTTCCTCATCCATCCCCAACTGTTTTCATTGAACATCAGCAGCATATAAATGTTTTTAAGTTTAGATGGAAGTGAGTTCAGAAGTCATGCAGTGCAGCAGTCTGCATCTTTAAGATTTCCTCCCAGGTGTGTGTGAGGTTTGTAATGTTTACTTTGTAAGCTTCATATATAACTTTAAACTGACAATGTTACAGAATGAATAGGGAGAGTTTTAATGTGGACTTCTCACAAAGGAGCTGCTAGTGATTAATTATCAAAAACTCCTGAGTGCTGAAAGGTAGTACAAGATGCTTAAAAGCACATAGGCCATTTATTTGCCATGTGTACTTTTAAAACATGCATAGTATTTCTTAATTCTTGGTCCTAGTAGTTTTTTCTCCTTTTAGCCTAAGCATAGTCTTTGAAAATAATGTAGCAAGGAAGTCATTCTGAGATACGCATTCAAAAAGTCCTGGCTGTTTCTGGTATTTCAATTTTTTAGTCTACTAAAACTTTAATTTTGCACTTTCTGATAAATCACATATCAGCAGTTCATACCTGCTTGTTTTTCTTCAGGATACTTTGGATTAGTGAAACAGCTGTTTGCTATTTCCTCATTTTTAATGGCAGGGGTTTTCTCCCCCCCTTTAAATCTTCTATTCATCTTAGGCACACTGGATTTTACTTTACACTACTCTTGTAGTGTCGTAAGGCCTTTCATGACAATAAATGAAACTTGTGCCACATTGAGGTCTCTGTACACTATCAGAGTGAAGTGAGGGGATTGTGTAATAATAATAATAAAAACCCCTTGTCCTAGAGCTTGTTCCAGTAAAATACATCTTTCTAAATGCTTTAATGTTCTCCTTATAATTGTCATCTTGCAYAGTGAAGAATTGCTAGGTAAACTGAAAGCTTTCCCTGACTTGTATTTAAATCTATGTTTACATGCACGTAGCAAGAAATATATATATTGATTATACTGCAAGTTGTATGTGTCCATTCTCATAAGCTATGCCATTATTTTGAAGCCTTCTAAAATTATTTAAAGAAGGGACTGGTCATTCTACTTGCTTCTACCTGAACAGCCACTGGAAGATGATCTGATAAGACCTGGTAAAAGGTGGTAATAAAAAGAAATGAAGGTTGTGCAAACCTAATGAGATTTGCAAATGAATAGTTTTATGTTTGCTTAAATAAACCAACAAACGACTGTTTCCCGGTGTTTATTTCAGCTGATTATTTCCATTTCTGTATATTGAGCTTGGTGGTTAAATGGTGAAATCTGTTGTCCCAAACACTCTACAGTGAGTGTGAACCTAGAGGATTCATCTGCAATTGCATTTGTTAGCTTCCAAAGGAAGATCCAAAGCTTTTAACATTTCATCTGGAAACATGTTTTGTTGCCTTAAAATCTGAAGCTTCCTTTTCTTTGTATGTATTTCAGGTTACATATTGGAAGCAGTCAATCCTCTAGTTGAAACTGAGTTAGTGAGAACTCCAAAATGAACTCTGTTACAAGAGCAGCAACCTTAGCATGTATCATAATATTTTACCTGATTTTTTTCTTTAAGTTTAGACATTGAGTAAAATAGCATGATTCCCCCTTCCCCCTCCCCTTAGAATTTCAAAAGATAGTATAGGAGTAAATAGCAACCCTTGTGAAAACAACTAACCTTTAGTTAAACAGATAATCAAAGATGACGACTTTGAGGTCCTGTAGAATTATTAGTCTCCTAATTGTTCATGGAACATGGCTAAATTTCTGTTTTTCTGTATGCTCCACAGATAGGAAATAAAGCAGAAAGTTGGCTGTATTATCAACCTAATAATTTAAACAAGCACATCAGAGCTGAGGTCAGATGGGGTTATAGCTGATCCTCCTCTTTCATCCTCTACTTGCTTCCTGCTTGACCTGTGAATCGGGTCGCATCAACAAGGTACTTCGAAGGCCAGCGAGATGGGAGCACGCTGGCCCGACAGCCCTGATCTACRTGATCGGGGCGAGCGTTCAATTGATTTAAGCAAAGCCAAAAAGTTCAGGCTCGTTTGTGCTAAGCCAGACCACTAGGCAGACACGGGCAGCGTCAGACTGAATCTTCGGTTCCACGCTTCCCCGAAACGCGTGGAAAATGGCAGGAGCRCTCCTGCTCCTCGGCCCTGCTCGTGGTTTCTTATCTGCAGTCCCAATGTCAGGCTGTCCTTAAAGCAGCTCCCTCTGAAATTATGCAGCCTGCCTGTGCATGCTAACAGATACTTGTCACTAATACTTGAAGATGGCTTAGTGCTGTTCCAGAATGTCCTTCCCTGCTGTGCTTTTGGGTTTCATTATCTACTTGTTAAAAGTCAGCCTCCATCTCTCTGCAGGCAGCGCTAATTGCAACCATAAATACTGTGGCTATTTGCCTGATTATCAAGCACAAATATAAATATTAGTGCTCAAAATGGATTGCAGGTGTAGTAAGTGGTGACTGGGTGTATTTCTGGGAGGCAAGAGTAAAGCTAATTGCAGTTTTCTGTGAAGMACTTTAAAAAAAATGTAATCAGCAACAAAAAGTTGAATGTAATCATATATAAGATAACTGGAATAGCTATTCTGGTATTTAAAATCTGTTTTTCTGTAAATTGGGTCGAGGGGCACCCGAACCGGTAAGTACGTTGCCTAGCTTTCTCAGGAATGCAGCAGTAAGTGGAGTGGGAGAGCGGGAGAGCAATAGCCAGGGTTGCTGGCTGGTCTCTGACCCCTGGCTGAGAACAGCCTAGTCCAGGTGAGGGTTTAATTGCTGCATTGCTGTAACCTCTTCAGGAAACAGTTAGTGTAGCAATCACTTCCCCTGTGAAACACCCTGCTAATGCATTCAGAGCCAGATTGACGGTAAATATTTGCATATGCTCTTGAAAACTCATTTTTAAAGAGATTATGCAGAAAAACTCTTTGAACCTGCTGTGACTTTCTTAAATTAAGTGTCTAATTGGGACATTAAATGCTAGCAGCCTAGCATTTCTTTCATCCATTTCACTTATTGATGCATCTACTTAGCCTTCATAAAATGCAGCAACACTGTTCTATTAGTGGCATAAATGGAAGAGACGGCAACAACCTGGGTCAGTTGTYGAAAGACTGAAATGAGCCCAAATCCAGAAATGCTGCCGTCAAACGTCCGAAAGACGCCTGGCTGTATCGCCCTTCAGGTAACAGCAGATGATAGGCTGCAATCGGCTTCTTGGCGTGTGTCAAGAATTCAGCAAAATGCCACGTTGGTGAAAAAGATTGAGTAGCTGTGAAGTTATTCAGCCTGTTTGCTGCTAGTGATGTTAACTGAACTTAAATGTGCAAATGTGAACTTGTTAAGGTGGGCCAAGCTTTGTTTTGGTTTGCCTTTAACGTTTCTCCTTCATTCTGTTGGAGGTTTATTATTATTCATTTATGGAATGACTAAAAGAGCTTTAAATCAAAGGTCATCTTTCTTTAGACCTCATTTGGCACGCCGTTCAGATACGGGTAGCTTAGCATGCTGCATCTTCCGTGTTTCAAGGGAGTTACTCCACAGGTTAATTGTTCTTCTGGTTTCCCAAGAAGTATAAATGAGTTGCCCAGGCAGTTGGTAATAAGGAAACTAGCTGTTATTTCCTGATGAAAGCTGAGAGATAGGACTTGTCAGCTCTGTATTGTTCCCAGCTCTGATAACTGCCCTGCAAACCGCRCCCTTGTGATGCTCTCAGAAGCCGTTTCTCCGTCCACGTGAACTGTGCGAGTTGGGCTCTTTTCGCTGTTGAATGCTGCGCTTTTCCTTCTGGAGAAGTCCTGCAGGGGAAGGGCTGTGTTCAGTGAAGCTGATTAAGGCACAATTCACCGTTTATTTTATACTGATGTGACAGAGAAGGCTGCGCAGATTTGATTCTGCCTTCCCATAAGACAATTTGCATTTTTCTTTCTTTTGGCCTCAGTATAATGTGCCACTGAGCTGCTTTTTGCTACACGCAGTATCACCTCGCTCAAAGATATCTCAAAGATACCTCGCGTCTAGGCAGGTTCTGTGAACTGCCAGTGGGCAGAACAAGTATTGCTGAAGTGTTCATTAGCTTGATTTTACATACGATTATGATTGCTGACACTAGTCAGCTGACACTATTCGTTTACTCCCATGCCAGCTGATCTGCACAAAATTTCTGAAGTCTGAAGCCTTTGCATTGGAAGGTGTCACTGATCTGGTGGCAGATGCCAGCCAGAGCTCTAAGCTACTTGGGCACCGGTGGCCTGCTGGTCTGGGGAGGCTAAAATCTGCTCGAACCATTCAGTTAGGTATACGTCATAAAAGAATTTTTTTGAGATTAGATGCTTTTCCCAAAACTTGTTCCATGTTCATGCAATGACTTTGTGGTATCTTTATTTTCCTTCGCATGTTTTCAGGAAGAAAAAAGGCAATTCTCTTACGGAAGCTGCTCCTAAGGAAGTCACGTAAACACCTCATCCGAGGAGGTGCACTTACCCGCAGACACACGATGAGTTACAAAGCACTGTTGTCTTTCATGACACTGCATGTTTCACAGGCTCTTTCAACACGTTGAAAAGGCTTGTTAGCATGTTTGCAGCACTCCGTTTCCGTTCAGTTTCTCAAAGAAATTGGATTTGCATAAGGGGAAAATGCACTGTTAGCTTTACAAACACCTACAGATCCAGTCACTTTCACAAAACGTCTCTGGCTAGATAAGAAACCGTGCTGCCTTTGGTGCCTTTTATTGGCTGCAGCTGTTTGAGAGCTGTAATATTAAAATCATTTTCRTAAAAGCAGATTTCATTTCTCCCAGTTCTTGATACTTATGTCTCACTTCGGTCCAGCTGATTTCTTGTGACATGCAGTTGCCATCTGTGTTGCAGTAGGAGACTCAAGATGGGAAGTAGCTTGAAGAGAAAACTTTAAGGTGYCCAAACCAGTGTTTAGTTAAGCCCGAAGAAGTAGATGCCAAAAGAAACTSTTAAGCATTTTTTTCTAGATTTGTGCTAATGCATTTGGTGATTTTGATTCTRCTGCCTCCCTCAACTGTTTTATATAAACCTGTGTTGAACGTTTCTGCCTCGGCACAACCACCACATGGCGAAGTGTGGAAATCTCCCTGGGCCGTGCTCTGGCAGTAAATTTCRGCGGTGACTGAGAGGATTACTTTGATCACATGAATAATGAAAGTGCTTAAGTGTTGTTTGATAGACTTATCCCTAAGAGTCCTAACTTAAAATCTTCGTTGATGTGTCTTCTGCCCAATCCTTCTTYTAGCCCTGACTGTCGGTGGTGGTGCTTAGGGATTTTTTTGACAAGTGTAGGCCAGTTAACTGGAGCTTTGTTTGGACAGGACCCCACATGCACTAAAGCAAGTTCAGGTTTCATTTATAAAGTCACTGAAGAATAAGCAACTCTTTCATAGCATATATAAGGTTTGGATTTTTTTTTTTTTTTAATTACACTTCACTGTGAAAATACGGGTTTGTGAAGAAGCCTGTCTAAATCTTTATAGAGGAAAATAATGTGAAAACATGAGTTAATGCCTCGCAGGGAGGGAACTGAACCTTTCTTCTTGGGAGAAGGGTATTTAACTGGATTTATGCTCATCAGTTGCCAATCCTAGCATTCCTTCATCAAAAGTCAGCCTAGAAAGGAGAAATTACTAACTTAAAATGTTACAATTGCATAAATTCAATTGCTGTATAGATGACAAAGAATCAGGCAGTGATACAGGTTCAAATTGTCCAAGATGTGGTAAGGAGGAAATTTCCCAATGTTTTCTTTGCAAGCAGCAGAAACATATTACATACTGCAGTAAGCAGTCTTACATGAAAATACGTATTCTTGAAGTCAGTATTGTTCTGACCCATCTGGAGAGCAGTAGCTCTGAACTGTTGCCCAGCTCTTACCATACTTATGGAGGATATTATAATGAACCTACAGCTGCCCTTGCCAACCAAAAAGTACGGAGTCGGTATTTTATTACACCTTCAGTGTGTGGGATAAGGCTGCTTTCCATTTGTCTCCTTTGGTGGTGTTCTGCTTACATGCACCAGTAAATGAACTATTACATATTAAAGCCTGCTGGGCAAAAGTTCAAATTAAATCATGCCATCTGACCACAATTACACCATTCTCAGGCAACTGAAGTGTATTTTTGTGAGACTTTACATAAACATTACATTGTACATGTAACCAAATACGCACCATAAT
Source organism: Rhea americana (assembly GCF_003343005.1). Lineage (NCBI taxonomy): Eukaryota > Metazoa > Chordata > Aves > Rheiformes > Rheidae > Rhea > Rhea americana. Next base: position 1,630,909 of record NW_028185872.1, read on the forward strand.
CATTGTTACAGAATGCACCCATTTAAACGCACTTACATTGTTTAAGATGGTATCAGTTTCTCATCATATATAACGAGTGAAACAAAAGCTGACAGCTAACTGAAGCTCAGAAAAGGAGTGTTGAAAACTTTTTTTATTATTATTAACTAGTGGCTTGTTCTAGTTGTTTTCGCATTTATTGTTTTCACTTTAAGAATCTCGGTCTAGAGGAAGCCCTCATCTTGCTTTTCTTTCTTACGGTGTAATATTCCATCTTTAAACAAATCTACTTTTAAGACAAATTTGTTCCTGCAATCCTTGTTCACAGGGGTAAGTACAGAGGCCTGTGACTTTATTTTATACYGCTAAACTCTCTCTCTTAGAAATCAGCCTAGAATCTCTCAGGCATGTATGAACAGTGGGACTGAAGTCCAGACTTCTTCCATTTTTTCACTATGGAGCATCCGTGCGCTTTATTGTGGAATATATTTACAGCTCCTTTAAATCTGTTATTTCCTAATAAGCAGGAGCAGCCTCTCTAATCTCTATTTCAGACTATTTTCAGCTTTTTACAGTTTGCTCCCTATGGTTGGCAACAACATCCGCGTGAAACACCGCCCTGTTTGCAGGCATCCACACTTCTGGGAAAGGGTTAAGCAGGTTCTGCTGATTCACTGAGGTAGGTGACTCATTACCCCACCGGACAGAGGGGAAGTGGCTGTCTGGAGGGAGAGGATTCATACAATATGAAGTCAGAGGAGACCATTGTGAACACCGAGTTGGACTGAAAGAGCCGGAAAGGCTCTATAGTTAAAACTCAGGATTATCAGCTCTACAGGCAGGCAGGTTAAAGGCTGTCCGAGGGACCGGGCCGTGCTTCTGGAGCGCTGGCAGAGCCGAGCTGGGGTAGGAAGTCCGCGCTGGAAGTTGCTGCACTGGTAAAGCCATGTCTGGGCTGTCCTTGAAAGCAGTTGAGAAAAGGCACAGCTTAGTTCCTTCTGAAGCTTTTTTAACATATCRGATCCATGAATCACATTCCTGAAGACTCTTACACAGTTTTTAAAGTGGTGTCCCGCAAAACTCAGGCTTCTTTAAAGTACACTTTGACATCTGAGAATACTTCCTTTTGTATGTTTGGTCTTCGTTTCATAATATTTATCTATAGTGAATGTATTAAGAAATGCAGAAGGAAATGAATTATTCAATATCCTTATGAACGTTAATGTTTTCCAGGTGTGTATCAGTTGGTAATTGGTGCATAACGTTCTTCTTTCTTACTATTGACAAAATTCTGGTCTTTGTGAAAACTACAAATTGTTCCCAGTAATCTTGAGCAGTTTCTGTTTGGTAAGCCTCTGCAGGTAATCCTCTTAAAAAAAAAAAAAAAGAAAGAGAAAAAAAAAAGAAAAAAAACCCTTACCTATTTGCACAGAGGCTCTGTCCCTTCTGTACTGTAGTCAAACCATATAAGCACTGATACGTACTTAAGTCCAAATAAACTGTATTTATCACTACTTCAGTGTTCTGCCACTTGCCAAACAGTTGATTATCTTTAATGTACTTGTAAATTGTTATTTTTTTGGCCTTGATTATTGTGACCAAGTAAAAGTTACCCTATTCATTAAATGCCTCTGCTACAGTTAGACTCCTTGAATCAACTTCCTAGTAAGCTACACCTGTCCTTTAGGAAAAACAATAGTGAGATTTGATGCATTGTTCCTTGGCTTATGCACATCCTGTGTCATTCCTAAACATGCCTAAGTTTGCCTAGAACTATCAAGGTCAAGGCCATTGCTTCTGTTGTCCGTGCCTCAGTGAGCCACCGGCTTGTGCTGACCTTTCATCTAACTCACTGACTTTAATTTCTAATGAAATAAAGGCCCTCTGTGAGGTTCAGACTGTCCTTTAGATAATAAATTTCTCAGTAAAATAGAAAAGGATTACTCCTTCTAAATGTAGATGATAAATTTGATAACAGTTATTTACTTCCTGCCGCTCTGACCCTCTCCTCCCCTCCACATCCTGGGGAAAAAATAGAGGAATCCAGCAATAGATCAAAAAATGAAGGCTTCGTTTGAAAAAGGGTGTGAGAATTTCAAAATTGAGGTCAGCAGTAAAACACTAACAGGAAAAAGCCTAGAGATGCATAAAAACAATTCCCTGTCAATCTCTTATACATAGCAATGAAAAGTGTTGTAATAGCTGACACAACAGCTGCACTTTTTCACCTCCATTTTTTTAACTCTAGTTTTGAGGAACCTGCATTGTAGAAATTCACATTTTGGCTGATGGGTACGATCCCCTCATGCTGATTCAAAAGAAAGAACTTTGTTTTCCAATGGAATTAGGAGCATTTTCCCTGTTTCCTAATTGTGTGCAAGTTCTTGCAGGGGTATCTTTGTTAAGCAGTAATAAATTTGTAGACCCAGCTCTGYCTTTCAGCTACAGAATCTTTCCTCTTTGTTTTTCATATAATTAGAGCTTAAATAACCAAAAATCAAGTATTTTGCTCCATTRAGTAAAAGTGACATAACCCATAAATAATAAATGTACCTATGAAGAATGAATAACCAAGGTCTAATTAATCCATAGTTGCAATAAGTGCCTGTAGTGGTTGCTTCATGTTCAGAATTATGAATATATAGAGATAACATTAGGTTATCAGTGCAATGAAGTTACTTGCTGATGTAGCAGTAACATAACCCRTTGCCTTCTTTGATTGCAGGGAGACTTATCTGTCACAGCCTTTTTAAATATCTTTACCTGGTCTGTAGAACAATGAGGAGGATTACATGTTCCTSGTCATTTTTCAGACATGGAGCTACCTATTCTCACTTCTGATCCTGGAACTAGATTTTAGACTGATAATGGATGAAATATCTCTTAAAAACATCAGGGAAAATAATTTCTATGTTGCTAAGCATCCTGTGCTTTTTGAAGGAGGGAGGAGGAAGAAACTCGCCATACTGTCTCCTTTCCTGACCCTTTGTTCCATGCAAACTTGAATTGCTTGTGCTGTTTATCTTAACTTCTTGTGCAATCTTTCCTCAAGCCTCGTGTCAAAATATCCTAGTTTGAGACAATGGTTTAAACTGATCAAAACATAACATCAGAAAAACCCTTTCAATCATAACAGTCTCCTAGCTCTGAGCTGCTAGGAAGTAATTCAGTGGAAAAAATATTAAATTATCACAAATAAAGTCTGTAACAAAAGTTATATTTTTTTAACTTCTAGAAAACTCAAATTTCACTGCAGAATTACTGAGCAGAGTAGGGCTTGAAGTATGGCTGGATGGCTGAACCATGACTATTCTGTCTTCCCCTTTTGAGGGGGAATTCCTAAAACAGGAATGAGGGTAGCTAAGTGAAAACTGATCAAGTAAACCAGACTGAGTCATTGGATTGTGTACTGTGCTCTGCAAGAACATGGTCAAAATGTTTTGTCATAAATGCCAGACCATTTCGTATTTTTAATATGAAAATTTCTTGGAAATATTTACCGTATCTGCTTTCTCCTTCGACCCTTCCCTCCTCCATGGACTCTCYGCCACCTCAATCTTATTCTCCTGTATGTTTAAGGATTTAGCTGTAATACTGACCCATCAATATAGCTCCTAATTTACACAGGTAATATTTTTGCATGAAATAGTGTGAGATTCAACTTTTAGGCTGTTTGCTAATAGTTATCCTACTGCTAACAAGCAGCCAAACTGTTGTTGTTTGTGTGGGGATTCGTGTTTTTTTTTTTCCTGAAAGAATATGAGAAATTAACTTTGCTTATTTATAAGCTGCCATGAAATTTGTCAGAATCCATTGCAGCTTCCACTAAAACTACAACCATGCCAGTGACCAGCTATTACTATAGCTATACTTGAACAATTGTGAAATTAACTCCAGCACTTATTTTCTTCAGATTCAGTTATAAAATTACATGACGCTTGTCAAGAAGATGGTTTGCCATTTCAGTTCTCACATGCCATAACTACTTTGTGAACAGCTGCTCCAGAAGGATCTTAGTCCTTTTGTTCCTGCCTGAACTAAAGTGAAGAGGTAAATTAAATCAGGAAGGAAATAACAGTAAGTAAGTGTGACACCAGTGTCTGCTGTCCTCTAACTGAAGCCTAGCAGAATTAATTCTGCACGTACATCTGTGTTTAAAGATTTAAAATTTAAGTGAGACTCCCTAATATGGCAAGAATTCTACACAGTCATCTTATTAGCCATGTTGTAAATGCTTTTAACGCATTTACTATCATTCTACTTGCTTGCTCACCTTTTTAATTAAAAGCTCAAAAGCCTGGCTTAAAAATGCACTAGGCCATAAAGGAAAACAATGAAAACAATGACTTTTGACCAGCTCTCAAGGGGAAAGTCCTTGACCCTGGGGGAATGGGAAGGGGTGGGGGTGTGCATGGGTTTTTTTTGTGCATACCTGTTTAATACTGAGTGTGATTATTTCTATGGAAGAACACTTGCATGGTGAGGGGGAAAAGAAAACGCTAACAGAGGCAGAAGAATGCTGAGTATTAGAACCTTTTATTTTTCCCAATACTTCTGTATTATTCTATTGTATAAGAATGCTCTTTATAAGAGCAGAAAAGTTATAAATCTGTTCTGTTTGGAGTATGTGTGTGTTCAGTCTGTAAATTCACATGCTATTGCAATCCTTTTTTCTGTAACTAGTTCAGTGCATCTCTGCTGTCTGCAGCTTCACAGTGGCACCACCTTGTGGTATAATTTTTTGAAACAGATTTTTAAAAACTCTCCCATCTAATATATTTATTAGATTATATTCCAGGACCTTGCATCTGAATACTACCAGCAGTTCTCTTCCCAAATCTGTTTAACCATAATAAATAAATAAACCTCCTCCTCTTAATTTGTAGGAAGAAAAAGAAGAGCAAGAATTGTAGTCTTGCCTCTCAAACCTATGGTTTGCCTCTTAACAAATAGCCTAGATAGCTGATCTGCCACACAGATTCAATTAAAAAAAAAGGGGGGGGGGGAAACAGTAACAGAAACATGACAGGGTGAAATGCCAGAAAAGCATACAATTCATTATAATCTCTAATATAACTTAAGGAAGATTGGAAAATGAAGAACTCGTTTTGTTGTTGTTGCTTTTTAAGATTTTTTTTTTTTTTTTTTTAGTTCAGAATTTCCAATGTTTTGTCAAGGTTAAAGATCTTACAATACAGTTTAGGCCCACTACAACGTACAGGAACAGATGGCAGAGTATCCTCCCTTGAATGATATCCAAATGGACTCTGGATTAATACTCTGATGCCATGTATTTTTATCAGTATCAACGTATTCTAGGGCAAAGTGTTAATATGGAATGTGAAGATCAGGAATACCTAACTATTTTAATCATGTGCCCATTTAACTTTTATCATACATTAGTTGATGCTAGCTTAGATGCTGAGAGTTTAGCCTAGAGGAAAATCCTTGTACTATAGGAAATCTTTAGCAAACATATTGAAAAATATAGCTATTTATTAGATATATTAAATAGAATCATTACCTGCCCATGTGAATATATTCACATCTGATTCAGTTTTTACTGTTCTAACACACACACACACTACTCACAAAACTGAAAAATAGTTACAGTCTTAGAAATTTTGTGAGATTAATGCAAGAAGGTCTTCTAGTGCGGTGTTCTTGCAGTAAAGCTTTAGTTGAGAACCTTTTTTCAAAATCACAGCGTGGTGTAACTGGAGATAACTTGTTCCAAAGCTGTGAAGCTGTCCAGGAAGTCCTCCTCTTCAATCCCAAATTTAGTGTACTGGTGAATATAGGCTCTGTGTGTTGAAGTCACATAAGATATGAAGAACATTAGAACATAGAAATGAAGAATCTGACACATTAAATCAGACTTTATGGGTTGGTTAGCGTAACAACATCAAATAAAGATCAGTTTCCACTCCATAACCACATTGGTTAGTTTCTACTGTTATCTCTTGAACTCATTTTGTAATTCATAGTGACTGATATGCCATGACTTATTTCAAATACAGCGTTTTTAACTTTAAGCAATGCACACGGAGACAAAATTGCAGCTAACAGATTTGAGCTAACTGGGCAACGAGAGGAGCTGTGATTATTAAATGAGAGAGGTAATTTATGGATTTGAGATGTAATGTCTAACTCTGTGTGGGCAAGACACCTAGCTTCTTATCAGTGGTGTTTTTTGTAGCAAGTGGTAAAACTAGGAACAGAGCTAGTGGAATCTGCTTTCCTCCTTTTCACCACAAAATTTCTGTGCAAGAAACTCATGTTTAGGAGGTATCTGCTGTGACACCCAGTTGCCTTGGCCTCATGATGATGGAAGTAAAGAGGCAATGATTTCCAAGTCTCTGGATTCTAATGAAAAATGAAACTAAAGAAATGAGTCTTATAAAATACAGAAACCTTTAAATGGTTTTGAACTGACCCAGAATTTGTTTCCTGAATTGTGAAACACATCTATATACAACTTAGAAATTGTATAATCAATAGAAGAGTTTGTGTGTGTTATTTTTGGAACAGTCATTCTGAAATACAAAAGTCTAACTTTTAGGAGAGATATTACTGAGGAAAGTGTCAAATTTACAGAACTAGAATATATAGCCTTACTTATGCATAGAACATGGGTGCTCTTCTGTGTTCTTCACGCATAAAGACATTTCCTCTAAAGTGCAGGAAAAGTCTTCATGCTTATTCACCATTACTTTACCTTGCTGAAAGAAAAAGTAATTTTCACAATGATTTTACTCCCAGTGAAGACATTGGCAACTACAAATGAAGTATCTTTTTTTTTTTTTTTTTGCTTACTTGGAAGCAAACATATTCCAAGCTTTTCCTACAAGGTCGTCAAGACGTTTCAGCAGGAACTGGCTATTGCTGACCAAAGCAGCGGACTTCTCATACTTGTTAAATGCTCGTGGTGTTTTCCACAGGTTAAAAGCATCCTGGGGGTTCAGCCATGACGTATATAGTGCTGGATCTTGGAAACTTCCTGTAGCAGAAACAAAACAGCCCTTCTGTTTTGTACACTTGTTACACTTCTGAAGCAAGYGTAAAGTTACAAAAGCCACTGCATCTTGAACTCAGTAGTCCTATGTGGCTTAATTAGTGCAGGTGCCCAACTACTGTGTTTGGCAGATCAGTTCAAGCTTTAAAAAAAAATCTGAAAAATGGTAAGCCTGTTTAAAAGGTAATTGTTTTAAACAGATTCATTAGATTATCTAGCAGAGTACTCTTGTGTTGGTACTTCATATGCAAGCTATGTTTGTCACTCCAGAAGCAACTAAATATATTTTCAGACAATATAGCCAAGAATCCTGTCCCATATACAGACTTCAATCTCTTCCTCCTTCCCTGAAGTGCTTCAGGAAACACAGAAATCTTACTTGTAAGTACAACTGCCCCAACATTACAAGGTGTTTGCAGAGGAAATAGTGACCTTACTAGTCAAACATGTGGTCTTGGGTTTTTTTTCCCACTGTCRTTAGAAATTGTTGCAAAGAAAAGAATTGGATGTGAAACAGTAATTACTGAGGTGTTGCATTATTCCTTCTCACCTACGTCTACATTGTGCATATCCTTTCCTCGCAGGATAACCAGATTGGCAATGGAAGTATTGAAATGCAGTGACTTGCTTGTGGAATGTTTGGAGGGAATGGAGGAGCCTGGACATGGTGGTCTTACTTGCCAATCAATACCTAAGAAGAGGTTTTGGCAACAAAGAAGAGATAACAAGAAATTAATATTTCATGAAATACAGATTCAGACTAGCCGAAGAGTCAGATGTTAACTAATACTGTGCCCCAAACTAAGATCATACTAGGGTCTGTAGTTTCTGCATGTTAATTAAGCAGCAATTACACAATTCTGGGTGAGAAATAGAGCTAATCCATCAGTGTTTACGAAGCATTGCATGTTAGTCACTRATCTTAGCAGAGAAAATTTATACTGTTTCTGTAGTTAGCAATTTGCTATCCCATTCTTTGCATAACTGGAAACTATATTGAATTCTCTGTGTAAATGATACGGGAAGGCTAAGAATATGACTTCTATTAGTAGATGGTGTAACAAACATAAGCATAGCAGAACTAGCAATCCAAAGAATGTTCCAATTGAATCATGTAAATTAAGTCAAAAAACTGTTGGTTTGTTTTGCATATTTTCAATAGTTATAATTAACTGAGATGTCTGGGAGCAAAAACAGGAGCAGACTGGGAGCTGCTGTGGCAGCTGAGTGAATAGCTAAAGGAGCAGCTGACTATGCAKAGGCAAATTCCTGCTGTCTGAGGGTAGCAGCTCCTTTCTGAACTGAATAAGCTAGTTATYGAGTGCCATAAAACAGTAAGCTTTATTTCAGCTGTAGAAAATTAAATAGTGATGGATATTGAAGATGAGCGAATGCTTTTTACCTTCCTCCATTGTAGCATTAGCAATAAGCATCTGTCTTAAATGTTTGATGAGCCCAGGCCAACTGAATGTGCTGTATGCTAGGGAGTTTTCAGGCATCTGAGGTATGTTACGAAGACCCAACATCTTGAATTCAGGATGTGGAACTAAGGTCTCCATTAAGTCTCCTGCAAAAAGAAGCAACAACTGCTCAAGTTTGCCAAAAATACTGCATAGGTTAGTTGACAYGTGAGAGAGAATGAGTGAGATGAGAATGAGGAATTTTACATAGACCTAGTAATTAAGGTAAGAAGCAATGCAGGATACATACTATTCCATAACTTTGATAGATATGGACACATGCATTAGACAAAATAATGCAAAGTCATCCTACATTCTACTGAGTTTTACGTAAGCATATTAGTAGCTTTTATTTTACAATTTAGGCTTGTCTTGCTCAAAATCTGAAGGCCTTATGCGCCGCTAAAGACTGACAGGCATAAACAAAAGGGTTTTTTTTTATAAGCACATCCCTTTGCAATATAATTTKTCCTTAAAGATACAAATTGGTGCCTTGTTGCCACCAATTTGTATGCTACCCTACCTTCTGTCTAAGCTAAACACAACCCTTTCATTTGGTTTAAGTTAATATAAACTTCCAACCTAACACAAAACCCACTGCAAAAATGACTGCCCTGCATAAGTTTCCTCTGAAATATAAATCATTACAAGGGTGATAGTAGTAACTCAAAAAAGGGGAAACAGAGGGATTTCTGGTAATGAAAGAAACTGGAAGTAGGGGTTTATACTCTTGACTGCTACAAAATTGGGGCTGAACTTCTAAGTCCTTTAGTCTTTTGCTTCTGTTATCCTATATTAAAAATTGGGTAGTATCTAAGAGAACTTAAAGGCACAAAATAAGGTTGTTATAGAGCTGTGTGAGAATGCATTAGGAGTTATAATATAGTTAAATACCTAATGCRCTTCTGCTATAGTGTGAGGCACCTTCTGCTGTGTAAATGGGCTGGAAAACACTTCCTAGCTGATGTGCAATGACTTGATTTACGTCTCTGAAGGAGATCTGTTTAATAGTCATGAGTTGAGCACAAATCTTGTGAATGACATCATTTTCATGAACAAGAAGTGCATCTGATGAGTGGTACAGATGTGACAGGGTCAGAATGGAGTTGTAGTTTTGAACAATGACCTGGAAGCAGAAAACCATACACACAACTGAGATTCAAACAACTTCATCTCATTCTAGTTTATATTCCTGTGGCTACTATAATTTCCATAGTTATAGTTTAGAAGGTGATTCATTTTCTTTGCCAAAGTTAGGTTAGGAGCTAGCATAGCTTTCTCACAAAGAGCAAGACTTGTTAAAACCATGTAGTCAGTCTCAGTTCATCCAAGCATGCTAGAATAAAGTCTCTCTTGGAGCCAATTACAATACTGAGATACTATCATAGCTACATAACATTTCATACAATCTAACATTCTCATTAGCTAGTAGAGCTTCCGAAGATACTCTATTAAGACTAATGTAAGAACTAAGGTATAAACTTTTTTATTGCTATTAGCTTCAGATTTTAGTGACATTTTGATGGTAATTTTAAAATATTCTTTTCTTGTGTGATACCATCTATATCAACTATTAGGCAAACAATTCATTAGCTGTATTGCCTTCTGTCATATTGAACTTACAAAAAGTAAAATTTTTCTCTTTTCTAGCCTCTTTCAGTTGCTGACATTTTATGTTTTACTTCTAGTAAACAGTCTGTTTATTTACATTGCTATTCTTTTACAATTACGATTAAAATTTTGCTGAGTATCTCAGGGACATACGACATTCACCTCACCAGTTCCATATGGCCAGATAACATGATTTAGTATAAATGAGGCTGGAAAAGCGTCCTTTAAACACTGGGTCACAAATGCTCCCAGGCCAGATCCTGTACCACCAGCCATGCTCATTGTTACGAAAAATCCACTGAGTCGATCACATTTCTCTGCTTCTTTTTGTACCAGATTCATGATTATATCTTTGTGTTTAGGTCCATGAACAGAGTAACTGTCGAGTAAGAGAGAAGGCAGCAAGACATGGCAGATTATATTAAAATAAAAGCAATAACATCAACCTACTCATAAAGCGCACTTTTTTAGTTATGTAACGTACTGCTGTGTCACCAGTTCTACCTCTTGGAAACAATCTTCAGCTGTGTAGCAAAATAACAGCTGTTTATAAAATGTGCTTATGGTTGCTTTGTGTTTTTTAATATATTTATCACTGTTCTAAAATAGTCTTCACTGTAAATGCCAATTTCACATTGCAAAAAGCAGTCTGTTAAAAAATTTGCTATTCTATGTACTGCTAATCTATTGTAAAAATAAAAAGTTAATGTTACACATTCTGTACTCGCACACCTGCAGCAATACCATTCCTTCAGTGTCTAGGCTGCTCATCAGCCTCCACAGCTATGTGAAGAGAGTTTGAAATGATTGTTCATACCCATTTGCCCAGTTGTTCCCAGACCCTTGTTTCTGACAGAAGTGCGACCGATCACTATACTTCCAGTAGCCAGACCTGGCAGCTATTGATAAGGTCTGGCTGATTACTTTGGGTTCCATGTCAACAAGCACAGCCCGGGCAACAGGTACTGGGGAGGAAGAAAAATAAAACTAAGAATAATTTGCATATCTTAGAATTTGTTTACATAAGACGATCTGACTTGTACTAAGGCCCAAACTGTATYCCTCCAACCCATATAAACTGAACTATTAACTTCAATGTGACAGTTGATGTACATAAAGGTGTGGAAAGCAGAGCYTGGCAACGTTCTAAGTTTCTGGAAAACCATCTATTGTTCCAAAGAGGAGCGATCTGAACTCTAGAGACCTTCCATGAAAGAAAACATTCATTTCATAACACTGAACTGGGATTTGATATGACCATGCTCCATGTTCTGATCTATATAAAATGGAAAGCAGAGATGTTGGAAGGAAAGATTTTTTTACGCATATGTAGCCCAGCTTCCAGCTCTGTTATTGGAATGCTTGTTCTGTGGCCTCAAGTGCTTTACTGCACTGTGGTTTTGTCTTTGGAAGAGACCTCCTGAGGAGATGGTTGTGACAATTCTTTAAGAATGACAGTAAAGCTCATTCTTCAACAGAAGTAATAGCGTGTATTATTTTTGTACACTTATCTATACTATGCTGGAAAAAAAACCCTCTATGGGAAACTAAAGTCCTTATATGCTGTACCTCCAGATTTTTCCTCACTGAAAAAGCGTTCCTTGCAAGCATCACGGTAGGATTCATTCTCCTTCTTGGAGCACAATCCATGCGTGCCATGGACGTCACTGCAGATAGCATTAAACACCTCATGCCCGATTTGATTGCCACACTGACCAAGCTGGACTGTGACTATTGACATTCTTACTCACTTTGTATTTAACCCTGGAAAGGAAAAGTACACCTTTTAGTTACTGTGGGAAGAGAGAGAGAGAAAAAAAAAGTTCTTTCAGGTAGATTCCTGATCAGTTTTGCATCTTTTGCCAACTCTAGTGAGGAGAAAAAGCCAATGCTACCACAACTGGCTGTTCCTGGGGAAATTATGTCTGTCAGCACTTTATCCTGAATGCCTAAAAAAAAATGCTGGTGACTGTTTAAAGTCTGTTTACTGTTGTTATATATCTTAACAGAACTGAAATCAACCGCACAGCAAGGTCAAGTCTGTGTTCTCAGTTCTGCTTAGTAAAGCGGAGTTAAAAAAAAAAAAGCTAATTAGAAATCCAGTTAAGCCCTCAGATGATAATAAACATACTAAGAAAGTACTAGATGCCTTTAGAAATGTGATGCCTGTTTGCAAAGCCAGCTGATTTCCAGTTGCCTACTGCTATGGGCCAGATGCCAAAATCAGCTGAAGTGACAAAAGAATCCCCTAGAGCATTCACCTTTCTCCAACCATAGAGGCAATTTTTTTGACATGATACTGGTATGCTTGACCCTTTTTCCACTCAGTTTTTATAGTAACCGTGGTTTCTCACTCTTCYATTTTTWTTCTTTTCTTTTTCCACAATGACAAAGTCAATTATTTGAACTCACATCATTATTCTGGGCTCCTACTTTACATTACTGTCCCAGCTGTGCCACAGCACGTCTGTAACAGTGTTCCTAGGATAACTGCCGGTGGCCGTAATTCGATCCTGCTGCACTTTGTAGGCAGCTACGTGCTATTTTTTTTTTTTTTCCTTCCTGTGCTGGATTTCAGCGATTCTGCTCGTCCACACCAGGCCGCGCGTCAGRCTCGCTCCTCACTGCAGGGAATAAATACAGCTGAGCAGAATCCTCACAAATCGCCCTGGCGCAGGCCCGCAGCGGCTGGGGACTCGCGGCGACGCGTGGCCSGAGGGCGGCCGCCGCCCGCGCCCTCACGCCACAGGCCCGGCCCGCCATGTTGCCGCAGCTGCCCACCTCGCTCGGCCCCCTCTCCCTTTCCAAAGTCGCTTCACCCTGACGGCCCACGCCCGCTCGCACCTCCCCGCGGGCACAGCCGCCCTCCCCGCGGTGCTGCTCCCCGCCCGGGCAGCGCCCCGGCCGCCCCTGGCCCCGGCTGCTCCCCCTCAGAGCTGACCTCGGCGCCCCGCGCGGAGGCGCTCACGCCCTGACGGCGCATGCGCGCGCCCCTTCCTCCCCGAGCCCTCCGCTTCGGCCCGRGACGCGCCTTCCAACGACCCGCTTCGCGCATGCTCAGAGGCAGCTTCGGGCAGCTCGAGGCAAGGGTCAGGCTCGCGGGCTTCACRGAGCATAGTACGCATGCTCGCAGCGAGAGGCTTCGCTGTGTCCTCTGCGCACGCTCCGTGCCGGGAGCAAGGGAGAAGGGGCGCGAACTGAGCATGCTCCGCTGCGGCGCCGAGCCGCGCAGCCCGGCGGGGTGCCCGCTGCGCATGCTCAGTGCGGCCCCCCACCACCGCCGGGCYAGGCGGTGCGCCTGCGCGGTGCCCGGAGTCGGGGCGGGGGCGCAGGCGCGCTGAGGCCTGGCAGCCGGCGATGGCGGCCGTGGCGGAGTTGGGGGGTGCGGGCCCATGAGGCGGCCCAGGCCCCGCGGACTCAGCACAGCGAGGAAGGGGCGGCGGCGCCGCTGCTCGCACCGGCGCTATGGCGGGCGTCTTCGACATCGACCTGGACCAGCCCGAGGACGCGGCTTCGGACGAGGAGCTGGAGGAGGGGGTGAGAGGGGGGAG
>NW_028185872.1:1644803-1702264 GCF_003343005.1 Rhea americana
AGCTGCCGGCCGGGGCTCCTCGCCGGTGGGGGCCGCGCCAGGCTCACAGGAGCTTTATTTCCCCCTCAAAGTTTTGCTTTGGGATTTTGTAGCAAAACGGTGTCGCAGTGAGGGTCTCTTTTTTCTTTCTTTCTTTTTTCTTTTTTTTTTAATCGTCGCTTGTTTTAACGGCAGTGCAGGAATGCTAATCGTTCTGGGTCTGTATAAAGCCATCGCTCTAGCGCCAAAATTAAACGCAGAGCTTTCAGTGAGGGACTGCGTGAGATACTTGTGTGGAGTAGCTTGCGTCTCCATCTGCACAGTTCCTCTTGCAACTTGTAGTTTGTTGTTTTAATGTTTCATATAGATTCTGTTAAGGCTTTGGGGGAATTCTATTACGAGGTCTCTATTTATATTTTTCTAGTGCTACTGTGGCTTTTTATGTCGTTTAGTATATTAAAGTTTTGTTATTGCTGAAACTTACTGCATTCACTTTATTCTGTTTAAATCCTAATGAAATTCTTGGAATCTTTGAGATAACCTGGTGCTTCATATCACAGCTGTAGCATCCACACTGTATATATAAACTGTAGAGATAGTTTTTTGACTGTGGAAGGCGTATAGCTTCTTGACTTGCAGGAGAAAACGCTGTCTGTGACCTCAGTAATCAATAAAGCACCTGGCTTTAAGAATGTTGCTTGCATCACACTGTTAATGTTGCCAAAAACAGGTTCTAAAGTGGGAGTGCAAGAAAGGTGAATTAGTTCTCATGTGTGTTCCAATATTTAAGCCTTAAAAAGTAACTTTAAGGAATGATTTCAAGATTTCATTAATTATTGTGGACTTTTAAAAGTGGATATGACTAAAATATTTATGGCACATTTTTTATGAACATGAATGCCAATTGGCAACCTGACTTGGTTCTCAGGTGGCACAAAAAATGAATATYTGCCTGTGATGGTCAAATTCAACATTATGTGCTTGCTTCTAATGTTTGGAGAAATGTCAGTAAAATAAAACCAGCAGAGAAATTAGGCATTTTTAAAACAGGTAAGGAAAAATTAGAGTAGACTTAAAATTAAAACAGAACCAGAAAGCAGAGAACATAASAGCAAGAAAGAAGAGGAAGCATCAGAAAAGTATTCTGGGAAAAAAGTTTAACAGAAGTTTATGTCTACAGGCATTGTGCATGTCTTCCAAGTATCAGAAAGACATTGCAGATGGGGAGGTTGAGATCATTAAATTGAAAGTGAGCAGGGTGTAAAATCAGAGTTATCTAGTTTWATCTGCCTGGAGCTGCACCTTTGCAGCTCCTGAAAGCTGTAACTCTAGTAGCCTCAAGGACAGAACAGTTTTAGTTTTACATAGGCATGGCTATTCTAGAAAAACTGAACAAGTATTTACGTGGAGAGTTAACTTGTGAGTTATATGGTTGTTTGCACTATTATTACAGTGAATAAAACAACCTTTATGTCTTTGTTTGTAGTAAATCAAAGAATAGCTACAAACTGAAGGGTTGCTAACCAGAATACTGTTTCATTTCTTGATTTTGTTGAACAAGATGAGAAATCCTCGCAAATAGTGGAATGGTATCTGAAGTGAATTTGGCTTCAGTCAATACTGAAA
Source organism: Rhea americana (assembly GCF_003343005.1). Lineage (NCBI taxonomy): Eukaryota > Metazoa > Chordata > Aves > Rheiformes > Rheidae > Rhea > Rhea americana. The sequence goes on from NW_028185872.1 coordinate 1,646,409, forward strand.
TTCAGTGAATATTGAAAGGTGTTGTTCATGAGGATAAGAATACCATACATGAGCTTTGCCAGAACCAATGGGTAACTTCCAGAAGGAAGATGTAATGGGTATTTATTTTCCATCCTTGATGAGTTTTTTGGATTTGTTTTTTGTCATCTAATAGTAGGGTCAAGGGCAGTTTTAGGGGATTTTATTGTGAAACAGATGCCAGTAAGCTTGACTTCTCTTAATAAATGTTATCAAGAGGACATGAGCTAGCAGCTTTCTGACCTGGAAACTGACTTGAACTTTTGGACTCTTTAACTGCTTGTGGTACTAGTAGGTGGAATGAGAAATTAAATTCCCCTCCAGCTCACCCACGAAAATAAACCRGTCTCTGTAAGCTTTAGTGTTTACTTGGTTTGGAACCTATTGAAAATTCCTAATTTTCTTTGGCTAGTGTTTTTGTTTATATAATACCCTAAAATGTACTCCTTAGCTTGGTCTGCTTTTTGCACATCTCTGTATGTTTTTTTTTTCTATTTCTCTTGAATTGCACAAGTCATTCATTATATCTGTATCCAGTCCTTAGAGTCCAGACTGTTTCTCACAAACTTGCAGTCTCTATTTTATGTACATATTTTTAGAAGTAAAATTGTAGTGTATTAGGAACCTTACCCACTAAATTCTATTTGTATTCATTGCAGCTGTCTGCTGGGTTTGCACTACTTTTGCCATATAGAGCCATAATTAAAGAGGGAGCTATAATCTTGCATTTCATAAGGGATCAAGTCAAAAATTCTTTTAAAAAAATACCTCTTCAAAATTGAACTACATTCTTTAATGGTGTCTAGTCCTTACATTGAAGTGCTTGAGCTTCCTTTATTATTATTTGTGTGCWTTGATCTATCTGAATGATTATTGATCAGTAGATATATTTATCATCAGAGTAAAGTTTAGTTATTTTGCTCCTGTTGGGATTAGATAATCATCAATATAAAATAATTAAGCCTTCTCAGTCAATTATTTCTACTTTGTGTGAATCCTGATTCRTCTGTTTACATAATATTGAATATAGTTCTAGTTTGCACAATACTGGAAAGGAATTTAAAATTCCTATGTGAAAGAAACTGTAAAAATATTGTAGTCTCTTAGCATTTTTCAAGATCACTGGAGGGAAGGGGGTAAAGTTGTTACCTCTAATATTAAAGTAATTGAGTAAGAATGCAGTCAGGCAAAACAGTTGCTCCCTGTGTCATTCAGATATATGGAAATGTTGCAACTCTTCTGCAAAATTTTGTAGATTTCTTACCTTCCTGTGATAATTTATTACTCCAAGACTTAGGCTAGTTTAACAATAACAAAACCTAAAAAATTGTAAAACACATCACTACATTTATTTTTAACACTGCTTTTAATTAATCTTCCTTCTACCCCTCCCCTCCCCAGGGACAATTAAGTGAGAGCATGGACCATGGAGGACTTGGCCAATATGACCTGTAAGTTGCTGCTAGAAAATGTTCTGTACCATTCATGCCAACTACATATAATCTCTAATTATATCGACGTTTGTTAAGTTACATAGAAAATTTTGTTATTCTTGTTCAATTTTGATTTGTTTCTAGTTGTTACACTATTTCTTCACATTAAAATTCATGAACTRTATCTTGAAATAAAATAATAAAAAAAATATGGCAAAACTTGCTGTTGTCTTTTAATCCTTGTTTCTCCTAACGTATCTGTTGTAGTTGACTAATATTTGCAATATGAATGTAATGCACAGTCTGCAGATCACTATGTTCTGTCCGTTTTATAAAGGCTCCAGCTGCAAATTTGTGTGGCAGAAGCAGATGAGAAGTAATTCAGAAGTTCTGATAGAAGCTCATGGGATGGCTACCTTTATTTCATTTAAAGTTTTCTAGACTGTTTCAGTGTACCACATTGTGAGAAGAAAGTATTGATGCAGTTTAAACAGTTCAGTAATGTTTATTTTAGCAGGATCAATCTGTTACCATCACTTTGTATTTTGCAGAACTGTAGCATAATTTAGAAGCATCATTAAATTATAGTTTAGTCTTTACGGCATGCTCAGAGTGTGAGACAGCTTTATGTTGCMGCTTTTTCTGCAAAATGCTTGCATTACAAAAGCCTTACCGTAACTAGGACTGCTRAATGTGATTTAAACAAACATGATAACCTTGCTTTTACCTGAGCTCTTRCAGAAATCGCCTAAGCTAGTTTGAGGCTTTGGTCCTTGAAATTTATTTCTGTTTTAATACAGAGACTTATTATGCATTAAAAATGGAGGAATCTGAAGGAAATCTTAATAGTCTAAATCGCAATAATTTACAAATGATCTTTTCTGTGCAAGTTGTYACTTACTGCTTTGCACCACACACCTAATGAAAATTTTTGATGCTAGGAATTCACCAAATCTCCAAAGCAGTCGTTCAATTATGCCAGATGTACTATRTGCTTTTCGGACAGTAATTTGCTTGCTTACTTTCTCTTGATCACTTCTGAGCATCAGGTAGTCTTATATTCTTGTCTCAATTTTATTCAGTGGCATGGAACATTGTGAAAAATTTGAGATTTCAGAAACTAGTGTAAACAGAGGTCCAGAAAAGATCCGACCGGAGTGCTTTGAGTTACTACGCGTGCTTGGCAAAGGTGGCTATGGAAAGGTAAGGAATTTTTTTCTACTGAGGTAAATCTGTTAYGCTGAAGGTGGCGAGAGTGCTGCCTTTGGCAAGATCTCATCTTCCCATCCTGCATTTAGAAAAAATTCTGCCGGGAGGTAACCACCAGGCTATGAAGGTGGTGCTTTGAGAGAGAKGTTGGCTGTGTGGTGGGTGGTTCAGAGCAAGATCCCTGGCAGAGCCTCACCACCAGGTGGCAGTAGGACTGCTACTGTAAAATACCCCAAATTCTGTTTTGGAAAATTAACTGTTCCCCTCCAGGCAGCTTTGCATTTGTAGGTGATGTCTTTGTTTTTAACTTCCGATGACAAACACAGTTTATAATATATGATTGCTTTTGTATTGGTGTTGCATAGGTATTTCAAGTACGAAAAGTAACTGGAGCAAATACGGGAAAAATTTTTGCCATGAAAGTTCTTAAAAAGGTAACATAAGTACTCATGTTTCACTGCTATCTGAATCCAAAAAAATCCCAATCCCCTTCAGCTGCTGTATCTATCTTATTATATAGTATACCTAAAATCAGAATCATATCTAGGATGTTTACAGTTGTTTTCATATCCAGGGACAATTATAATTGATCTTTTACTAAACTGTCTCTGTAGTTCTTAACAGTTAATCTTGCTACATACCTCTGAAGGTACATTCCAACCTAAATTATTGTATGATTCTGTGAAATAAATAAAGAATTAATCTTTGGTAAGAAACCAGTGAGCATGTTTTTTATATTTCATGATGAGTTCTTTTGTTTGTTTTTGGTTTTTCTTTTTTACTGTGGTGCTGACTCATATGTAGTGTTGTGATTGAGTAAACTTGGAAGTAAATTTAAAAGTTTGCTTTTTTTAAGCGTGTTCTTGTGGTCACATATCTCTGCCTTTTTGTAGGCAATGATTGTAAGGAACGCAAAAGATACAGCTCATACAAAAGCCGAGCGGAATATACTGGAGGAAGTGAAACATCCCTTCATCGTAGACTTAATTTACGCCTTTCAGACTGGTGGAAAACTCTACCTCATCCTTGAGTATCTCAGTGGTCAGTATGTTAAATTTTTACCTGCTTCTTGGTATCTTACATAGCCAAGAGTTTGGATTTCTTAATCTACTTAAGATGCCAGGCAACTTTGGGGATATTCTTTTAAAATATAAAATAGGTTGGCGTTAAAAATATATAGAATAATTTAAAATTTCTGGTTCAGTGAAGTTGTATTAATCATTAAAAATGTTTTTCATGATGGTACAGGAAAAGAAGGTTTTTAATCCCTCTTATTCTATTAGGTATAAGTCCTGTATGTTAGCACTTGGAAAGATGCTATGCAGTCTTACTGCTTACCTGAAGTTGTAGTCCTTGCAAGTTCTTTGTGAAACAAGAAACCGTTATCTTTCTTTCACAGATAGGAAAACTGAAACAAATTGAAGCAATTTGGTCAAGCTATAAAAAGGGGAAAACAGATACAAAACCACTTACATTTGCCAATATGCTCTTTTGATTTTCTTTGGCATCTCTTTAGGTAGATATTCTGTTATTCTCATGTTTCCTAATTCTTTGTGAAATGACTTCCTGTAGAGTGGAACTGAATACTAGGTGCTTATAGCTTTTCTGGAAAACAGATTTTTGAATGACTAAAAATGAGCACTTTTAATAGAGCATATTTTGCCTTTTTTCTCATGACAGGAGGAGAACTATTTATGCAGTTAGAGAGAGAAGGGATATTTATGGAAGACACAGCTTGGTACGTGAAACAAACTATATTTTGGTAAATTAATGTAGTTTTTTTGAATGCTTAAACTGTTTGTTCTGACTTGGGAGACTAATTCTTCATTCATGTGAGAGTCTCATGAAAAGAGCAGTTAACTGGGTTTTGTGAAGATGTATGCACTCTGTACTTACCAGTTTGTGCAGACATAACTACAGGCTAGAAGAGTGTTTTGTTGCTGGTTGAAGTGTGAAGCTGTATTTCATATGGTTTATACATGTGCTTATGATGAAGGATGTGTTTCAGATACTGGTGAAAAGACTGTGAAAGATCTGGGTTGTCTGTGTTTTGTGGGTAGGGGATTTGTTTTGTTTATTTTAACACACACACAATTTTCCCGGGCAATTACAGATTTTTTAGAATCGCTGTATTGGCTGTATGTATTCTTCTCATGATCAGTGTGTGAAGTAATAAAGATGCTTTTTATAGTGCATGAGAAATAGTGATATTTTATGTAAAACTACATAAAGTATAGGCTCCTTGATTATCCTTTGCACAGCTGAATACAGTTGTATCTTTTCACAGCATGTGTTGATAGTTTCTTAGAAATAATGTGTGTATGAGATTGTAATCCTGTTCTGCAGATAGCACTCTGAGTGCTGCCAGTTACCTTTTTAGCTTCATTTTTTTCCTTCAACTTTGCCATCTCTTGTGAGAGAGGTTGGAGGAACTTTTTTTAATACAGATTAAAGCATGTTTTAACCACTGACTAGTAAATTAAGTTTCATGATAGGGTATCTACTGAATAGATAAACCTAATGGCGTAATTTTGTAGTTCATCTTGGAGTCTGTATGCCTTTTGGCATACCAGGCTCAAAGGCATCATTGTTTCTCTACTTTATTCTCTCGTACAGATTTAATGATACTTTCAAGGAATCATTGTTATGTACATAATAATCTTAGTGCATAAGGTGCTTTGCGTGGTAGAATGTGTCTGATTGTGTGGCGTACTTTTTCCTTCAGCTTTTACTTGGCAGAAATCTCAATGGCCCTGGGACACTTGCATCAAAAAGGAATCATCTATCGTGATCTGAAGCCAGAAAATATCATGCTTAATCATCAAGGTAGAAATATAACAACAGTTTTATGTTTCCAGTCATGTGAAAATCCTTTTTCAGAGGTCACAACAGTTCACTTGTATATGAATTTCCTTAGAGCAATGACATGTCCCTTATCGCTCTTGGTATAACTGAATAACTGCCAAGGCTAATTGCTTGTCCTTAAAGAGTGCTGCTTCAGATTTAATACAAAGAATCTAGTAAGTTCCAAGTTCCATGTGTATAGTGCAAGCACTTTTTGAATGGTTGACTTAGTAATGTGACACTTCTGAAATTTGTTAAAGCATTATTTTGTTGGGTCATTATGAAGTACTTAAACATCTGTATCTTCACTGTCAAATGTGTGGTGTGTTAGAAATAGAGATAAATAAAGACATTAGTTAGGGAAAAGGCAAAATATGTAGGATGCCAAGTTACCTATAGCTGAAGTGACTTATCTAGTTGTTGACACTTTACCTGACAGTAGTAACTCGTAAGCATGCTGCTGCATTGATTACATCGCACTATCTACTCTGGCAGTCTGTACCATCTAGTAGTTTTGTGTTGTCTTAAACAACTTTTTTTTTACTTTAGTGTATCTCTTTGTACTGAAAAATTTCAAGGTACTTTTCCAATTTTTCAGAAGTTGTTCTCCAGATTTTGACTCAAGCAGTAAGATTCAGTAACCTGCTTCCTCATCTGAACAGTGCTCTACATTCTTTGATTAAAGAACAGACATTTAGACATACAGACATTCATCTGTATGGAGCAGATTTTGGTAGTTGCTTCCTTGTTTCTCTTTGCCCAAGTGGCAACACTTTCTTATACAGAGATAATGCAGCTGTTTCAAGTGTAATCACCTGATTCTGTTTTATGACTGTATTGCTGCGTCAGTACATTGAAGATGTCTAGAGGTAGTTCAGATTTGTTGCAGATCCATATTAAAAATTCGTATTTTTTTAATGTTGCTTGTATAAATGTCAAAATTTTGGCACATTCTAGATTTTATTTGTTTAATTTCAGGTCATGTAAAATTGACTGACTTCGGATTATGTAAAGAATCTATTCACGATGGAACAGTCACGCACACATTCTGTGGAACAATTGAATACATGTGAGCTGCATGATGAAACAGAAAAGTATTAATCTGGTCTGGGGGTAATGGCTGAATTTTACCTTTTTTTAACTGGTGATTCATATGTTCAGTCATTTATAGAAATCTTAAACGATAAATGAGGCTTGCTTTGAAAAGTAGCAGTCAGAGATAGTATTAATCTTGTTAAAAATACTTTTGTATTTTTAATTTTTCCTATTACAGGGCCCCTGAAATCTTGATGAGGAGTGGGCATAATCGTGCTGTGGACTGGTGGAGTTTGGGGGCATTAATGTATGACATGCTGACTGGAGCAGTAGGTGCACAGTTATAATTGCATGTATTTCTCTTCCTAGCTTTTAAAGTTGTCTGCATTCTAATTCAGATGCATGTATAAATAAGTATGTGCCTGTACAGATGCAAGTAAGAAGTATAACTAAAACATGGCTATACTTACTTGGTGAGAGCCATGAGCTGCTCCTGTGACCAGAACAATTATTTGGAAGTCCCATTATTTTTTTTTTCCGCTTATAAATTACTGAAATGATTCTGTATACACAAGTAAGAAAGCTGAACAAGTCCTATTTTTCCTCCCATTACAATGGTGCTTTCTAGCCTCCTTTCACTGGGGAGAACAGAAAGAAAACAATTGACAAGATTCTCAAGTGTAAACTCAACTTGCCTCCCTACCTCACACAAGAAGCCAGAGATCTGCTTAAAAAGGTAGATTTTAATGACTGTCAGTACTACATCTGTATGTAGAAAATAGAAGCATAATGAGATTACTGTGGCTTTTCAGTCCATGATTTTTTTTTTTTTTTTTTTGCTAATTATCAAGTTGGTCTTGGTTTTGCATGGTAAAGAAAGTGATTTTCTGTGAAAATACAGTGGTTTTCTAATTAATGCAGAGTTTCTGATTCTTCTGTATTCATTCTGCATACTATTCATTCAAATTATGATTCGTGTCAGTAATCGACTATTCATAATGGCATAACTATTTCAATAATTTTCTTTCCTTGTTATATCATGTTACATCTCATTAAGCTGCTAAAAAGAAATGCTGCCTCACGTCTAGGAGCTGGTCCTGGAGATGCTGGAGAAGTTCAGGTAACTCTTGCTTAACTTTTCTTCATAACCTCCTTGGAAAAACTCCATTCTTCTCCTTAGCTGAGAGGGTACATCAACAGACATTGTATCTGTCTTGACAAGTAATGAGCAAAAAGGCAGCCATACTTGACAATTAGTCAAAATGTGAATCCTTCAACATTGAAGAAAGAGTGGCTGTCTTACCTATTTGATGATTTGAGAAATGGAAAATAACTTCTTTAACTTTGTATTCCAGTTGTYCTTTCTTGCTAGCCCCACAATGCTGAATTGCGGGTTGGCCATATATTAGAGTGATACCATGCTAGTAGTCTGATGAAAAACCTGTTAGTCCTTGTATTTAGTGCAGCTGTTTCAAGGGAAAAATCAGTTAGTTTGCATTCAGTGTTGCCTAGTTCTCATTGTTTCCAGCAGAATGTTCTTTGGGATGACTTTAACAGGCTACTATACAGCTCCTTTTACTCCACTGTTGTGATAATTTGTCATTGATTCAGTATTCTTACGTTATTTTTAGATATCTGGCAAAATACTTATTTTTTGAACTATAAACATATATCAGCTGGCTTTTTCTAATGCTTTTTGAGGAAAACATGRTAGGTTCATGTGTTTTGTAAGAGGGATGGCATCAATTTTTAGCTACTATTCTGCTAYGGCTACAGAATATATTACACTTGACCCATATGGTCAAAAAACACCATAGTGAGGGCCTGAAAAGAATGTGCTTATTATTTTTTCACTCTTGCTTTAACTTGCTTTTCTTGTTAATATTTAACRAAAATATTTGCATTTTATTTCTAGAAGATCGTTGTTAACTCAGATTTCTGTGAGTTGTATCCAGAAGGCTGATTGTGACCCTGTGCTATTGCTAACTTTTTTAGGCTCACCCGTTCTTCAGACACATTAACTGGGATGAGCTATTGGCACGGAAGGTGGAACCTCCTTTTAAACCCYTATTGGTATGTACTCAGAATGCTGAGAGATGTCCCTTGCGTGCCCTTTAGGAAAGGTCTCAAACAATGTAGTATCTTAGAAACTTTCCCTCTGACAAACTGTGATGTGCCATTGCTTTCTGGTAGTTTAGCTAGTTAGATGCATCAACTTAGCTTACTGGTTTTCAGATTCACTGTCAAATCAAAGAGAGAAACTACTTGATGCAGGGTGTGTTTTCTTTCTTTCTTTCTTTCTTTCTTTCTTTCTTTTTTTTTTTTTTTGAACTGATACTAGTATCAACAGTTCTATTTTTGAGAAATAAAAATACCTCCCTTTGTAAAGATTCTACACAGTATGAAACATTGGCTGTCGTGATCATGCTGTTCTTGTCTTACTCCTCTGTAGTTGTTGTACACGTTAGTCACTGGAATAGAATGTTGGGTTTTTTTAATTTATTAATGTGAGAATGGTAGCAAACTCAGCTAAGAGCTATTTTATCCTTCCATTCATCCTTTTGGAGGGAGGAAGTTCTATGTTAGTTTTAATTCCTCCTACTGCTAAAACATAGATTAGACAGATTTGGAAGTGCAGTTATTTCTGTATTTCTGCTACTAAATACAGCACACASAGTCATATTAATTGAAACTAAAATGATAAACAGTTGCTAAGTGAAAGAAAATTAAGTCGCCTAATTAAGCATCCTGGATATTTGTGTATTAATATTCAAAATRCATCTAGTGTGTTACAGGCAATAACTTAAGTTTACCTCAAACTAGTGATATGGTGGATATGCCTGTTTTATTCTATCTTATGTTTTGACAGTGTGGGGTATTTGTCTTTTATCTTTTTTTCTTTTTTCTGGGTACAGTTAGCTACAACTGCAGTGGGTATTGCTATCCAGATAGTTTCTGATTTCTACTAAAAAATCTCACTTTAAACTGACTTATGTACCATTAATATTGAGCATACTACAGCCTGGGGGTTCCTACCCTTTTTCCTCCTCCTTTTTTTGACTAACATTCAGAATGACATAAAAGGCTTTCCAAACCAACTATCTGAAGATAGTTTCCCCCCCACCCCCGTTTTTAGCAAATTTTATAAAAGCTACTCGTACAAACCAGCTGATTCTTAAAAAAGTTATTGCATGGTTGCATGAAGGCCTCCACAAATGAAGGTATATTGCCTTTTCRGTTACACTTAAGATGAGAGACAGGATCTTGGAATGATGTCTGTTGTTCTTTAAGTTAATTAAACAATATTCTTAGTAAATTATTCCAGTGTTACTGTCTGTCCCTAACAGTATAAATACTTCTGCATCTGCAAAAATGAGATGAGATTGTCTGGAGAGAGAAGCTTCAGAAATCAACAGATGCAAGTGTTCTATACTGGTTATGACCAGGTTTAAACTTGCAGTGAAGCGAGCAATGTATTTCTAAGTGTTTTTGTTTGTAATTTGAGATTTTTTTTTTAAGGCATCTTTTTAATTTATCTTCCTTTTTGATCCATAATTGTTGCCCCTCCCCCTTGCCTTTATTTCTCAGTGTCAGTGCCCATAGTGACCTCCCACTGGCAGCGACAGGATTCCGACACCACTCCAGGGTTTTACTACCGCAGAGCTCTGCCAAAAACCTATGGAATGAACTCCATCCAGAGGCTTCACTGATCACCGCTAAGCCATTTGGTTGATATCTGTAATATAAACCCTTAATCATTTTGTTTTTGCAAAGCAATCTGAAGAGGATGTGAGCCAGTTTGATTCAAAGTTTACACGTCAGACACCTGTTGATAGCCCAGATGACTCTACTCTCAGTGAAAGTGCCAACCAGGTCTTTCTGGTAAGTGAACCAAGGACAAGTGTCTAATGACTCTGGAGAAGTATGTAGTGTTATTTGGAAACAGTAGGGCATTTCAGGTAAATTAATTCTCTTGAGTCTTACCACCTGATACTTGAAACAAACCATCATACTTTTAAAAAGATACATTGCAGCAGGTTTGAAGTGTTTGGGGGCTTGGAATATGTTTTGGTGGGTTACTGCTGAGGTTTTCTTTGTACAGATAACTTGAACAACAAACTGTCCATTTCCCGAAATGTGAGCAGTCTAATTCAAAATGGCATTAAGAACCCTGGACATATGATTGCTTTTCATAGATGTGCARAGAGGAAAATGTCCATTCTGTAGCTAAAAACTAATTTGAGCATTTCTGTGGGGATCTGTGTTCTGAGTAGAAATATCTGGGGGTGAAAAGATACTCAGGTGAGGAGTATCCTCTGTTTGCTTTAGGAAGTGAAAAGAAGTTCATGTGTCTATGCCTACTCTCCTTTTCATAAGTTTCATTCCCTGTTTAATGATGGGTGTAACTGCATAAGTGATCATAAATGTAAATCTTGCCTAAAAGTGACAGTGCATTTATTCCTGTTTTGCAGGGTTTTACATATGTGGCTCCATCTGTACTTGAAAGTGTAAAAGAGAAATTTTCTTTTGAACCAAAAATTCGATCACCTCGCAGATTCATAGGTAGCCCTAGGACACCAGTCAGGTATCCTTTTTATTTATTTTTTTGTTTTGGCAAGTTGTTGAGAAATATCTGCACTAAAAATAAGAAGTGTGGTCTTCTCAGTAATTCCATCATTTCCATTAGAAGTGCAGCATAATCCAGTTTTATAAACTATATTAATAGAGACAAATTTATGGTGGCTGGCAGCACAAGAAGTATTAATTTGCCAGCTATGCAACACTGGCACAGCCTCACAGTCTGGTGACTTTGGCATACCATTCCTCTAAAACTGTTCCAGAATATCCTAAGTGTTTTTGTGGTGCTAAAGAGTTGTGTTAGTAAAAAAAATTCTGTCTGCACTGATCTAGAGATATATTATGCTAACTATTCAGATGAAAGAATTTAACTTTACAAGGAAACTTGGTAGAAGCTAGACTTGGAAATTGTGTCTCAAACTTCTGGAAGTGGAAGTAAGAAATAAATGTCTTACTATAGGCATTTGAGTTCAGCTTCTTGCAGAATGAAGAACATACCTTGGTGCTGTGTATATCTTTCTCTCTGATTTTTATTTTTCTTATTTTAAAGCCCTGTAAAGTTCTCCCCTGGGGAATTCTGGGGAAGAGGTGCTTCTGCCAGCGCATCAAATACTCAGACACCTGTGGAATATCCAATGGAGACAAGTGGAATAGAACAAATGGATGTGACAGTCTGTGGAGAGGCCTCAGCACCACTTCCAATCCGACAACCAAACTCTGGGCCATATAAAAAACAAGCTTTTCCCATGATTTCCAAACGACCAGAGCACTTGCGCATGAATCTATGACAACACAATTTTTTTAAGCCTTTAAAGGTGGAAAACAAAGAATGGACGTAAGCCCTCTTGAAGTTGAAGTGTGAGGGCTTATATGGTTTACTTTTAAAAAGTGACAGTATCAAAGAGTCAGTCATTGCACAGAGCGACTTGGAAAGCAAAGAAAAATGGATTTTTTTCTGTCAATCAATGGTGCATAAAAAAACTTTAGAAAATGGTATTGCAGAACTCTAGGCACATCATCTAATTGATTCGCAGTGACATCTTCTCACCTTATCGAGGATTTTTCAGCTTGATAGCTTAAAACTGACAGTATTAAGGGTCAGGATGTTGCTTCAGAATCACTGGTGTAGTTATGAATGTGTCACGGAGGGTTAGCCCTTTCACTAGGCAAAGTATGAAATGCCTAAACGCTTGCGTCGGAGGAATAATTAGCATGCAAGCTTGGTAAAGCTGTTTCCTACAATGGGGTGGAATCAAAGATGAAAGATAAACTTAATTGGTATTTCACATTCAAAACCTAATGAGTTTTTTTATACATATATAAATATATATTTTTCAAATAGATTTTTTGATTCAGCTCATTATGGAAAGTATCCCAAAATTAAAAATGCAAAATAATTGGTTGCTGTGAAGAAAATAAGGACTCTGGTTCTGATTCTTCTCCTGGTGAAACAAAAAAATCAGTAAGTGAATCACTGTTACAAATGTGGCAATGTGGGGTGGGAGAGAACTGTTTCACTTGCTTACCCGGCTGAAATATCTGTTACTGCAAATACAAGTGGATCTAATCAAATGGCAATGCTGCTATGTTCTAGGCTTAACTGGAAGCCGTGGGCTCACATACATGTCCTGCTTATTTCATCCTTGTTCTCAGCAGACATTTCACTGGGAAACATCACCTTTGTATATGCCAGTCATTTAGATGGAGACAGCTGAATATGTTCAGATTCTTACTCATATAAAAGGTCAGGAAAAAGTGCATCAGAAAACAAGGTCAGTAGCTGTGGAGCAGATACTACCACAAGAAACATCTATAAGTTCTACACAGTACAAGCAAGTAAATCTTTTTGAAATCAATGGGTAAGAATTTGAGGGAATTTTTGGCAAATAAAATTTTGCTTATGGGAGTTCCCTGCCATTATACATTTCTAAATTAATCAAAAAAATTTTTTTCCTATGCTGGGGAAATAAATTTGCTGATTGTATGAGGGGGAAAAAAGTGTTAAATGGCCTTTCAGTGAATGTCTTCCACAGTGGGTCAGAACTTTAGCAACTTAATTTAGGAAACATGTTAAGGACACTATTTATGTTTTTGAAATTGTCACAATCTGTACAAATGACTTACAGRTACAAAGAATAAAATAAAGGTAACGTTACCTTACTTAAATACTTCCTGCCTTAAAGAAAGCATTTCCATGAACATAGCTGGTGAAAGGGTTAATATCTGCAGAGCTTTACACTAGTTAGAGTGAGTGTATGGTGTGTGCGTGTGTGTGTATATGATCATGCAACTGCATACAAGTCCTGTCACTTTTTGCCTGCCACACGTTGCATTATCTTTAGTCAAACTGTGCAAAGTCTACTTCTAGTGTTTCACAACRGTAGGGATCTTTTACAGATTCTGCTTACTCTGTGTGTACCGAATCTTTTTGAGCCATAGGATCCAAGCCATAAAACTCTAAGGACGTTGAATCTAATCAGAGTGCTGTTTTCTAAAATTTGCTAGCCAGAAGGATTCAGTGATACCTTGTTGGTACTAACAAAGAAACAACAAAAAGATATTTATGACTGAATAAGAAATCAATGTTTTTTCTTCCTGGTAAGCCTGTTAAAGACTTTCTTTTTTAGTTTTATAAGGAAGATCAAGTTACYGTATAGTGACGTAGATTGTACTGGGAATGTGCCATTTTTTTATTTGGTAACAGCACCACCAGTGACATGTTGTGAAACTAAAATCATAATACTCACACCTGTATGTATTATGTAGGTTTACAAGTAGGCAACACCTCAAGCAGTGTCTGCTCTGTGCTACTTGTTAACATAGGTTTCCTAACATGTTTACTGAGTATAGAGGAACTTTAAATTTTTTTTATTTTTTTTGGGGGGGGAGGGTGCGGGGAGCAGAACAATCTCTCTTGGTCCTAGTTACAGCTAACAGTTGCTCTTCGGTTTGCTGGATATAATTGTCCAGTAGAGTTGGTTTAGTATGGCTGGCAAGAATGGCAAGAGTTGTTTGTCTGAGTTCACTGCTTAATTATATATACAGTTTATCATACTTAAAAGTAAACTTCATGTACAATTAATGTTTCATCCCATGGATTATAAGTTGAATTCCCTGCCATAACTGTGAAACTTYTGGAGTGTGACTCAGACAGCAAGCACACACTATGCAATATGGTTTATCCTGTATTTATTTGTAAAAATATCAGACATAGATCCTTTCTATATATATAATAGTGTCAAAGTTACTAGTCATGAACTAAGGGGAGTAGAGTTCTAGCTCCTGTCTGGCTATTTCAGATAAGTGCAGAATGCATTGAATATTGGAGAGCTTAACAAGTGCTTTCTTTTGTTCATTTAAAAATGTCTTAAATTTTTCATTAGAGTATAGAATCTTATTTTTTTTATTTTGTACAAGCTGCGCTTTTTTAATTATAATCACTGAAAAATTCACTATAATTTGATTTTATAGGATTTTTGTAGCATTACAAAAATACAGTAAAACTGAGGTTAATACCTGCTGTGGCTAACCATATAAAAGTATTAAACTTGAACAAAGTCATATTTTTTTTTACTAGATGTTAAATAGGGGAATATTTAGTTCTGCAGGTCATTATCACAGAAGGCTTATAGGKCAGCTGTGTTACCAGCAGTTTTCCTTTTCCCATTTGATGCAGAAAATATTCCAGTATAAGATACTCAATTTCATCATTTTTCTCTGTGGGAGTGATGCATACATTTGATGCCATTTGTGTACTAAATTGTAATTTTGGGAACGCTGGAATAATTCCTACCAAGACTGTCTTAATTGTGCCATCTGACATTTGAATGTCATCCTGGTATTAGCTCATAATAAAAGATAAAAATAAATGAGTCAATTGTTCTCTTGAATATCCCTTTTTTTTTCTTGCTATCCAAAAGCTGAGCTGCTGGAGAACATGTAATATTTATGTCCACTCTAACTATATAGATGGATGTTTACTTGGAATCTGTTCTTTAATATTAACTCCCAAATTGCTCTCAGTATTAATTGAAAAGTGCATCAAACATGGAGGGAGACTACAGTTGGTTTTTTGGGGCAGCTGCTTGGGGGTTTTTTGAATTCTGTCTCTGCAGCAGTATGCTGAAAAGCAGGATAGTAGGCATTTCATTTTTCCAGTTTACAGAGACTAACCCTTACTCCTTATTACAGGAAGGGGTTGAGGAAGAGGAGAAGTTTTTAAGATCAAGACAAATTACTTAAATAWTTTTCCTGCAGTTTCATGATGATTTACTGTATGCAGTACAGACTGTTCTCTTCTAGATTATCTTGACTTAATAGGTGTCTTCAAGAAACAAACTTGAGCTGCCTTTGTAGAAGTAAAGGTAATGCCCTTTGCCTTTCAGTTTATTGGAGTTTAAATATACTTGACTGCAGAATGAAGTAATGTGAATAGCAACTAAATGCAAATTTAAACATCTGCTAAACTGTTTTTTTTTTGGGGGGGGGGGGAGAGAGGTAGAAACTAGTTAAGCTCTGAGTATAACTGTGGTTCTAAATCACTGACAACTTTGAAGGAAAAGGGAGGGAGGAGAAAAACCACATAGAAATTGCAACCTGACTGATACTAGTTCTAATCAGCCTGTGTTACCAAGGGCTGGTACCTTCAGCTAGGTTCCTCAGCTCTTCGAGTGGCTCTTGATTGCAGTCTGACATCCTCTTCTCTGTTCTGTCTCCTGCAGAGTCAGACATGCTGGGTGTCTGTGAGTCTGTGTGTGTGGAAAGCAGGGCAGCTACCCTGGACTGAGGGGGCTTGATGAGGAAGAGTTGCATCTTAATAGCGTGATGCTGGCAAGCGGATCAGAGAGGATGTCATTCATGGATGTAAGTTACTTTTTTCCTCTCAGTAATTAAGATGAGAATGACTTGTTTYGTTTATAAAGTATGTATTGTTTCATTTATAAAGTATATATTTAAACTGATTGATCAAAATCTCTTCTAGTCCTTTGGGTGTTTTTAAATAAACTGTGCTTGATACTATCACTAGGCTTGGGTAGTTTTCAATGGATCTTGAAGCAAATTCATCAACAGGGAGAAATACTGAAAGGCAAAGAGTTCCCTGACCCTACCCCTGACCCAGCCAGGTAGCTCTCTGGGGGCGCGGGGGGGCTAGCTCCCGGAGGCTCCCTGCAGGCTCCTGCTTGCAAACACAGCATTCATGCAAAAGCTGCTTTTGTTGGCCTTTTGCCCAAATRCGAATGCACAGTGCCAAGACTCTTAACATCTCTTGCACTCACCAGATGGAATGACAGGTTTCCTTTTCACTATTCCTTGCTGCATAAGTAATGGGGCTACTGTTCACTCATCTTGGGGTTAAGGCAGACAGTAAGGAAACATACTTGTTTCTCAAATTTCTTCCCTTACACTCAGCTGGGTGGGGCTCTGCTTCTAAGTTAACTTTTGAACAACCTGTTTGTAGTAAACAGCTGGTACAGCTCAGAATCTGCACCCTCCCAGTTATATTCCAAGAATGGAACTAGGTATTGTCCTTAAAAGATTTTTAAAAATTTGTCAGAATATTGGGCTTCTGATTACTGACTTCTCCCATTACTGTTGGAGTTAATCAATATTCAAGCATTAGGGAGTATATTCACTTCCTCTAACATGCTATCCAAAAGTCTAATGAACTTTAGTTTGTTTTCCCCCAGAGGATATTTGAGTTAAGAATGATTAAGCTGTTAGCATTAACATTTCAAGAAAAAGAAACAGGGTAAGTTACAATATTTACTTCCAGTATTCTTGGTCATTGTATTTGGCCCTCACCATAGACTGAGGATTGGGCTTACTCTTACATTTTATTCACACACACAAAGATTTGTTTAAAGGCTGTTTGTTGACCGAATGCAATATGGCACTCATTGTTTACATGGCCTTCATAAAGGAAGGGGGAAAAAAATCTTTAAAATACTTGTCAGATAAATCATCTCTTCCTGATTAAGTTCTGGGAAAGTCCAGTTTGATTGTGTTCTGTGGGCACATCAAAGATTCAGGATCCAGCCTTGAGGTCACTACTTGCTTTTGTTCCTTGTCGGATTCAGTTCTTGTCAAACACTTGAAGTAATTTTGCTTCAGAAGCAGTTTGAATACAGGCACAAATGACACTTAAATAACCAACAGTTCTGATCTTGTATCAACTTTATATGCAAAATAAGGTATGACAAGATCTGTCTGAGGAAACAAAGAGCAGTTTGTTCTGCCAAYACTGGAAGAGCAAGCATAAGCCTATTACACCACAGCTCAGTCTGTGGCCAAGCACTAATTCTTCCCTGTCACCCTCAGGAGTGTTTTAATATCATTCAGCTGTAGATTCTCCAAACTAAGTACCTCATTGCTGGCAAGGGCTTCCAGGAGAACCAGCCTCTGCTACTCCCAGAAGTTTCCAACTACAGTTTTAGAAGCTTTTGCTTGTTTTCTTCAAGCTAGAGTCTTTGTCCCCAATAATTCAGATATTAAGGTAGTACAACCCTAGGGCATGTTTACTCCAAACTACAGTAAGCATCAAACAAATATAATAACCAAATACAGCATATTCTGTAGCAAAACCTTGGTTGAACAGAAAAGTGATACTTGTTAGCCTGTTAATTTAACTTGTTAGTTAGGTTTTCATTCAGAATCCCAAAGCATGCTACTGTTAAAATTCTAGCTGCAACTTTAAGAGCACTCTCCCATCATGCCCTGTTAGCTGTATACATCTAGCTGCATCAGCTGCAAGTTTTTAATAGCCAGTCACACTGCCTAGCCTCTCGAGTTGCTGCATCATTCATCAAGTAAGTGTATAGCTTTGTTTTTCTCTAATTTGGAAGTTTCCTAAAGGTATTAAATGAAAAGACAATCTCAAGTTAATGTTAGTCAGCTCAATTTAACATTGCTGTAACCAAATAGTTTGAGTGCTTTTTTTCAGTCTTGCAATAGGAAGATGAGAAAAGACAATGCAGGAAAAAAAAAAGAAAAGGAGCAAGATTGTACATAAGCTGGCTCTATGAATAGTATAAAATAAGTTACAAATACATGAATGTTCAGAGTTTTTTTTTTTTTTTTTGTCTCCCCCCCACCCCAAAGACAAGAGTTTAACAGAAGTATGTCTAGCAGTGAATAAGGCATTATTGTGGGCTTACATGTAAGTTAATATTGAAACAGTAAGGAATCTTATTTGCTTATTCAACATGCACCAAACAAACAGATTTAAATGCATTTATTCTCTCTGATTTTTATGCACACTACAAATTGCAAATATAGTATAAAATAGATTCTCCTCTATAGGAAAATTTGTTTGCCCRTTAGAGCAAAAAATACAGTATTAAGATTTGCTTTAAAAATATAAGCTTTATAAAATGCTATGTAAAAAACTATCATCAGTGGTTGGTTTATGTATTAAGCCTAAGATCCTTTAGAAATCTACAGGAAGCCAAAGGGGAAACGTCCTATTCTTGTGGCTTATCTCCAGGTACAATGAAAAGTAGTTGCTGCTGTAGACACAAGAACAAAGAAGTTGATTTCTCTGATCTGTTGGGCTAGCATTAAATGATCTTTAATACCAAGTGTGGCAAGTACCTCTAATTCCCATTGTAATCCAAGCTATAAAAATTGCTCATAGTCTGAATATAGCCTGCTGAATGACCTTTTAGTTTGAGTAATATTCAAAGAATAAATACATTTTATTACAGTCTGGAATACTATTTGTACCTTTAAATAAAATGCTGAATTAAGAAGCTGCTGCAAGCAGTAATGCAGCATTTTCAAGGGTTTGACCGTTTCCTGGAAGAATCRTGAGAGAAGCAATGCTGGCTTTTGTGCATTCGTTCTGAAAATGATTTTTTTTTTTAACACTTAAAAGTGTACATTTCTTTACTGTTTTAATATTGGAACATTTCATAGAAGTGTAAAATCCTAAAAGTCTTGTCTTATGCCACCTACAATCATAGCTGCAGTAAGTTGCAAACTCTTAACTGGAACAAACAAACTGTAAAACTGAAGTCATATGACATGCTTTAGAAAATCTGTAGATGCACAGAAGTAGCTCCATCCTTCCACTTGTTAACATGGTCTGAAATAACAGTTCTGCAGAGTGGACACGTTTTCTCTCTATTAAACCATAAAGAGATGCATTCTTCACAAAATATGTGCTGTAATGAAAAGAATGAGAACTTAGAGCTTCTAAGTTCTTCCATTTATAAGAAAGTATATCATTTGTAGAGCGTGATTACTAAAAATAATCAGAAGACATACATTCTCATGAATCTAACTTTATGTTGTTTTGTTTATGAGTTGTTAAAAGATTAAGTTTGCAAAAAGTAATGTTCAGAATATGTCTGTGAGTGGATGGGAAGTTTTAGGAGGGAGTTCAGAAAAGTGAAAGAGCCATAGCTTTTTCTATGGAAACTATCTAATCTGATTTACTTTTTAAATAAACTTTTCCATAAATCTGCTTTTTTTTCAGTTAAGACTGTACTAAGTTGTACAAAAAGCCTTCTGAGTGCAGTAAATTTTAAAGAAATTCCAAGTTTTATATTACCTGACAGATAAGCAGAATAGGCTTCTGAAATTCAGCTTGGCAGATTGAACAAATATCATCTGATTCAGAACACTGTCTCTTGCTAGCTGTCACTCCATAGTGCTGTAAAACAAGATTTTGCAGCAGATATTATTTTCTGGGGGAAAAAAAACAGAAAGAAATCAGGCTAGAAAGGAGTTGAGAATAAGAGCTGCTATGAAATGAAAAAACAGTCAACCCCCAATGTCAGAATGTTGCTAAATGTTTCAACAGTTGCCAGGATCTCTAAAGCTTTCATTTTCCCACCTACCATAATATCTAGCTAGTATTTTCCTCTGTTCACAGTGTAGGGAAAATGAGGAACAATTTTATTTTAACAGTGACCTCTGAGCAAAAACAGCTAAGTTCCAATTTGATCAAGAAAGCACTTAAAAATTGTATTTTAAATACTTATTGTTCTTTTAGTTCAATGAGCCTATGCTCAAAAATCTTCAATACATTTTACTGCATCAATAGCAGATTCTAAATGATAGTATCTGTTATTGTAGAGAAAGATCATTATCTAGAAACTTGGAATTCTAACAAAATAGTTACTTGCACATCAGCTACTTTGCCATGATATGTTTCTCACTTATATTTCATTTGCAGTACTAGCATAAAGCTTTGCCTCAAATCCAACCAATATTTATTCCAGTAAACAAGTAGGAATTAGGACAGAAAGGATATGCTACTTCATATAAGTTCATCTGAAGAGACATGCAGAAAAGATTTTTTGTTTAAGTGACTGCATAATTGCGTAAAGAAATCCAAACTGTGAAACGGAGGTACAAGTGAAGAGGGATTACTTTAAAAATGCAATTGTCTATTATTGGAACAATACAAAATAATATAGGAATATAATACGAATGAATTCAGAAAGAAACACTTTTATGTAAGGCAGATTTACCCTTTTGTTATAACAATCCAATACTTACTGGTCGTGTACAAAATATCCGTAACACTTGTTTAAAGTTTCTCAGTTGTCCAAAAAAGCTCAAAAGCTGAAATGGGAAAGAAAAAATTGAGTTATGCATAACATTTTTTCTCTATAAAGAGCTTCCAAGCTTTTGTGCAAATTCTCACTGTAAAAGTCTCACTGTTAGTTCAATGATGGTAGGAATGTTAAGTAAGCTATAGTTCACATTTATTATTTTCAGTTAATTATTATGTAAATGGAGAATTTGGCCTGAAGTTTTTCCCAACATGTGGCTGCTCTTTAAAAGAAAAATATTGTTCAGGTTGTGAAATGAAGCATTCAAGTCACATATACCTGCATTATTATTGTATACTTTAGACTTGTAAGACATCTTAGCATTAAAATATTTTTTTTATCTTTAAAGCAGAACTTGTATTGAGTTTGGTTACACTTGCGAGAGTAGCTCTTTAGCTAAGTACATGCCATTGTGAATTCTTTAGATTAACTTCCATAGCATCACACAGGAATTCTAGCAGAGAGAAAATCTAGTTTCCTTACAGTGTTGATTTTTTTGACCAAGAATTTCACCTTTATTTTTGCAGTTTTTCTCTTGATATCAATCTCTGATGATAGTCTGATCAATATTTGATGTGAGGTGTTCTATAGTACCAATGTTCTTCTCCACAAAATCCCAGTCCAYTCCCAGAACAGGTTCAGGGAAGGGGAGTGTGTGTGTGTGKGGGGGGGAATTTAGTGCCATTAGCCAGTTTTCCTTTCAGTTTTGGAAGGCTCTATCAGTTAAACTTAAGAGACTCAACCTGCAAGTTCAGGCACTGGGGAATGTTCAGAAATGCATTAGTTCACATGCCTATATCCATCCAGTGACAGTTGCTACAAAATAGTTTAATAGAAATATAAAATTTACATACTTTTAGGATGAGGTAGAGTAAGCCCAGCAATATCCCAAGGGTCCATCCTAGTGAACTGTCGAGCTCCCCATAGCCAATAAGATAACGGAACCAAACTGGTATGGGGACAAACATACGGTAATACTGGCAGAGTTCTTCTAACAGCATGTACCAGTAGCCCTAAGCAAGACAYGCAAAGGAATCTCTCAAGATTTAAAACATAACAGATTTTTTAAATATATAGAAAAAAGGCATTTTTTATTCTTTCTGAGTAGCTTTCTCTCATCAGAGCTTGACAAAATTGAATATATTCAAATTAAAATCACGTAAATTTACGTAACTACAGTGTAAAATCAAACTCCTAAAAAATTAGGGCAATACCAAGTTTAGGTTGAAAGAACGATGACCAGATGATAAGTCTCACCCCAGCAGCACAGATAACAATAGCACTATTAACTGCTGTACTGAAGAAAATCAAATTAATAGGCTAACATAGAGTGGCCTTTGTAGAATGCCTACCTACTTACCAATGCTATCAATCTTCCTTTTTCATGTAATTTTATTTTCTTTTTTAGTGCTTACGAAAGTAAAATAAGACAAATTTAGTCATGTAGATCAGCTAGTCATTGACAGAGTTGTGTCCAGCATTCAGGATTAAAAACTGAGGATAAGAAAAGGCCCTTACTTTTATTAAAAACCAAATTATAAACTTTTCTCTAAAGGTTATTTCAGGCTGTTTTAAAAGCCTTATTATCATGAGCTAAAGAATTTCTTTATAGGATAGGTGGTAATCAAATGTTGAGGACAGGGGAGAAGGAAGAGTGAATAGCTGAACTGAAGAGGTAAACTGAATCCAGAAATTAAGATTTCTGAATAAAACTATAAAACTTAAGTGTCCTGCACAGAGCACTTTGTGTGTGTGTGTAGTGTATATGGGTGTACATTGTGTGTGTGTGTGTGTGTGTGTGTATATGCGCACTATGTATGCACATAAACTTTTAAGTGTTAAAATTAATCATAGATACTTAGTTTAGCTCTTACATTGTTTCCTTAAATGTTCCTTTAAAACTAGATTTACAACACTGGATAAAGTACACTTGCAGCAGTGTATGTTGGGTAATACCATGATTTGCCTCTACTGACCAGATTCCCTCTTTAATTTAGCCACAGTTTAGCTCACAGTTGGTATAATGGAATTTTCACTAATTAGTTTTGGATGTTGTATTGCTAGTTGCAGGAAAAAAAAAAGTTTTCAATTATAACTCAGTATTTTGCTAAAGTGATTGTACCTGAGAAATGCTTTGTCCTGGTGCATTTTAAGAGATAAAAACCTTTCCCAATCACCCTGCACCCTGTTTAAATGCTACCACTTTTTTCTTCTTCTTCTTCTTTTTTTTTTTTAATTGGTACTACTATTTGCTATCCTGGCATAAAATTTAGACTTTTTTGCATGTCTTACCTCAGGGAACAGATAAGAAATGAGTATCTCTTCAACCATGACAGGCTTCTATAAAACCATTAAGCTTAGTGGTTTGAGGAATTAAGCTAAGAATCAGATTTGCTGATCTGACATAAACRTTATGTAAGTTTATTAACCAAATAAAACTCAGACTTATTCCTCTAAGGGTGAAATCCAAATGTTTTCATGCACAGATCTTAAAATCATCCTATACCAGTTATTATAAAGCAAGCAAGAAATTTACAGTTCATCAGCTGCTCCATGCAGCCGGCATACACATTCTTACATTGCAGCAAATAAAAGGTTTCTTCACCTCCCACACAGACAGAAATACACTCATGTACTCAATAACATAATACAAACAGTTGTTTCAGATCAGAATGCAAACCTTCCTTAGCACCAAGCAGGGAAGAACATGAACTCCACAGGGTTTTCTTGCCCACAGCAGTAGTGCTGGATTATATACAGACTTTTAATTAAGAAAACTTCCTCTGGGTGAAACGTCCTCAATACTTTGCTAATTTTACTGCAAAAGATATCTTCATAAAGAAGCAAAAATGTAGACCGTTTTCTTACCTTGGATTTAAAAGACATCATGAAAGAAGGCACCAAGAGAATAAAGCATTTGAAGCCCATGACGAGAAATTTCAGAATAAAGTCTGTGATTCCCACAATCCAAAGTACCTCCCAGAAGTTCATGAAATCCACAGTAGGATTTAAAAAGATTAAGCTATAAAAAGAAGTATCAGAAGTTACCAGATCAGCCTCTTTAGAAGAGAGCATAACCAGAGACTATCACAGCAAGTTTAATTAAAAAAGGAAACTTGATTTACACAGAGGAAAAATATTTTGCTAATAAAAGGGTCTCTGTCATAAATTGACTGTTTCTGATCTCTGACCTCTTTTTGAACCTACTTTCTTGTGTCTTCATCACAACCCCCATCCTCTAGAGATATGCTTTATTTCCCCTTTAGAAATACTGCTGTTGACTGATTGTTGCTACAGAACAGTAAGAAAAAAAAAGAAAGAGACATAAATCCTGTAGAGTCCCAGAATGCTGCATATTCAGTATTCTGAAGACAAGGTGTTAGGGTCAAAGCTAGGAAGCAAACTCAGCTACATCCCACATGTCAAAATAGTGCCACAGAGCTGAGTATGGCATCTGATCTTGCATATTCCGACATAGTGTTTTTACAGGACAGTTTGGCAGAAGAGAAATGGAGATTAAAACAACAAATGAAAAAGCAACACCACTTTCTTCTTGGTTGTTGCTAAATAGCTGCAATTCTGATTAAATGTTCTTGGTTAATGTTTAACTGAGTAATTTATGACATTGATTTTCCTTTACTTGCCTGTAATACAGTGACTGAGAATGAAAGGTATAATACAAGAGGAGAGATGATCCAGATAAGTATACTAGTAACCAAACACACTGCAACTTGGAGCACCGTTCCTGGAAGATAATCGTTAAGAGATATTATAGTTTTTATCTCAGTATAAATGCCTTTAATATATACCTAAGCACCAAGTCTGCTGCACCTGAACAGAGTTACTGCTACATATGAGTAATTACTACTATTTGCATTAATTTTAGCCTAAATAAAATAAAAGTCCTCACTGGAAAGATAAAACAATAATTTTAATCTTTTCACCAAGACAATTTCTATATATATCWAAGTGTTCCCTAAAAGACGCAACCAAATACCACCCCACTCTGAAAAACAGATCTTCTTTCAGAAGATAGATGAAATTGCTGACTGTTTGATTCTAGAAATACGGTTAAGAAGTTCTTCTGTAAACTGAAAAAAGCTCTTACCAGCTGAAGTGATTTCAGTATTCAGAGAAAGAAAAAAGCCTTTGCATTTTGCAAATTTTGCTTATCTGAGAAGCTCTACGCTGGTGCACAGAAGCATTAAGACTTGCATGAAAACTGCAAGTCTGTCTTGAAACCTATGACATGATTTTTTATTTTTTTTAATTTACCAAATAATATTCTCTCTATTCATACCTCTTTCAAAAWTTGATGCATAGAGGTCTTGGTTAAAATAAAGAACTTTGTTGCAAAGAGTGATACTTACTCTTAGAAAAACCTGATTTACTATGCTTTTGTTTGCGTACATAAAAGTTGTTAGCAGCCCAATTCCAAGAGAAATGCCTATTAGGAAAAAAGGGTCAGTTATATACATGAAAATAAGAAGTTATACTGAACTGAGTTTTTTTTTTTTTAAAAAAAGACACTTCTAATATATCTTTGCAGTAATTGTAACAAAATGTCAGTAGCTCAGACTATTAAATCAAAATAATTAAGCATATTGTATGTATGCTGGCAAAAGAAACCAGAAGAAATATTTTTGCTGATAAACAAAGCAAGCAAAAATAAAGCTAAAAATAAATTAAGTTTTACTTCAGGCATCATTATTAGCATATTTTTACGTTTGGGGAGGGTCTGTTCCCCCAGACCATATTCTGTTATACTCTACCAATTATGTGCTGCATGATCAATTTCACACACAAAATCAAGATATACGGCAGACTTTTGTGCAGCCACTGCAGGAGGTATCTGAGCTCTGAGAGGGAGCTGCCACTGTGTTCTTCCGAGTCTGGAGTGGAATCGTCAAGCCCCACTGCTTCGCTGTGGGCATGTCCATGCGAGTGACTTCGGGAGCCTGGCCTCGAATGCTGGGAACTTGCATTTTCTCTAGCTTCTCCCACAGCAGAGTTTAACTGTATGCGAACATCTCCACTATGATGGCATGAGCTTTCTCCTGGCAATCTTGCTGCATGGACATTCTGAGAAGACAAAGACTCATCACTGTTCCCTTGGATATTGTGGAGATGACTGCAATTTGGTTGCATGGTGGGATTC
Organism: Rhea americana; assembly: GCF_003343005.1. Taxonomy (NCBI): domain Eukaryota; kingdom Metazoa; phylum Chordata; class Aves; order Rheiformes; family Rheidae; genus Rhea; species Rhea americana. Next base: position 1,672,244 of record NW_028185872.1, read on the forward strand.
TTTTCTGGTCCAGATTCTTACTACTTTTTCTCCTAGAGTGGGAGATAAAAAGTCACAGTGTAAGGAAGAGTGTAACTATTTCAGGACAAAGAATATAAAAATACAGCAGACTATTGTGATTGCCAGCAGGAAGAAAAGTATAGGTTCTCCTCCTGATAGATACTGGCCCTCTTAGTTCTGAAAGCTGGCATGCTTGGTTGTGCCCTGTCTTCACAGGGCACCTTTCTGTGTACTTCATTAAATGACTTCATTTCTTTCACATGCAGATTTTCTAACTTGCAGTGAACCTGGCTGCCTTAGCAAAATCTGAGGTTGCTTCAACTCAGATCAGAACAGCAAAAGCTCTTGAATAGGAGATCAACACTAGCTTGTACAGAATGGATCTTAGATGCGCTGCATAATTTCATAAACATAGTAACAGCAGCAGGCTAAATAAGAAAAAACAGTGATGGGAAAGAAGCAAAGAACGTTTTTACATGCATCTGTAAACTGGCAAGTATTTGTTCAGACAAGTCTCATCAAAAGCCCGTGCATATTCAAAATCGAGGGCCATTATGAGATTATCAAGAGATTATCCTGTCTGGGTAAGTAAGCAGAACCAGGTTAGTTCATTTTGTAAGAAGCACTGGAAGAGCCTCAACCATATGGTCTAGGTCAGAAAAGAAACAGACAACAAAGACGACAAAAAGCAATACCACCAGAGTAAAGTTTTATTTCTTTTTTCTAACATCTTTCCATTGTCTTTCTAGGCAATTCCACTTCTCTGCATGTCTCCCTATAGCATTAATCTACTTCTCTGGACTAGCAAAATATCATAGTAATGATTTGGGGGAATGTTTTGAGCCTGGATTTGTTAAGTATTAGCGCTATCAAATAATATCATTGAAAAACTGGGATTTTTGTAATAAATCTGTTTCATAAGTCACAACTTTTTCAGGTTCCTCTTTGAAATAAAGTTCTCCAACCCCATGGCACATGCAGAGTTAGTTTCATCAGCAATAAGAAAAAGTTGAAGTAAAATCTTTTTGCTTTGAAAATGTAATTTTGCACTGCAAGAAATTCTTAACATATTTGCATAAATGTAGAAGTCTTTAACCTTTAAAACAGATTACATTGGAGGAGTGAAGAGCATGAATTTAAAGAATATACGAAAAGGAGAGTTTCTTACTACCATTCAGAACTGCTGCTGCTACTACTGCTGCTATATTTTTGATGGCCAGAGATTACATCATACTTCAATCTAGCCAAAATTCATGGTCTGTAATCGTATGCTATGAATAAAGCCAATAAACAGGAGGTGGTGTTAACTCGTGTGACCGGTATTACACAGCGTGTCTGCAGGATCAGGCCACTAATGCTGTTTAAAAAAAAAAAAAGATTTCATTAGCAGTCTTCAGTTGAGGTTTACGGCCTACTTCTGCAAAAACGGACACTAACGCGTTCTTAAAAAGCGAGCGATGTTGTTCCAGTCAAGTAACTTAGCTCAAGCGTGGCAATTCCCCTAAGGGCGCTCCGCTAACTACATCATTACCGAGCTGACTCCCCAAACGCAGGAAAGCTAAAGGCGACGCGAGGCAGCACAACTCTCCCCCGCCCCACTTCGCCGAAAGCGGCTCCGCGAGCCCGCCGCCTTCCGCCCCTTCCCGCCGCGGCCCTACTTAAGCCGCGGCCTCCTCGCCCCGCCGCCCGCTGAGGGGGCTCCGGCCCGCCGCCAGGTAGGTACCTCAGGGGGCGGCCGGCGCCTGCCGCGCGGCGCTGCCGCCGCCGCCCAGGCCGCCTCCATCGCCGAGGCCGAAGGGGCGGGCGCGGCGGCGGGAGGAAGAGGAGGAGCCGTGAGGGGAGGAGGGGGAGGAGGAAGGCCCGGCGCTGCGCGTTGCCTGGCAACGGGCGGCCTGCGCGGCGCGGCGCCTTCGTCCCGTCAGGGAAGGGCCGGTGAGGCGGCGCGGGGCGCTGCGGGGGGGGGGGGGGGGGGGTGTGACGGTGCTGAAACGTTCCTGGTGCTTTTTTACTCAAAGCCTCGATTAAGGAGCAGCTGGGGAGGCAGTCATGGAAGGGAAACGAAGGGAAAACGTGTATTTATCTGACTTCCGCAGGATCCTGCGTCTCGGCGGGATCCCTGCTTGCGGCAGGGAAGTCCTGCTGGTTTGCAATTGGCTTTGCCCCCTAGGAAACCTGGGGGAAAAACGCTGCCCTAGTTAAGGCTACTGTTCAGGCAAAGCTAAAAATTAAATACCTTCAGAATTGTCTTCTTGAAATGTATTCTTGGATAAATCACGTGTAGAAAATATATATATATATATATATTTTTTAAGTATTTAGGTATCTATCTTGTGTTGAAATCAGTGCCTGATACCAGACCAGTTCTGAAAATCAGCCGCATGTTGTTTTGAATTAAAACGGGAACATTCTGCCGCCATGGGGCCTGTAGCCCTGGGAGGGAGGAGGAGCAGAGTTGTAGGGAGCAGCTCGTTTCAGTTTGCTGCAGCTGGACTTGGCAGATCTCGCGAGTCGGAAAACTAAGTATTTGGGAAAATGAAGTGGCCTGGTATTCAGCATCTCATACCGTCAAATCTTCTGCTTTATACTTGAAGAAGGAAGAAGCCGAAAGCACTGGGCACATCTGTGCTTGTGTTAGAGGTAGGGCAGAGGAAGGCGTCTCTAGCAATTTTATCTATTTTTGTGATGTTTTTTGCTTACCTTCAAAGGAATCTGCATCCAGATTTTTTTGACTGGAGACTTGTGGGTTTGTATGGGAGAAGGAGGAATTATCCCCCTCATTTCATTTGGGGTGCAGCTAACTTATTGGATGAAAACCAAGGCAAAACCTGGACTAGCTGCTACCCATATGCTTAAATATTTAAAAACAAACAAACAACGAAAAAGGGAAAAAAAAAAACAACCTCCTGTCCTCTGTTGTATAACACTTCTGCTAATATAAAACATTAACACTGTGCCTAATTATTACAACACTAGTCAGTAGCAGCGCCACTGCAGAAATCAGATGCCCTGCTGGAAGCACTCGAAGAAATACGTGGCTATATCACCATCCTTCTAAAGATGCAATACTGTTATGTGTGACTTATCCCCTACTTCACTGGTCATTCTCTTGCCCTTTCCTCACTAAGTCATTCTCATAGTGTTTGGATTCTGAAGGATAATGTGAAACATCTTAATTTGATTCTCAAATAAGGAAGAGCAATTTACATTTTTCACTTTAAAAATAATATCATATGGTTGGGAATTATGCAAGCCTCCTGCACATTACTTGGAATTATATAAATATAAAAGCCTGGTTCAGCTGCTGGTATTTTGTAAAATACATTAAAGTGCAAACATAGTTTAAAATCAGAATTCTTCACAGACTGTTTCTCATTGTTATATGCCTTGGAAATAAAAAATTAGTGTATGACAACATATTAATTAATAATGTTTGCTCATGCAGGCCACTTGCTGATTTGTCTCCAATTTGCAGCTTATTAGAAGGTATGTAGCTCTTCAGTGATGTTATTTAACAGGTATGTTCTTGTGGTGCTATTAATGCACTCTAGACTGAGTAATTCCTGATACAGGAAAAATTTCAGAGGCTGCTAACATAGAAGTCTGTTGTTTGGAAGTCTAGACAGAAGTCTGTTCCCATAGGTATTGCATGCATTGGGTCATGTGATACCTAATAATAAATTTGCCAGTCTCTATTTTGGACTCACCTCCTAAGAAGCCTATAAATTTCACAGAGATAGTCAAATCACTGTCTGGACATATTTTCAGGTCGAAAAAGAGGACAGTAGCCCCAGACTTTCCTCATCCTCCTAGGTATAGGCAATACCTCCTAACTTGATACTCTCAGGGCTTTTCATCATTTCATACCTGCTTTTGCAGTGGTTTTAAATAAAAGTATGAAACAGTACTGGAAGAAATGCTGATCCTCTGCCAGCAATACCTTGGCAGCATGATACTTAAATTTTCAACAGTTTTTCAGTACTAGAGCTTACTTACAGATGATTCTATACATAGAAACATTAAAAGAAAATATTTGGTATCCTGGTCCTACTTCCTGAAGGAGCTCTGCATAGGACTGCCTGGTTAAAACAGATTACAGGATTAAAATCTTATTTTTTTTCCCTAATAATTGTATTATCACCATTTGTTATCACAAGAAATGGAAGGAAGATATGGAAGTCATTTAAAATTAGAAATACAGCATGCATGTTGGGTGAAATCTGAAGTAACAGATCTGAGATATGTGGAAAAGAATTGTAGTTAATATGATTAAAATCTATTTCCATACAAGAGTCTGCAAAGTAGCAGAATGCCCTGAATATTTCAAGATTGCATTGTTTTCATTCCTCCTAAAATATTACCTGAGTATGGAAGTCTTTTGCAAAATTAAGTAGTATTGGGTTAAAAAGTTTGAGAGATTTGAAAATCCTGCCAAAATTTGGATTTGGATACTGCCTTTTTAATGTTCAGCATTTGTAAAAACTAACCCCTGCAGTTACACAGCCTTTACTTCAGTTTGAATTTTGAGCCCAGGAAAACAGTTCCAGTGCTCCCATATTGTAGGCAGTCTAGCACAATGACCAGTCTTTTTTTTTTTTTTNTTTTTTTTTTTTTTTAATGGGTTGAAAGAAGCTTAGGTTAAATTATGCCCCACTGACATCAGAAGTGGAACTAGAATGATTGCAGAGGAGTCTGAATTTCACTATTGAAGTCTGATTATGTAGGCTTTGTCAAGCAGACTCACAAAGAAGTTGAGTCAGGTATTTTTATAATGCAATTACATCATCTTGTTCCCTGAGATTTCCCATAATCTTGCTAGTCCTTCATATACAGCAATGTGCTGCTTTCTATTAAATCATTTTAAGCTGAGAGCATTTCTAGTGAAATGGTGCAAGATCATTCTTAAAACTGGCAAATTAGCTTCCAGATCTTTGGTCTTCTATATAGGTAGAGCCTTGAATGAAAAATTAGACAGTGGAGCCACAAAGGGCAGTTGTAATTTTTGCTCACTGCACAGGAGGGTGCTCAGCCTCTCTCCTTTTCTGTAAGAAAGCGCAATTCTTRTGGTTGGATTGAAGTTCAAAAGCTGTTATCTGAACTGGTCTTTTCTTGTAGCGACATTGAGGAATCTGTTAAATATAATTACTCTAAAAATATTCAGCTGGTAAAGAGAATTTCAGAAGGTGTGTGCTAATTGCTGTTGTGAGAGCTGCTTACAAAGGTATTTAGGTCAGAAAATGTACTGTGATGATCCTCCACTGTGTAAGACATTAGTATTTGTTAGTGGGTGTGTTTAAAGGTATTTCCAGTGGAAGAATCTTTGAAGTTTCTTTTTCTTTCTTTCTTTTTTTTCCCCCCCCCCAATCTGCCTAATGTATTAGTCTGAATGCATGAACCCTTGTGTGGGTAGTCATGTTGAGTAATGACTTCTCACGTAAGTAGAAACTTACTGTGAGTTGATTTAAAGGAAGAGATAGATAGGCTTGTTTTAGTTAAATTTGATCTGTAATATCTGCTTACAATAACCTCCTTAGTTAGTGTTTATATTCACTGATAAGTGTTAAACATTTTAAGTTCAGGAAACAACTGAATGTTCTTTTTAATGTAACACATAATCAGAATAGAACTGTTTAAAAGTTATATTGGCCTATTAATTTAGGTTGGCTTTTTATAGTGGGAAAGGTGGTTGGTTGGTTTGTTTGTTCTTTCTTTTTTTTTTCTTTTTTTTTCTTCTGTGACACGTTATTAATTGGAGGGAACTGAAGCTGGATCTGTTAGTGCCTCAGGTTGAGGTATTACTTACTGTAAGTAATTTTTTAACTAGTTTGTGTACATTCTGATAGGGTAGCAATTTTTAACTAACAAAAGAAAAAAGTTTACTTTGGACGTTTTTAATAATTAAGATTGCTTGCTATCAAAAAATTTTGTTTGACTGAATGTAACCAAAGCAAATGAGATAAAGAACCTTTTGGCATTAGTTACCACTATGCACCTAAGAAAAATTTTAGTTTATGAACGGTTGAAAAATACGATATAGGTAACTTCCTGTCTACCTTTATAGAGATCAATTAAACAGAGGTCTTGAATATTGTTATTTGGTTCTGATTTTAATGTGTAAATTAATACACTCTGTCTATTTGAAGACAATTTGTCAAAAAGCCTATCTTTACAAGGTAAAAATACTCTGGCCTTCTGAATGCATCTCCATTTTAGTTGCTAAGGAAAAAACAATTATATTTAAAAAAAAATTACCATTGTAGAATGATTTCCAGATACTTCCGTTCAGAACTGTCAGAATAAATATAAACATAGAAGTATAGTAGGAAAAATCTTGTCTGTCATGTTGAACAGGATTTGTCCCGTTAACATCAGTACATAAATATTTGCTTCACTTCAGTCAATATTTACCTCACTGGTCAATAACATTTTTTGCACTTCACAAAGTTAATGTTTCCTTTTTGCTTTTAGTTTAGTGATCATATACAACATTCCACGTTTTTAGAAATATGGAATGGTTTTTTTACTCCATTTCTAACAAAAAAGATTGTGTGTTAACAGAGGTATGTTAGTTTACTGGGAAGTCTTATCCACGTGTAGAACTATGTTCGTTATGTAACAAAATTGCCAAAATAATGAGTACAACACTTCACAAGTATAAAAGGCATAAATTTTGAAAAAAAAAATAGACACACCGAGKAATTATATTACTGAATTAATAGAAGACTGCATAAACCTGTAGAATAGGAATTGCCCATTGCTTTGTGTGTGTATGTGTGTGTACACGTGTGCGCTTGTTTTTGCATTTTTACAATCAAGTTCTCTGGCAAAAGAAAAATATGCCGTTATGCATTAAATGATGTAGTAGTTTGGTCTTTCTTAAGTTCCTTGCAAAAGGTAAAATAATTAGACTAAAGGAGAACCTCAAATATGGTATGAAGAATTTGGCTCCCAGAAATTTTACTGAGAGTTAAATTTGGATAGATCTTTCATATACCCTAAGCACTTGATACAGATGACAAACATCTCCTTATTTTTTTGCATATCCCAACTTCCCATAAAAGTCWGAGGGACTCTGGTTTGTTTGTGCATGGAAAGATTAAGCCTTTCCTCCTGGAATTAGAGGTAAAGAACAGGAGTGGAGTTTTTGCTCTCCTAGTGGTCCTAATGCAGGGTAAAAACRACTGAATTTATTTTTCAGCTCGATGGTATGAATTTTCTTAGAACTCTACTGTGGATTCTGTTTTTGTTTTTGTTTTCTCCTTGTTATTCTGAAAATTTGGATTTAGTGATCAAATACTTTAAAAGAGGAAGAAGAAACAGGGTAGGGAGAGGAAGACAAACTTTCAAGTCAGACCTATTGCCCAAAACTTGTGTGTGTATATATGTGTACATGCCTACTCCTCCAAATTTTCAAATCATGCATCCCATCTTACGGAATTTATCTGTACGGAGGATATTTCTTTATGCCTGTTGTCAGAAAGGGCCTGCAGAATGTCTTCTACACGGTTTTCAGTGAGGCCAGCAGTGTTCAGAGCTTATGGAAAACAACTAACTCACTGCTTGCGAAAGACTTGGCATATTTGTTTAAATTGTTTAAATTTCTTTAATATGTCAGAGTGATAACAGCAGCTGAGCAGTATTTGCCCTGTGTAAGTTTCTTTGAGTGCAATAGAGCTTTTCTTTTTTTTAATGCACAAGAAAATGTGAAAACACTACAATAAAATAATATTTACAAATTCTACTCAGTCACTCAAATATCCACCTAACATTTTATGATACATTCAGAAAAAGACATGAAAACAGACAAAAGACATTATCCAAAGAAACTATGATTAAACATAAGTTGTTTTTTATTTTTCATTGTTTAGATTCTAATAAAGTCCTTTTTCGCTATCATTGCATAATTTCCACAGTCTTAAAATATAATTGTAAGATGCATTACTGTTTGGTTTGTATTTTGAAACTTTACGTAAGTTGAATAATTATCTACATACAGCAGTATTTGTCTGTAAATGTTTAACAGGTACACATAATTCATGTCTATTCTCTTTTAAGTAAGCTTCTTTTGAACTTAACCAAATTAACTGTTTTTCTGCTTTTAATGCTGCAGTGAAAATGTACTTCCTTAAATCTGTTTTGCTTGCAAACAGAGGCTGACACAGTAGATTTAGCATAGCTGCAGTATTAATGTTCAAAACTCCCATGCTGCACTCCCCGCCCCCCCCCCATGCTACATAAAAATGTTGTACAGTTTCTTACTGTAAGGCTCCTCTGTTGGGGCAATAGCTGACTTTACACCTTCTGTTGGGTTAACGTTCTCATTTCTATACAGTGTGGCTTTACACGCTCACCCAAATTACTGTTTATTGCAAAATTATAGTTTTTACGCTATTGACTTATTAATTTTTAAATGATGACAGTCAAGGAAAATAAATCTGGGAGAAGACTGGCCAAATGAAAGACGTAAAATGACAAAAGAAATGTGTTGCTAGAGTATAACTTGTGTTCATGTGTATTTTTAACTACCTATGAGAAAACATAAAGGAGAAAATTTCTGAAATCAAAAATTTTGCAGCATGGATTTATGCACATACTGTGTCATTATTTTTATAGTCTCCTACCACTATGTTTGGTTGACTTAATTTCATATGGGTAGCTTTTCCAAGTTTTCAGTATTTCTTGAGCATGTTGTAGTGATTCCAGAATGTCCTAACAAGTCTTTGGACGTAGGTTTATACGATACATTTTGAAAGGTGATGGAAGGAAATGTGGCTTTCTTTGAAGGCCTGAAGTACAGAACCCTGATGTTTTAGATGGTGCTGAATTTTGGGTCAAGAACGAAATGGACCAAAACAGATTTCAGATTTCTGTGATCTTTCTTTTCATACATGGATAGGACTGTGTGCTTTTACAGTTTGATAGCGATCCAACTGCTAAATGATTTCATCTTTAAAGCCAATGAGTGTCTTCACTGCATTTACTTCTTGCCAAATTTGAGACTAGTCAACTACACCAAACAAGGTATTTAAATTCCTGCTTCGAGTAAAACTGTTCGTCTGCATGGTGTGTGTTTTACAGRCTGGATTTCATTCCATAAGATTTTCAGAAATACAAGTCACTGGGTTTACACAGTAGAGGGGTTCCAGAGTTCCGTGATAGGGAAATAAAAATACTAGAATTTATATTGATGTGAAAAGAAGTGGAGGAGACTATTTGTCTTTTTATCTGCTAAATAAGTATTTTCTAGCCTTTATTTTACCAAGGGTCCTTTCTAGCGACCAGCTAGGTTTTTTTGGACCCCCGTCAGTTCTTCTGATTTAGAATCTGCTTCTTTCCTTTGTATTTAGCCTCTAGTGCTCCCTCCCCATTGCTAAAGTCTCAGCCTTGTTTCTTATGGGGTGGGCAGTGGAGGATAGGGAGCAGTGCAAAGTTCTCCTTGGTTCTGCTGCTGCAACTCCCAAAAGGAAAGCAGTGTCCTACAGCCAGCAGAGCCCAGAAGGAGGAAATGGCATAAACATTCTTCATAAAGCAGAGAAAATAGGCGCAGGCAATATTTTAAATTGAAATATAATGAAATTATTATTTATAGCCCAGCTTCTACCTTACATCCAGAATCTGTCATTTAGGTGATTGGGCCAGCAGGTGGCAAATATAATTGAATTCAAGAAAATAAATAAGGAAGTAGACTGGGGATTGTTGACTAAAAAGGAGTCATCTAGTTTACTAATTAGGATGATTTATAGGATGTTGTACTTAAAAATAGATGATTATTGATAGCTCATGTTAATCATACAGGTTATCTTGTAGTTTGTTTCCTATAACCAGTGTTGCTGCTGCAGTCAGACCTGTGATTACAGTACACATTGTAAACTAACCCGGTGATAATCCATGTGGCATGGATGCAAGGGCCTCCGAAATTCTGAGGGCATGGGTTGTAGCCTCTGCTGCGGCAGCTGCGCTGCTCTTGGCTTTAAAATATGTAGCCTGAGTACTTCTTACTACAGTGTAGACATACATTTAGAAAAGGAAGAATTGTATCTGATGCTATGTTAGTAATAGCCAGAATACAAAGCAAAAGACCCACTGCACTAGACACTTTGATTTTCATCTGGAACCTTTATGTAAGACCACACAGAAACGATGTTATTGATCTAGAGAAGATATAGCAAAAGGTAAGGTATATTATATCTATCTTTGACTTAGATAAAAAGATAAATTGAGTTGGACTTTTTAATTATGTAGAATGTAAAAATTGTAGGACAATAGAAAATGAAAATAGAGATTGCTATTTAGACATACAAGAATTTCAAAAGCAATCTGAAGATGGGTTTAAGTAGAAATCTAAGTAGATGTTAAATTAAAATACTTGTCAGTRGAAACTGCTGAAGTGGAAGTTAAATTTCTTTAAATCTCTTCCCACCCACCACCAGACAACCCTGGCATTTAGGTCAATATTGTCCCTTACTATAGCTAGTTTTAGCGCTCAAAGCTGTGTCAGTTACTGGTGAGCTCCTCATGGCAGCCATGCCTGCACTACACGTTCCTGTATGCTCTTGTCTAATTCATTTCCTTGTACTGCATTTTGGAGTATTTCGAAGTATATCGGTAAAGCAGGGTTGTTCTGTTCTAAATTGAGATCTTGGGCAGAACCATTCCTCATAGAAACTAAGAAACATCCAGAGCGAAATACCGTGAAGAAGATTGCAGCTGAGATTACAAAAATTGAGAGACTTAGATTTCCTTCTGAAAGGAAAGAGCATTAAAGGATATGTTGAAAATGTAGAAGGGGAGTAATAACAACAACAACAGGAGAAAAATTTGGTTAGTCAGCCTTTTCTGCTATTTCATGTCTAACRTTCATTTTGGAGCTATACCAGTTACGTCAACTTGAGGCTGATTTTATTTTCCTTATGCCCATTAGAATGGAGTTGATTCACAAGGGTTTGGTCCATTCTCTACTGTCCCCTAATATTTCTGTTACTCTGTCTGCATTATTTCAACCAACCAAATACTTAAAAAAAAAAAAAAAAAAAAAAAAAAAAAAAAAAGATTTTAAACCCCTTTATATTCACTTTCAGACATTTAGTAGTTTTACAGAATTTCTTTATTGCAAGTACCCCTCAGTGATTTATAGCAAATAAAACACAATGCTGAAGCAAAATATTTAGCAAAATATTTAGTCAATTAAAATTTAGATTGGAAGAAAATTCATATTGGTATGGTAATAAAATTCAGTTTGCTATGTTTAACAGTTGTGACTTTCTTATGCCTAACAACAAATAAATCCGTAGGCAAAGCGTATGAAAGCCGTGCACCTCAGTGATGAGGCAAATGGTCATCAGGCACTACAGCATCATTTTTTTTTTCCCCTTACAGAAGACTTGTACTCTGAATTTGACAAAGCTGCTCTGAGCTGGAGCTTGTAATACAGCAGGAGACAGGATTTTATGATTTTACTGGAACCARTAGGTCTAGAGGTGCCCCAATCTATTTGCTGTTCCTCAGTCACCTCAGAAAACTTGCCACTTTACTACTGGAACTTCACTCAGGGTGCAGATTGTCCCTCAAAAGTAACTTGTAAAAATAATATATTGCAAAATGAATGAGACTTTGTGTGTTGTACATGTGAGTGACACAAACTTAGAATTTAGTCCTTGTGTTACCTGGTTTTTGTGGGCTTGGGTTGAATGCAGACAAAGGATGTTATATAAAGGTTTAAAGGAGCTACACCTGTGCATTTGCCTGAGTTATTTCAGCAGGGGAGAGGGGAGCAAGAATTCCAAACATGTCACCCTGGTTTCACAGATCTGCAGAAATTCCCCAAATGGTCTGATCCCTCTGTGTTATGTAGTAAATAGCACTCTACATTTGTTATGTACAAATGCCTGTCTGTGTGCACTCCCTCTATGTATGTATGTAGTCTGTAAGTCTTTTATGTATAGATTTGCATATACACTTGTTGGACATAAGTCACAAAACATTTAGCATAACTGTGTGTTTGTGGGGGTGAGGAGTGTTTATATATGCATACAAGATAGAGGAATTCAGTTATTTCTCATTTTGAAATAATGCAAATAATAAATAATGCTTGAGTAATAAACACATTTTTTTTTTCAGTTCATCATGCTAACTATTACCTGGCACTTGAAAATTGATTGAAGAATAGGAGTGTAATGATAAATAAGGAAAAGACAATCCATCTTATTTTCATTGTGACCAATTTCTTACTGGATTGATGAAGTAGATCTGTCTTTATTTGCATGCAGATAYAAATATTTCTCATTTCCAAAATTAATTCAATTTAATAAGTAAGAGTTGCAACTGTTATGAAAAGTGAGTGCTATCTTCCAGTACTCTGTAGATGTTAATCAATATAAGTTTTGATCTCAACACTAATTACTATGCTAATTATCAGTATATATCTTATTTAATTTTTTAGTTGCCTGCCTTTAAGGATATTGGTGGGCCTACGACCCTACCTCTGTGAGAGTGACTGCCAGTTACCTTTTTCTCTTTTTCAGTGTGTATATTCTTAGTATACCTTTCTTGGCCTACATCTATGTAGACAAATAGCCACGTTCCCTGCCCTAAACTACTCTCCATGTAAGCCATTTCAGCACGTGCACAGGCTCAAGTCCAGCGTATGTGCAGCAGCAGGGTGGAGGGAATGGACGATGGCTCTAATTTTGCAATTCTGAATGTACCTCTGGCTGCGCTCAGTTACCACGTGTGAATTGAAATGCAGAATCTGAGTGTCTTTGCTGCACTGAATGTGGGTGATGGTGGTCGATGTGTTGGTGGAATCTGTTTTGTTTTGCTTTTTTTCTCATGCAGTCCAGCTAGGAGGAGACCTCAGGTTTGAGACGCAGTATCCTGCTGTAACAGGACGAAAGACCTTAGCCTGCACCAAAATGAAATGTAGCTACAAATCTAGCGTTTTAGAAGGAAAGCTATGGAAGAGATTCTGTTCTAGTCTGCCTTCATAACTGTGTAAACGTATTATTAGACTTTAGCAACTAAAATCTCAGATGAGTCTGTTTCCTGAGCGTGGTCCAGGCGTTGCAGTTCCTTCYTGTATTTGAACTGTGTAGTGTTCCATCCCAGGCAATAGAGATGAAACTAGGCTTTACGTTTAGTGATGCTTTCATGGTGAGAGCCCAAGTAGTAATTGAATGTTGAAAAGCATGGCTTTATATAACTTATCTTCCATTGCGTAAGAATTCCATGGTAGGGATAATAATTCTATTAAGTTCTCTGTATAGCTTCATAATTAAGGCAGATGAATACTTTCCTTTCTCTTCTTTCGTTTTCCCTTTCTATTTATTCAACTTTTTTTTTTCTTTTAATTTCTGGAATAAAYGAAGGCAGGGCGCAATAAGTGATGGACTTAATTGGAAAACCATGATTTAGTTCCATTGCACAGGTTTTATTGAGAGGTGTATGAAACATAGTGGCTAAATACTGTGTAGTGCAGTACACCACTACAACAGTTGGTGTGATCCCACCACTAGACGTCATGTTATAACACCTGTCCTCTACATTAGAGTCTTGTTTTACTTTAAATGTTCCCTTGGATCACAAAGTCATAGCTCAGCCTATACTGCTTTATCTCTTTGTCATCGTTCCTTGGTGCATGTAACTCTAAGTACTTGATCTGACAAACAGCATTCAAAGTCGAGATGAACTTTCTCTCACATTTCCTTAAGCATACAATTTTTCTGTTTAGAGCAGAGGACCATCTATGTTTGAATTTGCAGTAGTATCTTGTATCTACTTAAATACTGTGAAATGTTTCTGTATTTCTGATTTCCGCTATGGTTGACACAAATTGACAGCTGCAGTTACAGTTACTCGAGATTCCCCGGTTCTGTAGCGCAGCTGCAGAACTTACCTTCTGTCTCACCTTCCTCCAGAAAAATTATTGCATCTGAACATTATTAATTCACTACTAAATGTTCAGGGAGAATACTTAATTCATTTATAGGTATTTTCCAAAATAGCCTAAATATCTGTATTCACCCATCCACATAGTATCCAACTGAAGCGAAAAAAGGCAGGAGGAAGGGAAAAAAGGAAAGGGAGGCTTTGCATACTCAAATCTGCACTGCAATAAGAACGATGGAGAAAGCGATCCTTGCGTCTAGGTTTCAAGACCAGGTCACCATGATAGCCGCTGATTATGATTTTTGAGCACCTGCTCGTAGTTTTCTATTTTGACAGCATTTAAGTTTGGCAGTTCTATTCTGTGCTTGGATCCACTGGCATCATCCTCACTGGGGAGAGCATTTCCTCTTCAAAGGAGTTTCCTCTAGTGGAATTGTCTTCTGCAGCACACACAAGTTAGGCAGTACCTTTAAACTGGGTCCCACAAATTAAAGCCTTGTGGTTAGAAATAACTTATTCTCTTCATTGTTGTGCATTGTGTATCCATGGAAGGTCCTTCTGGACTTAATTCTAAAGGAATAATTATACTATTTAAATATTAAACACCAAAGTTCTTCTTTTATTGTTAAACCAATATTAAAGTAGGACAAAACTGATTTACAGTTCATGGCACTGCATTCTAGAATTGCTGGCGTTGCAGCTGATGTCCTGTTTCAGCAATATTGGCACTGCTAGGAGGCTCAGAAATGTAGATTTTAATCAAAAACTTTATTTTGAGATGCGCTTCAGTTAAATGATAGATTAATCTTTCCTTATGAACTTTCAAGCTGTTGGAAAGAGCAAAGAGTTGCAGCTTCTTTTGAAAAAATTCGAAAGCCTGTTTTTCATCAGCATATGATTTCACTAACATGGAATTGAAAGTTGTGTGTCTTTTTCTCACAGATTGTTATTTAATCACTATATATTAGCTTTCATTGCCCTTTTGATATATTTAAGCTCATAAACTTCTCATTGAATAGATTGAATTTACCATTATGTTGTTACTTTTTATGAATAAAATAAATCAGTATCGGATGCATTGGTTTGCACTGAACTGTTTATTTTAAGGGATATTTAAACTTTACTGAAGCAGGGGGAAGATCTTCAGGAATGGAAGGTTTGGTGCTCAGTGCTGTTGTTTAAAACCCATTATTTGGTAACACTTTCAAATACAACTCCCCCCTAACCAGCACATGCTAATACATGTTATCAGGAGATATGAAGCTGATAAGTCTTCCTGAAGTTCATTGAAGGGTTATATACTTTGCAGTATTCCTAATATATAATATTAAAATACTTAAGTTGTTTTGTTATTGTGCTGGAAAGCTTTCATTTCACTATTAGGGAAATATTCCAGAATAAGGATATATATATATATATTCTTTTTTAGGAAAAAAAAAAATCAGTGCCCAAAACCTTTGTCTAATATCTCCTTTTATATCTCCTTTTATAATATAAAATTTTCCATAAGTCCTTGTCCTTTTCCTTCAGAAATTGAATGCTAACGAAATATTGAGAACTTCTTTCTAAAATGTATTGCTCGGTTCTTTATATTTATGGTATACATGAAACTTGAAAGCGTCTGTTCTTCAGAGAAGTGTGTTTTAAAATACACCTAGCCAGTGAGAACTGTGTCTTAATTCAGAGTCAGAACTCTGCTCTGTAGCCTTGCACAAGTTAGCTGAGCAGCAGTGATTCCAAGAAAATGGTGGGAAGACATTTTCTTATTTCTTTTGATTATAAGGAAATAGTTGTTTGTTTCACTAGAAGGTCAAATAATCTGTAAAAAATGGCTGACTTCATCTATGGATTTGAAGCACAGTGTCAAGAAAAGTTACTGTGTTAATTTTAATATGTTTTTTCTTGGGGTGGATTGTTTAATTTATATTTATTGTTATTTGTCTATGCAGAACTTCACCTAATTATTTCAAAATTTTGCATAATGGCTGTGAAAACTTGGGAACTCTTACACCAGTGTAATCATGTAATAACACCTCATGTAATTTCTCAGTCTCTGTATTTGATCAAGGTATTTTGTTTGGATTCAGCATTGCTCCTGCAATCTCTTCTTCACCAATAATATATGCATCTTTATTATTGTATTAAGTAGCTAATTAAATCTGGTCAGGTTAACCTTTCTTGATGATTAGAAGTAGGCATCTCATCTTCTGAAAAAGCTAATCATTTTTGGGTGGAACATCTTGTTCTTGTTTGAATAATTATCTTTGTTTACATTCACACAGCATTAATCACTTGAAGCAGACATCTTTTAGGAAAAAAGGAGGAGAACCCATAGCAGGTTTTCAAATGCCGTATAAGTGAGTTATAAAGGAGGATGCATTTGCCTCTATTCCTCTCTATCAACAAAACAGGAAGACATTTTGAATTCATAAACCAGACTAAAAGCTCTATCTTCGAAGTACTACTAAACAAAGAACTATAATTTGTTTTCAGATAACTTTTAATAGCAAGTCCTCCTGGCTGATTTGTTGAGCTGGAGTCTTGTTCCTTTGCTGAAAATGCCTCAGCAGCTGCAATGCAGTTTATTCGCTTTTTAATTATTGCTGTTATTAACTTATATAACTCTAACTTTTATACTTTTATAACTACATGTGTTGTGGCTTCTGACATCCAGGTTGAGACTGAAAGGAGAGACAGCAAAGCAGCTTCTCTGGAATTTCTCTGTGCTCCTTGCTCCTTGTATCCGAGCCCTGGGAGGTTATGCTCTTCTGCTGCTTCTCTGCCAAAACTCAGTCAAAGGGTGTTCATATTAAAGACTATTTTACTTTGATCATGAAGTACTGTGATGGTCGTAACTATTACTTCTCAGGAACAAAATTTTGTGGTTATAAGAAACTTGTTAGCTCAATGCTATATGATCCAAAAAGCGGATAGGATGCTAGAAACTATTAGAAAAGAAATAGAGAAAAAATACAAGAAATGCTTTGATACTATTATAAATCCATCATATATCTACATCTTGAATACTGTGTGGGCTGTGTGTCTTAAAAAGGATATATTAAAGCAGGAAAAGCTGCAGAGAAAGGCAACAAATACAATCCAAGCTACAGCAGCTATGGCTGTAACCGTATTCACATGTGTATGCATCACAGTATTTCTTCTACAAAAAGATATGAAGTCAATTAAAGCTATAATTTCTGTGCAATTCCTTTTCTGATTAAAATTGCCTTCTATAAGTGATTTGATTATATATAAATGTATGTATGTATAATACAGTTATCAGTCTTTATAGTTAAAATAAGGGTTTTCTCATTGGAGAGAGGATATATATGCAAGTTCAGATTCCTACTAACTCTTCTACTAGGTTTTCCCTGTTCTTTTAGTTTTGGGAGGGGGGGGGTTTTCTCCCCGTAGATGCATTTGTGGATGCATTTTTCTTTTTCATTTGTTTTCTTTAGCTTTCTCTTAAACCCTCCAATTTTCCTATTTTTAGCTAGACTTGATTATACACATTTTTCTCTCCCTCCATTTTTACCATTCTTTTTTTCTTGACATTTGTTGGTACCTCTCTTTCACATGTACCTTCCTGTCTTTCTCTAAGTTTATTGAATTTCAACTCAGATGGAGGGGCTGAACAGGGATTTGGACTTTGGCCTTTTTCTTGATAGCGAGAAACAAGGTAAAAACTAGCTTAAAGTCATGGCAGGAAGCAGGGTGTCTCTTAACTGACCTGTGATGTGAGGAAGACTGAGAGAAAATAAATTCCTGTTTAGCAAACTTAACTTCCCCTAAAAATTCAAACTCCATCCTTCCAGCTGGAGACAAGATAATATAATGGGTTGTTACAAGCTGTTAAAATTTGAGGCAGAGGTTGGGGAATAAGCTGAAGTTATTCTATGAATTGTTCAATTCTTTGTAGGAGACTGTTAAAATAAAGCAACAATATAAAAGATGAACTATATACAATTTTAATGTAAAGCTGTTTGATGTCATTATGATATTTCTTCCTTGATTGTCTAACATTTGTATAGTTTTTTAAAAAGTTTTACATTTTTTGTTTCTTTCTGAACATTATGAAAATTGTACTGAGAGGAGTAAATTCATTTGCATAAAATTGACTGCAAAGAGCAATTAGTCCTTCATTAATATGCAAATTCGGTCCAGTGCAAATTCATCTATATATGAGGCTTAAATATGCTAGTCAGTCTTGCTGCGCTAGAAACCCAGATGCTTTTATTTACTTTGAAATTGAGGGATTTGGTTAATGATGTTGTTGACAGGAAAACTTGAATAAATTTGATGATCACCATCTTTCATATTAGACGAGGCCCACAGAAAAAAATTACCAAGTAAAATACCAATTTTATTTGGTAATTTCCTATTACCAATTTAGTAATAAAATGTAAGATACAAAGTAATAGAGTTAGATTTCCTAATGTAGTTATCCTGAGACTTAAACTGTTCCCCAAAGATAGAACCATTTTTCTTAAACTTTGTTTTTCCAGAGGGTAAAGACATCTACATAAGCTATATGAATAACATACTGCCTAGAGATTTAATATTGAGAAGTTAGCTCTGTTGCTTGTTTCATTTGGAGAGAGTATATAAGCCTGGGAATTAAAAAGCAAGAGCTTTGGAAATGGCTGTCATCAGCATCTTCCTTTAAATATCTGTATAGTCTTTTCCAGATTTAGTATTGAGGCCTTTGTTCTGAACCTATGGAGCCAGTCTGGAAGCTGTATGAACCTATGGCCAATTATATTTGGATCACCYAAGCTAATTAATAAACATTCTTTTATATATTTTTAAATGTTTACAACCTCAGCAACACAGCTTGCTTGCTTTTGTTGCTCAACTTGGAGTGGCTCAGAAAAGTGGGATTTTCTCTTTTCCACCACCTAAGATGTGAYGTGTCTTGCCCTTCTCGTCCTTCTCTTGCCCCTGCGCCAGTGTGCCGTGGCTTTTTTGGCACATCCGGGATTTCCCCAGTTTCATCCATTAATGCTGCAGCAGCCATCACCTGTTTGAGGCCYGTGAGGACAGGGTTCCCTTTGCAATTGTCAGTCTTGGTTTGTTTGTGAGGAGCGGGGTGCTCCTGAGGAATACAAACAGTTCGTCCTAGCGTTCCTTCCATAGTCTTCCTCTGTAGTTCTCTCAAGCCTAAATTTAGCCTTCCAGTAAGCAACCTAGTCTTTCACTCCAGTGATGCCCACTTGTGCCAGGATTAAATCTGGTCTTCCCTCTTGCATGCCTCAGACACAGACACTTTTAAAATAACAGAGAAAAGTACCTTAAATGGACTGGACTCTATGGCAATTTGTAAAGCTCTAGTTGTGAGTACCCAAAGACTAGTAATAGATGGTGCAGTTTCAAACCTGTGACTTCTTGGCATGGTGGTTTGTGGTATAAATCCTCACAATGTTGAACAGTTAGTTTCTAAATTGTTAAAGTGCTGAACTAGGCAAAAAAAAAGTCTTTAGATCGATGTTAAGAAAAGACAAAATGTAACTAGACATTAGAGTTGACATGCTTGCTTACCACATAGTTTAGTCTTGCAGGTGAATCCAAAAGCAGGGAARTGGAGAGAGTTGAGTAATCGTGGGGGTTTCTGTTAGGGTTGTGTATGGTCTAGTTATTGTGTAAGCACATCTGTCCAGAAATAAGACATTGACAGCTGTTGGAGGATATAATATGGAAGGTATTATTTGCAGTACTTAATAGTTTAGGAGATTATAAACTTACTAAAAGGCAAAACTTTAAAACACACAACATCTGCTGAAATTTAAATTATCTCTGCCTATTAGAATACATTTAGAATACAATTTCTAGTTCTGTTCAGCAGTGTCCACAGCAATCTTGGCTTTCTGATCTAACTGCCAGAAGAAGGAAAATACCAGTTTTCAAAATCTCAGAATATAAAAAGAATAGGCATCTCAGTGCAACTTAATGTTTTCTCCTACCAACTTTATAATCTTTATATTCTAGATTAATAAACACCTCAGCCTTGGAGATTATTAGTCCAAAACATATTTATTACCTCATAAATTYAACCCCCCCTCCAGTTATCATCTAATTAAACTGCAGTACTATGCCTGCCATCTTAGAGAATGTATTAATAACAAAAATGTGTCATGAAACAGTAATTACATGCTTTGTGCTTTCTTTTCCTTGCATCTTTTTCAGAGTCTGTGATGAGCTGGGTACACAGTGCTCCATTGTTTTGAGGTTCTTGAAACTCTGTAAGTACTCAAGGATAAGTTGATTTTTCTTCCTCTTAGTAAAAGAGAGAGAAAAGTTTGTGCATTTTTATACTTGGAACAGCAAAGAACCAATACTGCTGGCTAGGCACAGGCAGTTACGAAATGTGATTGTGCTAGTAATTTGAGCTCATGTTTTCTCCTCCTCCTTCGGGGAGATTTCTCGTAGGAATAAAGCCCTACTTACAGGGTTTTTTTAAGCCAGTCTTTACCAGAGTTGCCAAAAAGTGGAAAAGATCAGTTTATTTGCAGGAGAATATTAATTTACAGGAATTCACTGATGGTGTAGCTTTGAAAAAATAAGATACAGTCTTACAGCCTTTCCTCAGGAGAGCAATTTACTTAAATTTTTTTCAGAGGTACATGTGCTTACTATGTTCCAATTCATATATGGCCTATCATATTCATGTATTGTTTTTCGTATTTTGGTTTGTCTATGTTTGTGCTTGGTCAAAGTTGTCTCCCCAATGTCTYCTGATACACCAGATGGTGTATCACAATATTGCTTTTGCGCAGGTTTTTTTTCACTTAATACAAAGCAAGGTATCCTGAGTTCCAACTAGTGCTCCTCTACAATGAAAGTGATTACACAAGAGGCAAAGCAGCAGTGAACCAGGACCTGTTTGCATGTATCTGCCATGTATTCCTTTAAGTACCCCTTTATCCCTCTGGTTCAAGTAYATCCATTGAGTAATAACGCAAGCATGTGATTAGTGTTGACATAGGCTCCTGCTCTGCCTCACGGAACTGGATTTTTATTCTCTGTTATCCTTCCAGATGTTGTAATCCAGAAGTTAGTGTTTTCGGGATCCATATGTCAGTAGAATGTCCTGCTCTGTGGTTGCCATATTCTTTTGCCATTTGTACAGCCTTTTGCTTGTCTTCATTACAAACAGTGACTGGAGCTATGCAGTCGTCTGTATTTAGAGGTAACACAATGACAGCTTCCATCAGTTTCTTTCCTGAATCTATTAGGTCTTTCCATCAGGAAAATTGTTTTGCCCTTCCCATAGGTTTTTGATCTGCAAGTTTTACAAGGTTTGTAAGCTCACTGGAATCACRTTGCAAAGTTGCACATTTGTGAAATATGCTAATATTCAGAATGTGCCTAGTACTTTGCAAACATCAATCAGTCTTCCAGAAAATCATTTATTTAATATAACAGCTTTTCTGACTAAACAGGCTGGAGCTTTTGATATCTAGGCAAGTAGAACCCCATTTTATACTGATCAGATAACAGAATTCTTATTTTTCTCTAAAAAGACATTCAGCAGTGCTCATTCACTTAACAGGGATTTGAATCAACCTCCAGCTAGAACTCCATCTCCACTTCTAGACTGCCATTACAACTTAATGCTTTGCTTGCATTTTGCATGCATTGTGGGACCACATTTTCAGGCGTTCCACATTTGTACTCTTTTCTGTTTTGGTGTAGAATCCTTCAAGACTTATGTGAAAAGAAAGACCCATTGTTTTGGAAAGCACATAGTATTTCTAGTACTTAGTGCCTTCTAAAACTGGTTGGTTTTGAGTATCTAAGGAATAAAAGTAACTCAAAGGCTTTAGCTTCCTGAGCATATGAAAGTTAAGGACGTTAGAGGAAACATAGACATCTTGTTAAGCAGTTGTTACGRTACTTTCCATTCTGATATAGCGATGGGTAGTCAGCCTCTTCTGAGACAAATACAAATAAATTAGCCTGCAAAGATGATAAACATAGCTATAGTTGCTACTTTCCTGCATGTTATTGTAAAGTTTTAGACTTTCACAGGTTGTATGTGTGACTTCAAGGAGGCTGTAGAACAAGTCACAATGATAGTCTCATTTCTGCATTTTCAATACAGTTTAATAAGATATTGCCTTAACCCATAATTTTCATACACAAACAATCCCAGTCATTTAAATCACTGTTTAGGTGAATGAGTATTAATTTCAAAAATAAAGAATGCATGACTAGCTTCTCTATTTTCATGAATAGAAAAATATTTGTAAAATACAAAGCACAATTATTGTATGAAACCATGTATAGATTACAAAATTTCAAATTACTTTGTCAGCCTAATGTCAAGGAATTTACCTCTTGAGATTGAACAGTCCTGTGCTTGGGTCTCATTGTCTTTAGTCATTTGGTGTCTGATACCACTTGGCCAGATGGAACTAAGCATTCTTTCCATTGTATTAAATACAAACATCTGTAAGGAATCATTATATTTATGAAACATTGCTTGAGCATACTTTTTATTGCCTAGGATTTATTACTGGTTTGTCAAACCTGCTGATTTCAAAACTTTTGGCAGTCTTATGTTTCTTGTGGCTATTAGTGCAAAATGGTAGTTATTATGCCCACAGAACTATGGAAAGGATAAAGGTAGAGACCTGCATATGCTATCACATGAAAGTATTTGGCATTGATGYGTAATTTGCAAAGTTTGAAATTGAACAGCTTTTTATGTATTTCCCAATGCAAATAAATTCATTACAGAACACTCACAGAGAAAAAGATGCATGTTGTCAAACAATTCTGAGATGAAATGTAGAGAAGTATAATATTATAGTCTGAAAATGTTTTATCTAATTTACAGTATGCAGGCATGGATTCTGAAGATGAATTCTGGGAATTTAGGGAACAAAAGGCATTTTGTTTGTTTTTCTTTAAGTAATCTCTGTATTGTTCTCCCTTTTTCTTCTTGTCCTCTATATATTGCATTTTTTTTTTTTAATATCTATAAGTTTTCCACTTACAAATATTTTATGGCTGAAGGTTGAAAGAAGAAGGCATTAAACTTTTGCCCACTTACAGCAATTACTTTGCAGACAACCACTGCTTGGAAAACAAATATTATGAGCTGCCTGTAAGTTCTGATTCACCTAATAGATAAGGAACCAAAGATGCTTCTGAACTCACAAATGAAAATTTTTCGCAGTATAATAATTGAGCTAATTACCTGCTGCTCTTTTAAATGTAAAACAGAGAGTGAAGTGCTCATATATTCTATGTATAACAGCTGACATGTTTTCTGCATTCCTCTATTTGCCTAAAAAGTCATGGATAATCATCTTAATTTGATGTGCAAAATATAATGCATGGATGAATTCTGATGCATAGCTCTTGCTGTGTCTCTGCTGTTACGAGAAGCAAAGACTAACAAAAAAGAAACAATCATGAAATTCTTCACGATAATTTTGTCGTCATTTTTGCTCCAATAGTATATTTGTAGATGGATTCTAAACATATTTTTCCCCCTGAATGGTTGTTAGTATATATGAGTTGTTTTTCACCATCCTTCTTGCTGTATTAGTAATCAAACTTATCCTATCATTTCAGGCATTCATTCACTATATTCTAACTAAGAAAAGCTAACCTGGAACATCTACTTTTCAAACCTTTTTTTATTATTTAAATGTATGCTTAAAATAATAATAAAAATTTCCTACATGTGTTACAAATAACTACCCGTGTTATTACTGTTGTGATACAGAACAGGCAGGAGCYGGCAGCACAGAAAGACAGATGTGATTGTAACAGAGGTTAATGTTTTATAAGTAATAGCTTGGGTGTAGTGAGACTTATGGTCTTAATTAACTCTTTGAATGTTTTTCAGCACAACCAAAATAAATAATTTTAAAATCTAATTTGCTTGTCCTTATACTATCAGTTTACTTTTTGTCTTTCTGCTTTTGGATGACTAAAACTAGTCAGTTTTACTTAGATTTTAGAGAATTTCACACGGAATAGAGTATCTATTCTTCTAGCAGAAAAGGAACTTTATATGAGTAAAAGCTATGAATGATAATCCTGATCAAGGAAAATCAGCCTGTGAGGTTTGGTTTAGTTCTGTATTTGTGTTCCTTGCTTGGAAATCCTTACATTGGCCAGAATAGCCATCAGCATTAGGTAGACTGGCAAAAATTGGTCATTGTATTTCAAATAGTTGGTGTCCTTTTGCTGGAAAGAAACAGCTGGATATTTTCTGTCATAATGTGACTAGTCCACCTCTGTTGTTGTCATTTTAATTGCTGTGGCTGTTTTTTTAAGTCCTCTACAGAAGGTCTTTGTAGTGACAAGCGAAGAGTTTACGCTTCATAAGCAAACATAAAGAAAGCTGCTGCTAATTGGAGAGGGAGTAATGCAGTTATGATTCCATCAACATTTAAGTTACATTGTTAAAGAACACATTTTRGTTGGGTTTATGTTGCTATATAAAATTCTACCCGGGATGAATTTGGTGGGGAAGATTTTATAATAAAAAAGACTAATTCCAGGATTATGGGGAATGGAGGGAGGGAAGGGAAAGAAGTGAAAAATTTCTAACCCATGTATATAATATTAAAGATCAGCATCTTACTACTCTTTTTGTATCTTACAATAACTGTTATTTAACTGTTGACTTGTAGGTTGTCATATAAAAGTGGGAATACCTTGTCACAGCCCCGAAAAGCTTGCTTTACTCTGCCCTGAAGAACTTTAGCTAGAGATTCATGCTGAAGAGGACTCTTGAAAGTCACCAGTACTGTCCTTTAATTTCCTGAAGAAAGGAGGTCATTATTCAGTAATTTACTCTCTTTTGTTTTTTCTCTAGAGTTTCTGCATATTGTATCTGTGTCTGTTCACCTCCCAACTTCTGAAAGTCGGAAGGACTTTGTTTTAAAGTTCCCTCTTTTCCATAAATTTCCATAGAATATCTGAATAGTTTTACAGCTACATGCCCAAACTTGTTTCCACTAAATTTTATATATATATATATATATATATATATTTTTTTTTTCCTATTTGCCGCTGTTTTCTCAGGTGACAGCATTTTTGAAGCCCCATTCTGAATAGTCCTGTGGGGGCCAAAGATGCATCTTTTCCCAGTTCACTGGCTAGTCGGTCTATTTTTCAGCGATACAATTTGTTAGTATCTGAACAAGGAAGTTGCCGCTATTTACATGGGAAGAATCAGAGAGATGACAGGATTCCCCCCCCCCAAGCACTTACTGTGTAATTGCTGAAGACATTCCAAGCCACTCTAACGAAGTGTACTGTCTGCCAGTCATTATGCTCTTCTTGGAAGACCATCTGTTGCACTTCAAATACGTAAAGGTCTGCCATCATTTATTGCATCAAACAAATCAGTTTCTTTGTCTGACATGTTGTATCTCGTAAATGGGGACTAAAGGTRGTTTCAGTTGCAAAGTACAGAATATTCTCTTTTGTTGCGCTATAAATGGAAGGTACTCATTTTTTACCTCAAATTTCAAAAGCCAAACRTACTGATTGATTGTCAATGCTTTTGAGTAGTATTGATTTATTTGGCAGCATATTGTCAATAACAGAAAATTCTGGAATATATTTTCTCTTTAAGTCAGCTAGAAGTACCTTGTAAGATTTTTGCTTCTGGTACATGAACCTTTCCTTTGTGTTGATATCCCAGATTTGATATATACTGATACTTGAATTAAAATGATCTTATTTTAACTAAATTACCTTTTCTTTAATTAGATTAGTTTTATGTGAAACTAGTAATTTAAAGAAACTTTCTGTGTCTGTTGGTAATAAATAGATTTAGCAGCTAGAAGTACTAGAAAGTTTCCTTGAATGAGCATGTGTCTTTTACAAGGTTTTAATACTTGGTTGTGTTGTCTTCATTTATATTAATTAATTAGAGTATTTTCCATGAGGAAGAGGTGCACGATCAGGCATAAAATGATGATTTTTATTTTTTTTTCTCCTGCAGATTTAAATAGATTGCAGTCATTCATCTCAGATTGGAGAAAATAGATGTAATATTTTTCAAAGCAGAAATGKTCTATTCAAGTATTTCCAAGCAGAAAAATGCACAAATTTTCTATCTGATTAGGGATTGGTCCTATCTTTTTCCCTTCTCCTTACTGCATAGCAGCTAATGTTCTGGTCAGAAGTAATAATATGTTAGATCTTGAATGTCAGTAGTCTCAGAGATTCTGACAAGACTATTCATGTGCATTCATATGTCTTAACTAAAGCTGACACTAAAGAGAACGGGAATTCTCATATTCCTCTTTTTATTGCCATGTATTAAACTCAAATCTTTTATCAGAGACCTCTGCTAAAAAAGACATATTCAGCATTTGAAAAAGGCATTCTTRCAATGTCTAAACTGACCATCAGTATGGTACACAGCAGATTCTTCCATTAAAAGCACAGTGCAAATCTAAATTATGTAGATAATCTAAATTATAACCACAATTATGGTCACCTTAAAAATGTATTAAGATAAATACTAACAGGGAAAAAAAAMCAGTCCCTCTAATCTTATTTCCTATGGGAGTTTTTTTATTGTTAGTTTTAATTATAAAGTTTTATTCTAATTTCTTGAAACTATATGGCTTGTTCTTATAGGAATACTTGGATTCCTGTAACTTGAGCTACTTGTTTACAGAAAAATGCATATTGTGTAAATATTCTGCYGTACCTTTTATGCTTGACATATTTATACACATGCTTGTAGCATTATATATAGTACATGTTTTGGTAACTTTGCAGCGAYTTGATCATGTTGTTAAAGCTTGATAGACATTTCTTTACAGTGATGATATTTTTATCTTTTAAAAAATGGTTTGGTAGTAGTGACTAATGCCGACTAGGTGGCTCTGGGCATCTAGCCATCTTTAGGTAGTTTAATTTGTTAAAAATTATCTTTCTTCACACCCAAATCCCCTTGAAACCATTTGGAGAAGAGAACTGTCGAACAGTTGCCAATAATAAGTCCTGCTGAGACCTCTATATCCTCCTGATAGAACTGCCTGTGCCAACTGGAGACCGACTGGCATGAATTTGAACTCTATACTACTTGATATATTTGCTTCACATGAACCAATTACAATAATTACCACCTTTGTAGCTGAAGTTCAAGCATTCAGTCTGCACTTCATACCTCAGGTTGCTGGCAATATGTTTAATCCTATAATCTCAATTTTTGTCAAACTAATAAAGTAGAAAATAAACACTTTGAAAAAATGGAGAGAGTCTGAATGGAAATCTAAAGCTAAATAATGTCATTGTTCTTCATGTACTATTGTCTTTAAGCCAAATTTCTTCCTTTTTAGTCTTTATTTCTAAAAGGTATCATTTTCTTTTAAGTTTCTGCATAGAGAGATTCAGTAGGAGATGCTGTAGTCTACTGATTTTTCATATTCTATAGGGGTTTATCTTTGAATGTGAATGAAAAAGCAATATAAACAGGAATAGTTTAGAAATGCAAACTATATATAAAGTCCTCCCTTTTGTCTTGGTGTTTTTCAAAATAACATTATTCCTGCGAAAAGTAATACCCTTGCCTTAAGGGGAAAATTATCTATCCCTTCCTGTTCTTGGGTAGATATTCGGATGACTGTGACTATGTAAAAGTGTGAGGACGTAATACAAGTGACTACAGTGTTAACTGCCCAATGCCTTCCAATTCCATTGGTTTAAATCTGATGCAGTGCTGATCATCTCACCCCTGCCCCCACTATTATCTTCTTTCCACAGACTAGTTAATTTTTAAATTGGATCAGTAGCATTTTCTTAACTGGTAAAGTTTATATTACGCAAAGATGAACCTAAGAATGAGCACAGACTTATCTGACTGTTCCTTTCCTAATATGAATGCACTGCATAGTGTATATACTAACATTTATGTTAACATTTCTTCATGCAGTTYCCCTCTAGGGAGAGGAAGAGAGAAGGAAAAGGCTGCATGTGACAGATGCTAATTATGCAGCTTAATGCACTTCTGGAAGTTGCATTGATGAGAACTATATAAGCACGTATGTAGAAAATAGCATATTTTCGATGCCATTTTTTAACAATAGTTTTTTATCTGCCTCCTCCCTCTTTTTTTAAGGAGACTTTATTTCCCAAATAACACCTACAGTAACGAAAGGCAAGCTGTGTCGCAAGATCCAAAATTTATCATACAGGGATATGGTTATTATCCAGTGTGTCTTAATGTTATTTAGTATTGTTTGTATAATGAAGAAAGCTGGTGACTTGAAGGTTCAGTATTTCAGATACAACTTAAGAAGGGAATGACTTAAAAATGTCCGGTTGATGTGTTTCCTCTTGTCAATATTTTCTTGATTCTTCTTCTAATTATATTTTGGAAAAATGATATTCTGCTCTTGACTGTCCTTGGGTCCTATGTAAGTACTTACTACTATTAATATGTAAGCACTAATGAACTAGGTCTCAAAATGCATTTTATAAATAAGTGAACTGAGACACAGAAACTGAATTCCTCAAAACTATGCAGTGAACTGGTGCCAAAACGAATGTTAGCTGCTAGATTAATTCTGTGATCCGGACATTGAGCTATACTATTTCAGGCAAAAGAAATAGATTCTCAGCCAGTGAAAATTTAGTGTCATCTTGAAATCAATGGAGAAACGCAAGTTTACATTTGTTATGAGTCTAGTCCACAGTGAGTCATCTTGCTGGATTTCCATTCCCTCTACCAAATCCCAGTTTCACCAATGGATACTTCCTCTGTCAGAGGAAAACCATACCAGTTCTTGTGTGTTGATGTCAAATGCTGCTTTCTTTTGTTTCCTTTGATTTGTTGGATTTCCCCTTAGGGAGGTGTGACTTAACAACATTGCCAGCAGCGCTCTCAGTGCAGAGAGACAATCACTGTAGTGACCAAAGTGGAGCACAGAAACTTTGGAGGTCTTTTGTGTGCATCTCGGTGCCCACGGCAGCACGGAGAAGTAGGTTTGGAGGCTGCCGCAGAGCAAATCCTCCTTGCGTGGTCCTCATCTCCAGTCACCATGGCGAAAACCATCTGTTCTACTTGGAAAGGGGCTGGGGTTGCACACTGCCCTCCCCCCACAAGTCCGCTCTGTCCCCAGCTGCTGTATTTAGATGAGCAGTGAGGGAATGAATCTCCTGCGTTAAAAATACTCTGTTTCTATTTAGATAGAAAAATCTTGCTTGCCTACACTGTTACACAAAAATAGTCTTGATGTGAGTAAATCTTCAAAGTCTATCCTCCTTTATTGTTTCTACTTACCATATAGGTTTATTTATAGAGCGTCCTTCTTTCCTCCCACTCTATCAAGACATTTGCAGAAGGTTGCCACTCATCTTGTTCATGAGCGCTGAAATAATTTACAGGGCCTTTGAAACATCATCATGTTGCATAGTTGTGATGCAATGTGCTGCTCTTGCATGAACATATCATATTTTAATGTGAATGTCATGTTAGCTGAGACACTTAAGCGTCTTTCTTTAGACACTTAAGTGATTTATATATTTTTTTTTTTACTTTAGGTACTTTACAGTGGCTTATATTTCCACTTAATTTTGCAAACAAAATAATTTACATGTAATAATGTTAAATTTCACATTCTACATACAAGATACTGCATTTAGAGCAATAGAAAATTAATGTGTGACATGAGAGCGTTAACAGGATGAGTATACTTTCAAAATATTTCTTGAAAATAGTTTTCACGCTGTCACTGTAGCATCTTATTTCTGAATAATCTCACAGTTCTTCTGCAAATCTGTACACATAGTAACAGAGGAACCACCTACTTCTTCCTCATGAGCTACATTATATATATCTGTACCTGAAAACTTGAATTTTGGAGTACAGTTTTGTTCCTGCAGCAGATACAGTATCTGCGGGACTCTGAAAACACAGGGTGCTGTTTTTAATGCCCGTGTAGCTCTTTAAAACGAGCTGTGGGCTCCCCAGTGCCAACGTGGTATCGAGCGCCGGGCTCTGCCAGGAGCTGAAATTYGTAGAAAGTGAGCCAAGATAAGAGTTTTCGTGCTCATAGGTAGGTGAAGCGGCCTGTGCTCGGACTTTGGCCTGACGCGGGCCAGCTGCGGTGGATGCTTGAGCAACACCTCGGTAAAGCACCGGGGGAGGGGGGG
>NW_028185872.1:1702370-1728442 GCF_003343005.1 Rhea americana
CGGCTCAGCCCGCTGCGCCACCGCCCCGGCGCGGCCGCTAGATGGCGGCCTCTCAACGAGCAAAGCGCCGCGCTCTCTAGCGCCGCCGCCGCGGCTGCCGGCGGGGCGGCGCCGCTGCACCCGCCTTCCCCCGGCAGCGACGGCGGCCATCGCTGGGCAGGCCCACGTGACGGCGTGGCGGCCAATGAGGGCGCGTCAGAGGGGCCCCGACTCTCGTCCCTGTGGCCGCCATTAAAGAAAAAGGGGCTCGGAATTAAACGGGAGAAGAACCCCCCTCCCCCTCCCCGCGGCGGCCGCGACGCGACATGGGGGAGACGCGCTGAGGGGCAGCCGCCGACCAGGATGCCGCGGCCGGGCAGCCGCCGACAGAGGCACCGCTGAGGGACGGCGAGGAGGAGGAGACCCGCCAGCGGGGGCTTGGGGGCACCGACTCCGGCAGCAGCGGCCGCCGCGTCCCCTCTGCCTCGGCGCCGGGCGGCGGCGGCAGCAGCAGCAGCAGCGGGGCCGGGATCCGCGGGGCTCCGATACCCCCCCTCCCTCCCCGCCCCCCGCGGCCCTTCCGGCCGAGGAGAGCCCGGGGCTCGGCCGCCGCCGCCACCGCCTCCCCGCCCTCCCGGGGAGACCTCGGCGAGGGGGCCGCCCGCCCACTGCCCCCGCGGGGACGCCGCGGCGGGGCAGCGCCGAGCCCTCCCTCGCGGAGACCCCTCACCTGGGGCAGCGGGGGGCCGGGGCTCGCTCCCCTCCCCCCGCCGAAGACACCGCTCCGGCTGAGGACTGATATTTTATATTTTTCTCCCTTTTTTGCCCCTTTTTTTTTTTTTTTTTTTTTTTCTTTTTTTTTTTTTTTTTTTTTTTTTTTTTTCTTTTTTCCCTTTTTTTTTTTTTTTTTTTTTTTTTGAGGGTCCAGCCTCGCAGCTGGGCTAGTCCTTCCCCCCCTCCCCAGCTCGAGGGGGTCCTGTGAGGCTTGGCGCGGCGGCGGGCCCCCCCCGGCCTCCCGCTCTCGGCGGTAACTTGTCGGGGTCCGGGCTCCCCTGAAGAGACCCACCCAGGCGTGCGGACTTCGCGGGGCTCCCGCGGCCCCGCAGGACAGCTTGGGGGGGGGTCGAGCCTCCCCGAAGACGCTCTGGGATTTGCCCCCTTCCTCCTCCTCCTCCTCCTCCTCCCCCTTCTCCGAAAAGACTGGGGCTCGGCCTCCGCGAGACGCCTCCATCGTTCCCCGAAGAGACTTCGAGGGTCACCCACAATTTCCTCCTTCCACCCCCTCCCTCCTTTCCCTTCCTCCTTTCCCCACGGAAAAGGATTTTTTTTTTTTAAAAAACCCAGCGGAGGATATTTTGGTCTCACCCTCTCAGCGAAGAGTATTTCTTTTTGGGGAGGGGGGGGTTTCCGCAGGGGAATTTAATCCCTTGCTGGGCTGCTGAGGAGACTTTTTGCGGCCTTTTCTCTCTCAAGGAATACTTTCCCCCCCTCCCCTGCCCCCGCAGATGGTTTTCGGGGTACACCCCAGGAAATTTTCTTCTCCTGCCTTTACGGATTCTTCAGACTTGCCTTGCTTTTGGCCCTAAAGTTTGTTTTTCATGATTTTAAATTTTAATTTATTTGGAATATATTTGGAGCAGGGGAGAAGAATCTGATTTCTCCCCCTCCCCCCTACCCTGTTGCCCTCGGACTCCGAAGAGACGAGCCTGGATTTTGCTCGCTCCCACAACCAATCCTTCCGAATCATTCCACTATTTGCCCCTTTCTCGTCTGATGACTAAAGAAACAGGAGGAAGAGGAGGGAGGTTTCTGGATTAACTACCCCCACTGGATTATTTATTTTCCTACTTCTCTTGCTTGGCATCGAAGATAAGAGGAAGGAGGGATGTCAACTGATTTTTACCCCTAGTCCCCTGGATTAATTACCCCAATTTTTATCCTCTTGTTGGATCAATTACCCCCTTCACCTTACCTCCACTCCCTCCCCTCCTTATGCGAATGAGAACACAAGAGGAACAGGGAGGATTTTGATCTTAATCTCCTGTCGTTGGATTACTTACCACCTCCCTCTTTCTGTTCTCCCCTTCCATGGTGGCTTTACCCCCCCCTCCCCCGTTTGCTATCCAGAAGAAGAGAAAACGTTCTGAGTTTCTCTTCCCCCCTCCTCTTTTATTTTTATTTTTTTAAAGCCCTCTCTTATACCACTCTCCTCCTGGGTTATTTATCCTGCCACTATTTTGTGTGCATGTGTGTACGTATGTAAATCCCTTATTTAACTGCGTTATTATTTGTGCGTGTGCCTAGCTCCCCCCCTCCCCCCTTTCCCTCGCAGTCTCTCTCCCCCTCTCTCCCTCTCTCTCTCTCTCTGTCTGTCTCTTTCTTTCTTGTCGGAGGCTGTGGGATAATGGCGTGTGGGTTGTGGCTGTGAGGATGAGTTCCTGCTTCGTGCCGAACGGGGCCAGCCTGGAGGATTGCCATTCCAACCTCTTCTGCCTGGTGAGTGAGCGCCCGCCGCCGGCGCGCACGCACCGCGGGCGCGCAGGGGGCGAGGGAGAAGCTTTCGGGGGGGAGGGGAGGAAGGGGTAGTGGCAGCAAAGCAGCCATTTTTAGCATAGCTTCTGTTGGATGAGTCCTCGGAGTAGGCCCTGCCTGGAGCCAGCCAACTCTCCGGTGCCCCTCTGCTTTCCCCCCGCCGCTGCTGTCTGTCTAGCGTTGCCCCTCCCTCCTCTTTCTCTCGGTATTCTCCCTACAAACTTGCCTTTTCCTGTTGTTTCCTTGCCTACAACTTTTTTTTTTTTTCCTCCCCTCCCTCTTTGCTTTCTCTTTAACCTTATCTCTGCTACTGTATGTGATATATCCAGCAGGAGGTAAGGGGGTCTCCTGCTCCTTTTCTCCCAGCCTCACATCTTTCTCCTCCAGGGAACTTTCTCCCCCCTCTTTCTGACATCCCAGACAAATTCTGAGCTGAAACCTCTCTTCTTTGCTTCCTCAAGGGTTTCTTTTATGGCCTGTGTTTTTATTATTATTATGGAGATCTGCTTTTAGTGATGCACTCTGTGTGAAGCAGTGGTATCTTCTGTTTTGTTGTGCACCATTTTGTAGATTTTTTTTTTTAAACACGAGTATGAAATTGTTTAAATGCTTGGATATTTTGGCAGTTCCCAATTTGATTTAACTGGACCGTGATGCAATTTTTGGTAATTGTGCTGACCTGTTTCATCTGCCTTCTCAGGCAAATTAGCTAATATTAGATGACTGCCTGGTATTTATTATTCTAGAGATTGTTATAAGTAAAAACCTGTGCCAAGCTGTTGTACTGGTATTTTTGGAGGGAGAGGAATCTGGACAGTCTGAACATGCCTTCAGACTGAATCAGGCCTGCAGCTCTGTATCTGTAGTATATTTTTAAATCTTTAAGTCTTTCTAAAGTATCAACTGTTGCAAACTCCTTACCTTTCATCTAAATTGCTTTTTACTGAAGGTAGGAAGGCTGCCATGTTAGGTGTAAATGTTGCAGTAATCTTATGTGTTGTCATATTAGGAAGAAAAAAATCAGTTCTCAGCAGGTGCTGTCTAGCCTTGCTTCTTCATTCTCAAATATATTTCATGGGTAATGCTTCCTAAGTGCCTTAAGGTTACTATTCTTAAGTGGGAAAAAAACAAAACAAAACAAAAAAACATTTTGGTGGCCTTAAAACTTGGTACAGTGTTGCTTTGTAGATAATTCAGGAATTGTCTCTTTTCCATTAAATATAATACCTTGTAACTCTTCTACCTTATGAAGTAACATGGATCCTTTCCTGGAAAGGGATTTAGTGGCTCTTAACCAGTTTGGGCTTAAGTCAGATGTGTAATTTCAGGATAGAAATAGGATTTAAATTTTTAAAATGTGGTGCGAGAAATGAGAAGTATGAGAGCTCAGAGTAAAATAAGTACACTTGAAAGGCTTCCTGTGTGTGAGAGAGAATACTTAAGAAACTTGTGAAATTTTCCAAAATAGTAGATTACTGGAAGAACGTATGCTTAAGCTAGACTTACTGTATTAGCTATTTCCTTAGAGAAATACTGAATTTAAAAGGTATTGTATGCATAAATAAACATAAGGCATGAAGATCTTTGCTAAGGTAAATGTTTAGTAAATTGTACAGTTAATAGTCTGCAAATAATTACATTAATGTTGTTCACTTTTCACTTTTATATTTGAAGTTAAATCTCACATTTTCCCTCCGTAATCTTAATGCTGCAGTGAAAATTAACAACTCTTGCTTTACTTTATTTAAAGAGATTATAAAACAGGCACCCTGTTTTATTTCGAGATTATTTTCTAAGTGTAGTTTCTGTTAAGTTTTGTTGGAATAATCCTTCCTCCTTCTTCCCACCCTCCTTTTTCTGTGTCATCATCTTGTCATAGCAGGGTGTTTTGGTTGGGAATGGAGACAAAAAGCTGGCCATTTCCAGTTCTCTTACGAGATACTTAGAATTATTTCTGGACTTTGTTTTCCTCCCTTCTCCTCCCTCCAATGTCTGATAGTTGTTCTCTTCCTTCTCTTAGGCTGATCTAACTGGCATTAAATGGAAGCGATATGTATGGCAGGGTCCAACATCTGCCCCAATTCTCTTTCCGGTCACGGAAGAGGACCCTATTTTGAGCAGCTTCAGTCGCTGTCTGAAGGCGGATGTACTTGGTGTTTGGCGTCGAGACCAAAGACCCGGACGCAGGGAGCTATGGATATTTTGGTGGGGTGATGACCCCAACTTTGCTGATCTTATTCATCATGATCTTTCAGGTAGGTTAAGTTAAAATACCTTCTGTTGGTTGGTGAAAGGATACTGTTACTCAAGGACTGGCAAGAGTCAGCCCTACAAAATCAGTAGGTGGACTATTATGTATAGATAGATTTATTGCTGCAACTTTGAGTTTATGGTAATAGTGGATAAGACTCTCAGAAAAGCCAAATTATTATGTCAGTGTGATAATCAGTTGGTATCTGTTTAGGTGGTCTTTGGCTGCTAGATATTCAAGGAGCAATTTTGTGCCACTCACTTATTTACAGAGTTGCTCAGACTTACCACTTCTGAGAGACGGGGAATATTTATACTTCTCGGTATTTTTGTACCTCAAGTTTGGCAACTATTTTTAAAGATGTTTACTTGTTGATCTTGATTCTTAAAGCAGATAGCTTTCCAAACAATTTATAAAAAGAGAAAACAAAGTTGCTTGTCGGCAAGGTGATAAAGTTAACTTTTAAACTGTCTCTGTAAGTCTGTTGGTGAGACAACACTAATACTAGAAAAAAAAAGTAAATCACATCTCTCTACTCTCGTTTCCAGTGATATACACTATTCAGATTACTGAAGTGTAGAACTGAGACCCGGGTTTGGTGACCTACTAACCGGAATTTGTTAATACACTCTGCAGGCCAAAGCACAAATGTAAATTTGAAATGCCACTAAGAATGTTGACTTGAAACAAATTACACTATTTCGTATGAGAACTTCATTATTATATGATTTGGAAAAGAATCAAAGTACTAAAATGACACTTTGATGGATTAATTGACTTTAAAGTTGGGATTGCTGTTGTTATTCCTGTCCATCCTGGAAACGGAAACTTCACATCTTAAATGTCACTTAGTGTAGGTTGCTTAATGCTGTAGTGCATTTACAGTTTCCTTATTTTGCCCTATGAATAACCTCAGTCTTGACATGCAGGGACTATCCTTTGAATGGCTGAGATGTAACTTACACTAAATGCTATTTTTGGCCTGAGCCTGCCCTAAGCAAAGACCAACACTTGTGCACAAGTATTTATGTAAACTTTGTATGTAGTTAGTTGATAGGCTTAAATAGAGGTAATAATGTTATCCTTGTTGTGTAGAAGATAAAATACACATTAAGTCCTCTGGAGACTGCGTTTCTGTTCTTGTTGGCCATCAGAATTATTTGTTGGAGCAGCTTCCTTTAGCCTTTGAATTTATCTACAAGTGACTTAATATAAGGTGCTTTTTAAAATGTTGGTATTTTGTAGCTGACCTTTCAGATCAGCGTGTATTCATGCTTTTACAGAATTGCACTTGTGCCAATAGATAAGCGGGTATCTGCCTAGATACTTATCAACACTTAACCTGTCCTAGAGTATAAGGGAGAGATAGTAGAGGATTATTTTTTGTCAGCCATGTCTTTGCGATTGTTCTGGATATATTCTTTTTTCAGGTCACTGGTGGATGTCTGCACTTAAGTAGAGATGTTATTCTACATCTGTCTTGCCATTAGACATTTTTCCACATTGTACTACTTGGGAGACTGTTACCTATGTCTGTATAGGCATATCTGACGTCTTGGTTTTAGCAAGCAAGTTTTTGTTCCTTTTTGATTAAAAAGGGACATTATAGGCTTTTAGATTGTGTTAGTCTGCTTAGTTTTATGTGATCAAGGGCTGATAAAGATATTAATCAGCTAGATTGTGGAGGAGATGACTGAGGAGTGCCTGCACTTGCACTCTTTTTACATAAAATCTTAACAGGAACCTCATATAAGGAAGAACTATCGCTGAACCGAAACAGTGTTATCTGACCTTTGTGATAGACCCAATGGATTTGTTTTCATTGGCTGAAAAAAATTCACGTTGTAGTT
The DNA here is from genome assembly GCF_003343005.1 of Rhea americana. NCBI lineage: Eukaryota > Metazoa > Chordata > Aves > Rheiformes > Rheidae > Rhea > Rhea americana. The sequence goes on from NW_028185872.1 coordinate 1,708,983, forward strand.
CCCGTTGCCCTGTTGTTCTGATATTGCCCATTGCATTTTCAAAGGGAAAGACAAGTTACTTCCTGGCAGAGACTTGTTACCTGCAAAATTGACTGGAAATTGTTTCCAGTAACTGCTGACAGTTAAGGTGCTGTCTCATTTACAGTTTCTCTACCAGGTGGAAGACGAATTGTCCCAAAGAATGGGATGGGGAAGTAAGGAAAGAACGGAGGGATTAAGAAAACTGTTGCTGCTCATGTGTCATTTATTGCCTACTGACAGGCTTCCCTTAAGAAAGGGGGATTTGAAAGAGCTGTAGTTAAAAATGCCTGAGCAGCATTAACAACTTTGATTCTGGCTTTCTTTGGTATGAAGCTATGCCTGTTGAGGAGAGGCTAGTATTCTAACAGATTTTGATTAGCTGTGGTGTAGTTTCAGGGAATAATGGCCACTCATTGCCTGGAACAGATCTTCATCAGCAATGCTGAGGGATTTGAAATATGGCAGCCTTCAAGAATCTCTTTATCCCCTACAGATCCCATTTCCGAGGTCACTTTAAAAGGAAATAGTTTTGTGGGTGTGCATCTATGCATATCAGATTTTTAAAAATATWTATATCTTCAGTCTGTACACTCTAGATGTTCATTCTTTGCCCTGGAGATACATTTGAATGACTGCTACTGGCTATATCTGAATTTTCATATCAAGCCTTGGATAACTGTCTTGCTGATGGTCAGGGATTGTTGTTGCCTGGGGCCATGTCAAAAGGAGGCTTGTCCTGAGATAGTGATTGATCGGTAATATTGACTTCACTCAAGCATGTTTTTTTCCTTCCCCAGAAAACTATTTATTTTATATAAAATGAACAAAAAACATAAGTCTATTCCTCTCCTAACATAGCTAGAGGCAGACAGAAGCTATAAAAACGTTATTTTATCCTCCAACAACCTCAGAGGTTATGTTTGTGTTGTGACAGTGAAGCTTGATTATAGTAATTCCTGCAACTCAAAGCTTAAAGTAGGACATGTCTTCAGATTTCAGGATGTAGTGATCTCTCACTGGTCTAGTCAACAGCTATTTATTAGATGGATTTTTCTTTATTTTAAAGTGGTTATCTATACTTTTTTTTTTTAAATTTACTGTGGGTAGTTTCAAACATGAAAACAGTTGGGTATGAATTATGCGCAAGAGATAATCTGAAGGAAATAGTTACATTTGATTAATGCTTGGATAGAGGAATGCTCCAGTAAGCCTTTGACCTTCAAATTGCACCTTTTAAATGTTGAAGTATAAGATGTGGATTTTTCCTTCTGCTGGCTATTAAATCTTTTTAATTTACTTTAAAAATTGACAGGTACATGAAAACTGTTCATGTAAGATTAATCATTCCTGTTTGTTGAGCAACCTTCAGCACAACTCAATGAGAGATAAATGTATAAATGTGATGTTAGTCTTAGCTCTCATTCTGGGCATGCGGGAAGGCTTTAAGAATAAGGAGAAAGGTCTGTATACTGATGCTTATCTGTTTATCCTATGTGGTAGAGATGACAACAGTTGTGGCAGCAGAGATAGTTGCATAGTTCTCAATGTGTGTGATAGATTACATCCTTGTCTCCAAACAAATCTGAATTGGTTGATTTGTGCTGTTGTCAGCATTAGGTGTCTCACTTCTCCTAATACGACAGAACCAGAATATGAGCCAGTTAACATAGCGAGAGTTTGTAAAAAGCTGGCCAGTTGCAAGTAGTCCACAGAGTGAACTTTGAAAATAATTTTGCTGGTTGTTTACTTGCATTTTTTCTTTAATGCCATTCGCTTCGTAAGACCATTTAACTCAAAGGAAAAGAATGTTTTCTTAAAATTTTTGCACCCAATGTCCATATGCTGAGCTTACTTAGGTTGTCAGTGGATACCTGTGTTCCTATGTACATAATAAGAAAGCGTTATGAATATTTGTAACTTGTTGTGTGGTAAACTGGTACTCTAGCATCCTCTGTTCTCTGTGGTGGTGATGTGTCTGCTTCAGCAAAACTGCAGATAAGCATTATGCAAAAATTCCTGAAGCAGTCTCTGTAGAATGTCTATGACTTGTCGCTTGATGTGATTACCAGCTTGAAGGTGACAGGTAATGTTTAATTTTGTTCCTCTATTTATTTATTTACTTATTTTTATTTTGACAAACATACCTGTGAAATATATGTGGAGTAAGGAGAAAAATACTAAGTAAGAATAAGTGAGGATTTTGTATCATAATGAGTACAATATCACATGCATAATGTATCTCTGTGAAAGCGATGAATCCATTTAACAATGCAAGTAAAATCTGTTTATATATAGAATTACTCAAAGATGGAGGTTAGATATTAGATGGAGGAAAGTATTAGAATGTTTAGCTGAAAAGTTAATTATTTATCTTACAGCTTTTCTCTTCTTGTGGTCGTACTCTAGGTTTCCAAAGAAGCAAAAAACTACAGCTATAAAGCTAACAAATGCAGAAGGATACTTATCTTGTTATCTATATAAACAAGCATAGTTGCACATTTACAAAAATGTAACACATTTTTAACAACTAGAAAATAAATTCTCTGCAGGATAGAGAAGGTATGAAGCCTACATATGTGAAGCTGGTAAAGGCTTGCACTGGAAAAGCTAATTTGTATTGATGTTTGAATATTTGAGTATGGTATTTTGATAGTAACCGAAAGATGAGCATCTTTTGGCTGGCTTCTCAGCTATGAAATTTTTCAACTGATCTGGATATCTGAGGGCTTTTCAGTGAATGTAAGTACAGGTACAACTTTACTGGAAACAAGATTAGGGTGTCCTACTGAGATTCTTAAATTGGTGTTTTTGAATTGTAGTCAGTCTCTTTCTACACACGCAATCTTCCCCCCCCCCCCCATCTTCTTCTTTAAAGGAATATAGGCCCTTGATTACTTTTTGGTAGTTTACTGGGTAGTTCTTGCTTTGAGCAATTTCATTTAATTTTAAAGTAAAGTATTTGAGTTTAAAAATATAGTAACACTTGGAGTGAAGCTTTCTGTCATATGTTATTGTTATATTGTTCTCCATTGCAAAATAGTTCAAAAAACTTAAAAACTGGTATTCTGACAGAAAGCATGCATTAAGCTAAGATGTCAGCACTCCTTGATTCTTAAATTTGGCTGAAGATCTGTAGGTAACAAATATGACTTAAAACGTGGAATTGAATGGAACAGAATTTATTAGAAATGCCAGGGCTTTTGTATTCAGATCGTGCTTTCAAACTCCTCTCTCACAGTATGCTTGTCTAAGAGCACCTGTGAAAGAGAAGGCGGCGGAGTAAGTGCAAGTGAGCTTTACTGTTGTTTCAGGTAAACTGCATAAAGAGTGTAAAGCAGAACATAATAATGAAAGCAGATCAGCATTCTAAAACTTTCATTAATTTTGGATGGTAGTAATATCAAGGAGATGTTAACTGAGGAAGATTTGCCTTTTTTTTGTATTATAGAAGTTATGTTTTCCTGATCATTATTTCCAATAATTCTTTATTTCATGATACTACATAGCTTCACTTAAGGAAAATGCTCCACTTAATTTTGTTCCCTCTCTTTTTAGACCAAATAGTCATTATACTGGAGTGTGATATGTATGCGTCTTTATGTATGTTTTTATATAATATTTTATTCACTATATAGTGTATATATACATATATGTTACATATATTTTATATAAAGACATACATGTAAGACATACTATATAATATATATAAATATTAATGGAAATGTATGAAAGAGTAGAGTGGTTTAGACAGTTAAAAGGACTAGTTAGAATATTTGTAATGTCCAAGTTGCCAGAGCACTCTTGTGGTTGTCACTCATCTGGAGTGAAATTGTGACTTAGCAGATCAAAAAGTTGCTTATTTATTTTATGGTGTTATTACCATCAGGGTGAACATTTAGGATTATTCTGTTTAAGAAATATTTCAAGWCAAAAGTATCTCTTCCTCTTCTTCCTTTTTTAGTAGTATGCTTTGTACAATTTCTGTTAAGTAGGAGACTCTTCTGACATTGAGAGAAAATAATCTGAGCAAAGAAAAAAGATAGATGGGACATGTGAGCAGATGTCATAATTCATTTCTTCCATCCCCCACGCAGGAAGGGGGAGAGGATTAAATAGACTTCAAAAGGACACACAACACTTATTTATTGCTATTATTTGCATCTATTTGAATGATGTTCTGAAATGAGAGAATCTCTAGCTGTCATCTTATTTAATCTTAATTTTCTGTAGCAAGATTCACTTGGGTTTAAGCAGGTGGTCTTATTCTGGATACCAGACATTCTTTCTGATCAGTAGGTATGTTTATAGCATACTCCCTTTATAAATGTTAAAGTTTTAAATTGTAACTTCCTTGTAATGCCTTCCACTTTCCCACATTCTGTGATTCCGTGATAACGTGCTCGTCTTCTGTAATTCTGAAGAGCTCTCTGAGTTGTCTTAATTTACTGCTGGAACAATCCTGTGGCAAGTTCTTACATGTAAACTTCTGTTCATAACCTTGTTGTCAGCATAACTATTAATGTTAAATGAGATACGTAGCACTTTATAGTGTCTTCAGAAAATGGAACCCTCTCCTTTGTGCCCATAGTCTGACTATTGAAGTACAAGCCCTGAATTACACTTCTGTATAGTTGTGATTTTCTCTCCTTTGATACACTAATACGTCAAAACAAAATTAGACATAAAGGCTGGGAATAGCTCTTTTTTCTTTATAACATGTAATTGATGCAGGACATGTTCTTGGAATGATTTTTTTTTCTTTTTTTTAATTACAAGAGCCATATAGAAACCAACTATTTAACCTTTGAAATGGTGTGGAGTTTATTGTGCAGTTAAAGTCCAATATCATTAAGCTTTGTAGTTAATGTTTGTTCTATTGAGCTGCTTGTTTGCCACTAGTTGAGCAGTATGTGCTGAACAGCAAAGCTGCCTCTAGGATAGGGTTGCTCGTTTGTGTATGTCTACAAATCTCTGCACTCAGGAAAAATGTGTCCTCTTGGCACAGACATTTTATACCCTTTGACTTTGAACCTTTGTTGCTTTTTGTTACAAGTTTCTTGTACAATGTTTCCTTAGTAAGTTACTACATTACTTGTAGCTGTATAATTAAAAAAAAAATTGTTGATATGCTGAAATAATGATGGAGACAAAAAAGCATTGTGAAGTCTCCCTTATTTGAGAAATGCAGTTCCTTGCTTTGCCTTCTTTTTACCAGAAAGTGATCTCAAGTAACTACTTGTCTGTAATGATGTGCATCTCTTCTAAATTATGGGACAGGTCTGTTTACTCATCTTTTGTCCCTCTGAGAATGATACTGGGACAAAGAGTAATTTTTAACTTGTAGTACTGACCTGGAGTGAAAACATGTATTTTACTTTTGTGGAATGTAGCAAGCTACAGATATGACCCTAAAATTCTAGTTGCCATAGTATCTTGAAACTCCTCTCTCTCATGTATTAAACATTACTTACTGTAATAATCTATATAAAGTTTTTTTTCTAAATAAAACTTGTCTCATTTTCAATATGCTCTCGTATTTAAGTTGTTGAGACTTTAGTTAATGCTATTGCAGTCTTTTAAGCTTGTAAGTGGCTTCCAGATAAAGGTGAAGGGACTTATTTCAAAGGGGGATTTAAAATGCAAGGACTTGACTTTTCTAACCATTGAGCAGACCAGTGACAAGGTATTTGGACCAAAATTCTTTGTGAAGAGGTGGTAAGCRGAAAAGTCTCTGTTATAAGAGTGGTTACATGGAATTAAATCTAAACCCAAATTTCTCTTCTTAGAAGTGTGCAGTGAAAGCATGAGGGGCGACGAACATGAGATATGAGCAACTTATTTGAACTTTGAGTGGAGCAGATGACCTCCAGAGGTCCCTTTTCAACCTGAATTATTCTATGACTATCCAGAGACTGAAGTAAAAATATATCTCCTTATCTGTGTCAGACAATCTTTTAGTCTCTGCTGCTACCTGGAGTATAAAAGCAATGGCAGTGTAACTATACTAGGTTAGTCCAAGGTGACCAATAGCACATGCTTAAGGGTATGTGTAAAACACAGTATACTGGGGAGTTGCAGCCATAAAGCTAACAGCTGATTGTTAGTAATTTGAGGACAAGATCTTGAGGTTTCTTATATTGTGCTCCATGTTATATGTTGCTGGAAATTAATGATATTATATATGTACTGTGAGATACTACAGGAACTTTAAAATGTCCCTCATTTTTCTTGTGTAACGTAGCTGCCATGGTAATTCTCTGGACCCATATGTATACTCCTAGGGCTAGTAAACTACTTTCAAGCACTAATTTGAGCCAGAATGGTGGAAGAGATTACAGCTTCTTGTAAGGAATCTTGCCCTCCAGTTTGGCAAGTCAACTTGCTTTGTGCAAGTTGGAATCCACGACTGGTTTTGATTTAGGGGCCACAGGACTTTGCAGTGAAACACTGAGATCTTATCTGTATGAGCAGAGCTTTGTCTTTGCTTGCTGCTTTCCTCTTCTACTCTATGGTTAGAAAGCAGGACTAGCCTGCTTAGATATCTTTATTTTTTGTTTTGATGAGTCTCCTGGGGCAGATTCAGGCTGTTCTTACCAATGTTTTCTACAACTTACTCTTTTTTTCCTCATCAAAAAATTGATAAATGTTAAGGGTCAGTTAATCAATGAGATTTTGCTCAACTCTCCTCAGTCAATGATAGCTAAAAATATTCAGGTGTATTAAAAATCTGACCTCGGGCAATTGTTTTTAAGCATAATTGTCAACTATCTTTTCAGGGTAAATAGTTCAGACTAGTCAAAACATGAGCCACCTTGCAAACAGATTGGTATACACTGATCTTCTGGGATCAAATATATAATATCCTGCTGCTAGTTGTTTCCTTTTGTGTGCAAATACTTTTTTGAGAGAGAGAGAGAGATTTCTGTATCTGACTACTTTTAGCAGTTATATTGCTATCAGTAGAGTTTTTACCTGGATGCTACAAGATTATTATTATTTTTTAGTTACAAGTTATACTATGAATATCTTAAAAGCTTGTGGGGGAGGGAAAGATGGATGTTGTAATATATCTAGAACATGAAATAGTAGGATTGAACTCGATATTAATTTTGCTTTCCTTTGCATTGTAGAAGAAGAAGATGGTGTTTGGGAGAATGGACTTTCTTATGAATGTCGCACTCTACTCTTCAAAGCCGTTCATAACCTTTTGGAGAGGTGTTTAATGAATCGGAATTTTGTACGCATTGGGAAATGGTTTGTGAAGCCTTATGAGAAAGATGAAAAACCTATAAACAAAAGGTAGGTATTTTGTCTTATTTAATAAGTGGTAGAGTTTGCTACTTCTAGCATAAAGCTTAAACGTCTATTTAAGAAAACTCCATGGTTTGTTTGGGATCCTAAGTCTTCAGTCTTTTTTCTGCCTTTTTGGAGTTTTTCAAAACTTCCTTATGAAGAGAAGAAATAATATTGGAAACAATGGGAAGTATTTTCTGTACTGGTGCTCATGTGTAGGTTGCAAGATCTTGAAAAGAAGCTAGAGCCTGGAAGAAAGACAAGGATAACTGTCTGTGAAGAGATACCTGATGTGGACCTACCAGTATAATGGTTGAGACTATTTCTGGTTTGGAAATGCTACTAAAAACTCATTCTTTGAGCAAGCAGGATCTAGGGAGCAGTTTACAGGCAGCAGGTGTGGTTTGGGCAAATTGCATCTTACTGGAGATGTTGAGAAGGAGGTTTGTAATGCCAGCTGCTGTTCAGAAAGAAGGTTGCATTGGGGAACATTGGTGTTGAAAGAATACATATGGCCCCCATATTGAGGGGGAGCAGAAAGGACAGAATTTTCCTCTAGATTGGAAGGACTTCTTCTCATGGTTCTAACGTGGTTTGACATTCTTTGTTGCCTAGTGATAAATAACAAAATGAGTAAAAACTAGGTTATCTGGAACAAGTTTAATCGCTGTTCCCAAATCAGCTTTTAAAATCCAAAGTAATTTAAAGCTTAGAGGGTGGTTTTTTTTTTTCTTCCCCTTTCCCTTCCCTCCCATGTGTGGGTGTTTTGGTGTGTGTGTGTGTGTGTGTGTGTGTGAAATCTTGCATGCAGGAAACTTTGAGATCAGTGGCTTTGCTGTTTGGGTGTGGAGTTGGCCTTTGTTGGCATCTTCTGCAATAAATTTCAACTTGAAAGAGAACTAGAGCTGTTTTGTAGTAAAAGGAGCAGAAGCACATGTTTATGTGTGTTTATATTAGTAGCTGTGAACTTCTGCTTTTAATTTATGTATAAACTTGTCCTTTATTTCTAGGCATTCTTTCTCCACCCTAAACAGGGCAAATATCTCCTCTCTGAGATGTCCATGTCCATCTATTTCTTCTGTCTGTTGGCAGTTGATGCTGTAAATCAGTAATAAGGAGTTTACTTTTAACTATTTAGGCCAAAGTTATCTTGGCACAGTCTGGCTCATCTCATTTGAGGAACTGGTTTTCCAAATTGCTGTTTGAAGTTGGCATTAGTTATGTCATCTCTTACAGTAATTCTGTAAACCTCTTTGCAGCAGCTGAAAAAGCTGCTGCAAACTTTTAAAAATATAATGGCAGTATTTGTTTAATTTGGAGACTCTTAGCTTTTTTTAGAAAGGTCAGAAGGTCAGCCTGCTTGATGAAAATAACTCTCTGAAGGAATTGTTTTGTGGGTAAGTGCACAACATCATAAGTGGTCTAGGATTAGTAGGAAATTTGTAGAAAAGTGAGACAAATGTGTATAAAAATATGATTTTAGGCATTTTACAGAAATCTTTAGTTTCCTTTAAGACAGCTTCTTAAAAACAACTACTCAGAATAAAGTGGTATTCAGTTAAGAAAGGAGAGTGGTGAAAAGATGTGCATACTCTTGGAATGTTTTCCTCATCCCTTGTGGGAATATCCATAATTTGAGTAATCTGTATTCTCTGAAAAGTTGGACTGTATGGAGGAATCAGCTCAGGCTTCTGTTCCATGCAACTTCCTGCAGGTAGAAACACGGATCATTGATAGAGACACTTTGTGGTATGTTTCCTGTAGCTGGAAAGTTTGTCACTTCTGTGTTTGAGGTGGAAATGTCGACTGGAATGGTTTGTGTGGATTTTATTCTCCTGTGTAAATTGGAAGGCTCATCTAGTCAAAAGAGATGTTTTCCTCTTACCAAATGTTAAGCACAACATTGCAGCAAAGCATAAGGCTAGTGCTCAGCACAAAGACTTGCAGCCTGTCTAGAAAACACTCTGAATGTTGCCTTATGTGCACCCTTATTGCCTTATTAGATAAGTGGTATTACAGCTATATAGGCATGTCACAGCTGTTTAGTTTTGGTTGGTTCTAGACTTCTGCATACGTTCCATTTCATCAGCAAGTTATTTACTAAGGAGGGAAAGATAAGTTTATCTTTTCTTGTAGTTTTTTAAAAAAGACGTTCTTCTGCTCATGGACACGCATCTTAACAGTCAGAATGTTTTGAAGCTGTATTTTTGTCTTTTTGGAGTTTTCCCTAGTTTTCCCTATTTTTCAAGCAGGAGTTGTAATATTCATGATGCTGATCTTGAAAATATGTCATATAGCTCCTTGGTGTAGGAAGAAGAGTCTTTTTTTTTTTTTTTTTTTTTTCTTTTTCCTTTTTCCAAAGAACTGGTCTGTTTCTTCCTCTGTTAGGGGTGTGTCATAGAGAATACTACCTCTCTGTTTAGGAAGGTATATATACTTCTCTATAGTGCTTGTACTGGTTAAATGGAAGCCGCCTTCTTAGGGAAGAAGAAGGTTACTTTATGATAGTTTTAGTGTGTGCTGGTATATTTTTGTTCCTTTGCTGCTTGCAAAACTTATTAAATGGTGGAGAAGTATAGAAGAAAATGGCATATATGCAAGAAAATGAAAACTTTTGCCCATTCCCTGGTACACCTGCATGAATGTTACCTTGCTTCAAGTCAGACCTTGTAATTGTTATTTTTTGGTATCAACTTCCATACCTATCATTTCATATACTTTGCTCTTTTGGGGACCGCTCTTTGCATTAGCGTTGAGAAACCCTGAATATAGAATTTGCAAGCCTATATAACTTTAAAGTGCTTATTATACTGGGTACGAAGTATGTCTGCTACCAGTCTGCTTCAGATAGTAGTTTATACTGTTGTACTTTGGGATTTAGCTGACTACTGTACGGACTTGTTCTCTGTGTATTATAATTGTAGTTCTAGATAAGGTTGGTTGTGTTTACTGTCAATCTTTAGATTCAAAAGCTTTTAGATACTGGTTGGTCAATGCTGTTGATCCTAGGAGTAATTTCTTACATGTGCTTTCTGAAGTTATAATTGACCAATGTACAGGGTCTCAGTCCCACTTTTTCCACTTCCTTTCTCTTTGACCAACATGCAGATAGGATCAGCTCCAAATAAAAGGAATAGCTCTATCTTATTTTTCTGAGTTCTGTTTGAAAATGTGTTTCCATGGTATGTGAGGTTTTCTGTTATCTGGTATCCTGGCCATAGCAGTCGCTTGTGTTGTGGTTTTCTTGTGCAGTGGTGCAACAGGGAACTAAGATTCTGCATGCCATTCAGTTATGTCGTGTAATAGCTTTGTATGGGATGCAGCAGGCCAGGAGGTCTATGACATAAGGGTGTGATTTCTAGTAGGTGGTTGGCTGAGATGACACATCCTCAGGCAACCATGGCTTCCTTTCTGTTGCTATGTCACTTTTCTGCCTGTGTAAGGATATATTTAAAGAGCCTGTTTTCATCATTGTGTAGCATGTTCTATTTTTAAGAGTACAGCCCTTGATGTTTGTAAATTGGTGCCACTGTGGCACGTGAATAAATGATCAAGAAAGTAAGAATTACACGGTTTTAGGTGTTTGCTATTTAATTAAATTTATGGTGTAATCCTTAATCTATTAAACTATTGTTTAATCTCCTCTAAAAATACTGGAAAAGAAAAAAGCTCGAATGCATGTGTTGTACAGCCACACAGACTGCATGCTGAGAAGGCTGCAAGATAACCCTGACCTGCTCTCCCCTCCTTTCCCCTAGTCTAAAACCAGCATCGAGAAAAGTGAGGCAGTTGTATTTGGTGAAACTTGATCTGTTAGAACAAGTCAGGATTACAATGCCTGAGGAAACTGTCTGACGTTTTGGAGYATGCTAGTTCCACTTCTCTTTACAGATAGTAAAGGAAGGAGTAGCAAACAGCCTAAAGTTTCTTTTGTTAATTTGCAAGTGGGTGACTTCCAGAGTTCTTGGGAATGGGTGAAGGGGGTCAGCGGGGAGAACAACAGAAGAATAAAAGACTAAATAGGGTGTTTTGCTAATGATCTTAGTTGTAAAGAAACAGATCATTGCTTCAGTGCTTTGTAACTCTTTCCAATCACTTAAAGCAAGGTGGATTGCAGAATCTCAGTAAGGTTACTTAAATGACTATGTATTGAATTACAAAATTTGACAAATAATGTTTTTCTTCTTCTCCCTTTCCACCCTATCATAGTGTGGTGTCRTCATGTTCACAAGCATGGTTATGTATGTTTTAATTTGTAAATCCACACTTTAAGCATAAGAGATGAAGATTGTCAACTGCTGCATTCATCTGTATGTCTCTTGTCTGGTTAGACTGCTCAAGTAACACGCCTTTGGATGAGGCTTTTCCTCTGCCTAGAATCAATATAACTAGGAAACTTGTTAGGTTAAACACTACTTTAGATATGATTCTGTAATGAAGATCAAATCTGACGATGATAACCGAAAATAAAAGCATGAAGTGCTTATATGGAGCCCATTTGAAGTTTTGGTTAAAAAAAAAATTTGGTAATTTTTAATGCAATTGAAAGATTAGTAAGCAAATAATTGAGTAATCCTGACTTAGTGGGATGATCTAATACAGAACTGGAAAGCCAGCATACTAAAAGCTACTGTATTACTTGTATGATTGCTTGTAAGTAGGAAATAATATAACCAGTTGCATGGGATGGCAAACCAGAACTGGTGTCTTACATGCTCACTTGGGGGAGGGGGAGATTCATATATATATGTGTGTGTGTGTGTGTATATATATATATATATATATACACGCATATATATACACATACATACATACATATATATATATATATATTTTAGGGGATAAACTTATAGCTTACAAAATAAAACTTGCCTCAAGTTTTGCAGGTAATGCTGTTTAACCTTAGTCTGGATGCAGGATATATGCCAACCTAACTTTGTTTTATTTTTCTGTGGAAATACTATTTTATCTAACTGATATAAGTAATAAGTATATGAACTCATGGGAAATGACTGCTGAAAAATATTCTAGATATAAATTTGCTTCTCTTTTGTAAGCCTTTGTAGATGTAATTATCTTGATTTTAAGGTGTACTTATCACAGTTCTGAGCATAATTTTTTGTTCTTTGCCTCATCTTGCTAAAGAGAAAAAGGTAAAGCTCACCACAATGAATACAGTTCCTGAGCTTGGTGCAAGTGTAACACATCTGCAACCTTGAATGGCCATGGCTTTGGTGTGTATGTAATTTTCCCCCCGCCCCCAAATGGGACATGGAAATTATCTTATTGCCTACTTCAGAAATGTTTATATTTGTAATGTAATAATTATTCTGAAGGAGATCAGCTATTGTCCGTTGGTCTTGACTGCCCTTGAGACAAAGGGAATATTAAGCTTTGGGTCCTGAGTCCGTGTTCCTACTCTATCGCTGTGTTTGACTGCCTTTTTTGCTATTTACCATTCAGTGGTCTTTTGATAGAATAGAATAATTTCTTGCTTCCTCCAGAGGCATGCCCTGATGGTTTTTTAAGGAACAGAAAAAGGAGATTTCTGGGGTTTAACACTCAAAATTCTTCATAATTTAACTTCTTTGAGTTAACTAAACAAGTAAAACATGTAGCTATAGGTTTTGTTTTTGTATAATTATTATGAAACCTTAAGTGCTGAAACTAAAAGGCTCCTCTTTGATACTGTTGGGGATATTTTCTGTAATCTGTTAAGTCTGTTCTACTCTTCTTGCTGTGTAAATTCCCTCCTATATTAATCTTTAAATCAAACAATGTCAACATTTTTTTACAACAGCTCTAATGAGGCTGTTCTGGCATCACGTACCGGCAGGAGAGCAGGTGATGTTTTTCCTTTTACTGTAGACAGCTGGAATCAAGAGCTGCTGTAAGTAGGACAGTGCAGGATAAACAGCAGGAGCTGAGAGCATTGATCACGTGATTGTCTCTTTGGAATATTGGGTTGCTACAGAGACTACTAGCAGACAAATTTAGCACTTTACATCACAAAGCAGTTTTCTCATATTTAGCATAAGTTGCAATGGTAGTTGGTTCATCAGGAAAAATGAAAAAATGATATGGCTCTGGGTTTTTAGCTTTGAAAAATGAATGTGTGCTCTATCTCATCGCTGAGCAGTATGATAATACAAAAGCATATAGATACTTCAGATTTTTGTTAAATTAAAAATTCCTAATGCATTTTAGTTTTGAACTTTGAAAATAAATATCTGGCTTAACAATGTTTTTGTAATTGTTTCAGAATGAGACAGAGCAATAACTAGAAAGCTGACGTTACTTTTAAAAAGGAGTAATGTCTAGCTATTATTGTTTTCCAAATATATGCTGAGTTATTTTATAGTACATGGATGTTCTATTGTGAAAGCTCAAGTTCAGATAATTGAGATTTGCATTCTGAATAATTAAAGGATGCTAAAATGTAAGACAGCAACTTTATTAGTCTTGTTTTAGATTCTGAAATGCAGGAACAAGAGCCAGCTCGTGTTGTAGTATTGCTTGTAATTGCTGTATCTGGAGAAATATCTATATTTGTGTGTGTTATATATCTGTATAAACTTCTAGTTGTGTTGCATTTAAAAAATATTTTTGCTTCTAGGTAAGAAGTCATGCTATGTTTTCAGTCAATAGGATACAAAAATCCTCAATTTATTTCAAACCCTTTTTTTTATGCGGGAAGCTAAGCCTGTTAACAATGAACTTTTAAAAATGTGGAAGTCTTTGAGGTGAAAATGACTTACTAAATTGTGGAACAAAGGTCATTTATTACATTTGTATTTGATTTGGTATACACAGCTTAGTTATGGAATAAACAAATATTTTAACTTGCAAGTCTTGCTAAAAACAAAACATCCTTAGCTGTGTGAAAAATACTTAGAGAGCCTTTGACAGTAGTCATTAATGATACGCTTTGAACTAAAAGTTTTTTTTTTTCTGCTTTGCTATTAGCTATGTTTTTTGCTTTGTGTTATCATCAAAATCAGCTTTCTGCTATATTTACCTTCATGACCATAGGGAGTTACTGAAAGAGATGCTTAGAAAAATGTCTGCTGTTCCAGCTCACTGTCAGTAGTTAGAGAAGCATTTGTGTTTTGAGATGTTATTGTTTCATGTTAAAAGGGAGCATACGTAGCTCATTAGAAAATATAAATACAGATGTGTTCAAATTTCTTTGAATTTTCACATAAAGGATATTAATGCCATTGTGTCTGAARGGGAGTGCAGACCTTGTGATAGGGGCTTATACAAACCCTGATGTTACAGGGAAACTTGTAGTCAAGGGCAAGAAAAGCATGTTTGTGAATTGATTAATGGTGATTCAATCTCCTATCATAGAAAGTAGTACTGCAATATAATGAGTATATTTGATAGTGTTTTCTTCCTAAAGAACCAGCTACTAATTTCTCCCATTCTGTCCCCCCCCCACACTCAAAAAAAATCGACCCCTCCCAAAGTATTTCATAATTGAAACAAGTGCACCACTCTTGGCTTTTTATTTACTTATTTGTTTGGTCTCTTCTTTCTTAAAAAAAAAAAAGAAAATCCTGGCAATTTTTTGATGGTACATTAATATAACACTTATTTTCATATTTTGCTTATTATAGACACTAAAACATTTAATTTCTTGCTTATTTCTAGTCTGAATTAAGATTGTGGGTTTACTCAGTTCAGGATTATGTAATGGTGAACAGAATGGAAAAAGCCATCTCAAAATAAGATTTGTTTTGAAGCAGTATAGGCATGAAGGTGTCTGCAGAGAGAACTTCACTTCATTAATCCTCTGCAGTGTGAAGACTATTCCTGGATGATATATGTAGTCACAACAAACTGTTCTGAAAAAGTACTTGCAAAGAAAAGGTAGTAGATAGGTGGTTTTGAGGGAGTTGCTTGTGCTTCTCTTCCAAGAACTTGAAAGCCTCGAGTGGCTTGGCAGCTTCACTTTCTTCTCCATGATGGGAAGTCTAGAGGGTTGACTAACAAAGAACAAAACATGTAGTGCAACACTGTGTAAGGAAGAGGATGAGTGATGTTGAGCATATGAYCAGGTATGTAATTCCTCTAGTCTTTTGTTCTTTGACACATCTGTTTTTTGTCCAGTCTATGCTCGTTGCAAGTGTTGCCCCTCAAGCCTTGCTAAAGGAAAAAAGAATGAATATGAAGTTTCTTTAGGGCTCTGGGTTTTTATTTAAGTTTACTCTTTCCAAAAGAATCTATTCCATTGGAAGAATGTGTTCATTCCTCCCATGAATTAACTGTAGAAAGCAAGTGTCACCTTTTAAAAGAAAGCTCTTTGATACCCTTTAAAAGACATACTGAAATAGTCTGGCTAAATTTTGTAGTGAAAAATAGCTATTTGGAGACACTGCTATTCAGGCAACTATGATGCATCATCTTGGAACTGCCAGGTCAATTGCTGCTTATGATGACTGCTGTCAGTGAGTCATGTTATACTGATTCTTGGTCAAAATACTCCAAAGCAGTCTGGTGTTGGCCAGTGTGTCCCAGTTCTTGGCAGATTCTCTGTAATACTCTGAAATAGAGAGGCATATTAATGAGCGACTTAAAACTCTAGCTGATGTGTCTGTGTTCCTAGACAAGGTGTTCTGTGGCACTGAAAAGGGAATGATAGAATCTTAGTTTTGACAGTTGCTAGGTCTGAGAAAGTAATTCTGCAATGTCCGTTTTCCTCATCTAGCAAACAGTAATAACGTATGTAGTTAATGAGAATACGGTAAGTCTTATTTTGGTAGGATTTGCAGTTCTCCAACTCAACTAGCTGTCTTTGGTTCAACACAAAAATAACTTGCAAAGACAAGATAGGAAAAAAATTGATCATAATTATGAAAACAAAAGAATACAGACCTCTCTATTGTAATTGTAAAATTTGAAGGCTCTATCAATTTACTATTAAATGTACTCTGCACTGTTGTAATTGGAGACTTCCTTGTTGCTTCTGATGATGCAGTCTACTTGCCTTTCAGCTGTAGTGTGGTGCAGATTTGAAGTATGCAATCTAGTGAAGTGTGGATTAGTGAGGGTCTAATGCAGCTAATGTTTGTGAAGCATTTTGAAAATATAAAGCTCTATGTAAGTACTAATGTGGAGGAAAAACGGGCCTAATTACCTTTTTATCAAGGAGATATTTTCAGATTTGCTAATGGATATGTAGAAACTTCATGTATATGTAAATTTTAGTGTGTGTTCCCCTCCTTCCCTTCCGTTTCTCTTAAAAGGCGAGAGTAGAAATTGCATTCACTATGTCTAAATCAATTTGTTTCTCCTCACATGGAATCACAATCCTTTGTCTCTGAACTAAAACGTGTCATTGTTTTCTATGATTTAGGTGAGGGAGCAGATGAAATCTGGGAAATCAAAAATCTTGTTCATACAGATGTATCTTAATGGAATACAAGGAGGACTGAAGAATACTTAAAACAGCGTTGTTTTTGAAGAATCTCTTAAATGTTTTAAATAAAAATAAGTTGCTTTCGGTGGTAGAATGCTTTCTGATTGAACTGTGTTGTGTGCAGATCGAATAATTCGTAAAGAATGCTCGTTCTGATGACAAACTTCATTAACATAGATATTTGGAGGTCTGTTACCAGTATTGGAGAAGGGATTATTAATGTTAGAGTTCTGATTAGACTTCAGTGAAATTACCTCGGTTAGAAATATTAATAGAATAGCTTCATATTCAGGGGTGGGAGGGAACAGAATGAGACATTTGGGAGTAGTATTTTTGTTTTCAGAATTTTCCATTTGAAATTCTGTTCTCCGCTCTTATTACATATGCATGTGCAGCAATACCTGATCATACTGTAAAAGTACCAAAAAAGTAGCGACTGATTAGGAGCTTTAGTGCAGGCTTTTATTTTTGGGTGTATCTGTTCCTCAAGGCCTTTAGTTAATTCTCTCTGCATGCAGACAGAATTTAACTTCTGAGCACTGTTGTATAGGTCTTATATATTATGGTTACGAGATGCTCTCCAGAAATTATCTAGTGACCTTCTGAGCTACTTAAGAAAAATGTCTGCAAATAAATATATAGGATGAAATCTTGTTAGTTGGCAGGAAACCACCATTTTTTCCCTCCATTTGTGTCCTCTGGTACTAACTGAATTGTAGAAGCAGTTTGCTTATTTACCCCCAAGTGAAATGCTTTTTGGCCAGTTAAGCAGGCTGAAGGATCTCCTCTCCTTGCTTCATTAGAATTGCTGACTGTGATGCGAGCCACTGAGGATAGGAGATAAAAAGTTAAAAATGGTGGATTTTTTTTTTTTTTTTTTAAGATACCAGTAAGGTTTGATAATATTCTTCCTGAACTGAGGTTGAGGAGGTGACACTGCCATCGCGTACAGTGGACGTCTGGAAGCTAAGGAATTGGAGAATGTACAAATGTACTAACTAACATATATATATATATATATATATATATATATAAAAATATATTGCTTAGTCTCCAAGTGAAAAATGATATCTACAGGGCATCCAGTAACATAGCACTGGTTCCATCTTCCTTCTTTTTTCTACTCCCCTGCCAGGAATTTTGGTATGTTTGATTCCTTTCATATGCATTAATGTTTTTCCTGAAGTTTTATAGTCTCACAATGATGACATTAAATGTGAAGAAATAGTGCCTGAGCATGATTAGTTAGCAAGAAACTTAATGCTGTGTTTGGCCTCATAAAGTACTAGTTTTGCCTTTGTGTTGGCCTTTAGTTTAAAGAAGGTTATCACATTTTCAGGAGATACTGTGTCTGTGCACCATGTGGAAATCTGCTTCCAGTAGCTTGAGTTTAAGGATGGCAGTATATTACTGTACATTTCTAATAGGAGATAAAATATGATTGTTCTCCATAAAATGTCCTCACTGCATCTCTGAAAATACTGAAAAAAAATCTAAGGTGGTGTGCATGATTTTGCTGTTTAATACTTAAATTTATAAGCAGAATTAGTGAAAAATTCATAACAAAGCTGCTTGCAGCTTTCATGCCAAAGCTGTTAGAATGATGTCAGTGGCAACAATGACTACTCTCTTACTTTTTGTTATTTATTTATTGAGACTTCTTTCCTGCTGAGTGGGGGAGATGAGCTCTTTTCTCTTTGCCCTTTATTATTTTGGCTTTTACATGATGACCTTGAATTTTCCTTGCTGCTATTTAGGACTAGTTTTGCACTGTAACCAATTGAAATGCTTCTGTTATCTTACTGATTCTTTTCTTTGTCTTGATTTTTCTGAGTTCTTCCCAATTATAGTACAAATGGCTGTTCTTCATCTCTGCAGTAATTTTGTGTTTACATGAGACATAGCTGAATCACATTTACAATGTATTTAAAGAATATGTGCTTTTACTTTAAAACTTTGCTTCATCTATACTAAGCTTCTAAACTGCTGCATATCACTCTGAAAAACAGCACTATCCACTATTTCACCTTAACAGTCCAATATGGTTTTAAATTAAAATTCTATTTGACAAGATCTGTCTTCACCTATCTGCATAAAGATTAAACTTTAATCAGATTTCCATACTTGAACTTAGTGGTGTTTGCTAACCACGTGACTCTTGGCTTCACTTGAACTTCACTTGAACTTCAAGTCAACAACAAGATGCTTAGCTCAATTATTGCTGGATTTTGGAAACTAACTTTATTGGGATTCCAGACCAGAATGATATTTCACCTGTAGCAAGTATACTGTCTGGAGCTGGATTACTGAAGCAGTTGTGCTAAGGTGTTATCAGAKAAGGGTGATAATCGACTTGTATATCTGGATCCTGACTTTCATGTTCCTAGGAAAACACTGCACAGCTGGTTGGAGTGCCACTGCGGACCTGGTGCACCTTGAAAATTCTTATGGTCCAGTCAGTCAAGGCCAGCCGTTTAGAGCAGTTACTCATCAAGGTCACTTCATGGCCTGCTTTAAGCTTTTATTATAAAAGATGTTGTGTTGAACTGCTTGTTTTTCCCTGGACAGTTTGTGGGTGTTCTTGTGCTTGAAGTGTTTTAATTATCTAATTGAAATCTGTTGGTGCCTGAACCCATTCCTTTGACACTAGCCTGCCTGCCTTCTCATTGGGATGGTGAGAAGCAACTCTGGTGGTTGCTTTTTGCTTTTTTTTTTTTTTTTT
>NW_028185872.1:1728449-1748903 GCF_003343005.1 Rhea americana
GGGGGGGGGGTGGGGAGGGGGTGAGTTGAGATTTAGAAAATTCCAAATACCAGAATTCTGGGAACTTCCTCCTGCCCTCAAATTTTTCTGACCTACTATCTACCTCCCAGTGGAGGAGACATCTGGAAAATGCCAATGGAAAATGCCGATGAAAAAGTATCCAGTGCCTGTGGGGGTTCAGTAGGGTTGTCTAGGCACTTGGAGTTTCAGTGCTTCAGTGGCCTAGAGGCCTGTTTGTAACCTTTTCAGATACGCAAAACTTGCTTTGTGTTCTCGCACTGTAGTCTAATAAATATAGGCATTTCACAAGCTCAGAGAACATGTGCTCAATCCTAGGCTTTTTAATTGATGGGATCTAATTTTCTTTTTTTTGGAGAAATGGTAGTGTTAACTTCCTATAGTCTTTTTAGGATGACTGTAGTTCATGGAAGGACTTTTCCATTTGATTTTGCTATTATATTAATATCTGCTATTTTGCCTCGCTTCAGTTAGTTTGTTTCCCATGGCTTTTTTTCTTTTGTTTTAATGAGACTGAGCAGGTGCTTGATACTGTCTTCTGTATGGAAAAGGAGTTATTTTATATTCCGTGGTCTATTAAGTACTTTTTAAGGTTTTCCCTGACTTTCATTCTTTTATTACTCAAATGCTTTGGTAGACCTAATTTAACGTCCCTTGTAAATAACATCATCTTGCTCTTAAACATCTGTGGGAGTCTTTTGGTCTAGCAGACGCTTGAGGTAGTTTGAAGCTAATATAACTCAAAATTGCCATGCCTGTACAACTTCCTTTAAATAAATAAAATCAGAGGTAACTTGGATGGAACTGGGTATGAAGATGTACTATTTACATGCCTTGGCAGAGATCTTAAGTTTTCTGTTTTCCTTGATTTTTTTTTTTCCCCATTCTTTTCCTGGCCTTTATTTAAAACTAGTAGACTATATTTCACGTAAGACACTCAAATGATTTGGATGTATTACTGATGACTATGATAGTTGTACTTGYAGATGCTTAACTGTATTTTTCATAACAAAACAGCAGACAGGGCTGTAAAAACTGGGATGTCTCTGAACCTGATCTTGGTAGGGGAGAGCTTTTACTAAGGTGATAACTAATAACTAGCTATGCACAGCACATCATTAACAGACTTTAATTCAGAATTGTATAGAGGAGATATATTTGTCTAGTTTTGCTGCACAGGACTTCTTTTAAGCTTATCTCTGGCTTCTCTGCTAACAGAAGTTATAAGTGAAGCATCTGATATAAAACAGGTATTTGCTTTAACTTAAGTCATTGCTAAATAGGGTTGTTATTTTTTAAGTTGATATCAGCTTCCCTTTTGACTGTAGGTATGGAATTTCATTTTTAGTTACTTGAATGACTTCAGGAGCATGAAGATGAGGTTCATTTTAAAAAATAGCTCCCCTTAAATGAACAAGAAAACCTCCCAAAGTTGTTTCCTTTCCTCTTCACACTTTTAAAGGAGCTACTTTTTTGGAAATATTTGATATAAATCTTAAAACATAAATTTACTTAGTGGATCTGTGACAGGAGACCCTATTTTTAAACCTAGGTTTAAAAAAATATTTATAAGATATCTTGAAATAGATACATATAAAATGTTCAGTTATAATTTGCTTTCTTTAAATGGACTTGCAAGAAGTTGGATTTTAAATTTCCTGTAGACATTAAAACATAAAATCTCGATCTAAAGAGACTGAACACTTAGGATCTCTTGTTTTCTACTTGATGAATTTTTATATTCTTGACTAATGCTGGAATACTTTGTAGATGTTGTAAGGGAATGTGTATTTAATACTTTATTTAGATAGAAGGGTGTTTTTTTTTGAGTGCTCATTAATTAATATTTTGGGAGGAAATACCTTCAAATTAGTGTGATTGTCATCAGTTTCTTAATTTTTAAGTGATAAACTTTTTTTTCCCCTTTACTTCCCCTCTTTCCCCAGTGAGCACCTGTCCTGCTCATTCACCTTTTTCTTACATGGAGATAGCAATGTTTGCACCAGTGTGGAAATCAGTCAGCATCAACCTGTGTACCTGCTTAGTGAAGAACACCTCACTCTTGCCCAGCAGTCTAACAGCCCTTTTCAAGGTAGGTTTTGCCGGTCAGTTTTGAGTATTAAAATTAATCAATCCTTTATCAGAATGAGGACTTAAAGCAAAAACTGGAAGTGAGGAGTAAAGGTATGCTCTTCTGTGTTGGTCAGCTTTTCTACCCAAATTTCCACTGTCTTGATATAGCCAGCCAAACAACAGTTGGTGTGTATTGGATCTCTTGCAGGTGGATGATTGCCATATTACTCTTCTGGCACTATAGCCAAATTTCTTCTTGATAGAATACAATTAATTTCCAAGTACTGTCCAATTGGTGACTTAAATATTTTTACTTTTTCAACAATGTTTTTAATGTCCTTTTTAACCCTCTCATACCTTCCTTGACCGCTTTTTTAGAAATTTGTTTCTAACTTTCCTCACTCCCCTTTCCTCTTTTATTTAGCTTTTCCTTGCCTATAAATTCCTTTGGTTCCAGCAGCAGGTGCAGGCTGTCCCCTTGAAGACAAAGGAATGATGGGGCCTGAAGCTGGTTAGTGGGCTGTCTGTTTGATCCTTCACTGACTTAGACACACCTGTGCTGGCTAAAGAAATTGGTTTTCCTGTGTGACCACACACTGCCCTTGTTTATTAATGCTCAGTGTTCAAACTTGCTTTYTTTGATGCAATTTAACAGCAGCTGTGCTTTCCTAATATGGACAAGACTAAACATGAAACAGATTACTTCTGGTATATACATAGCATTGTTGTTGTAGCTGTACCAAGCAGAATGAAAGGATGGGGRAACACCTTAACTTTGTCAGAATTTGAAATTGTGTTTCTTTATCCCACCTGTATGTTACCGGTTTGCTGGTAGCCAGGACGAAAATTTGCTCGTTGTTTGTTTAAACAGATTAATTTGTAATCAGCCTTGTGGTACRTTGGCTCTCGGCATATACACTTGACAATACATACCTACTATCAACAACTTGAGATTTAGCATAGTAAAATGTGATCAAGGTGCATTCTAACTTARCAATGGTAAGTGGTTTATCTAGTCTGGAGAGTAATACTTTTTCAATGGGGAAGAGTAAAGTATGGTTAAATGTAGTCTCTAACACATCTGTATTTGTCTTTGTAGTTATTCTAAGTCCCTTTGGATTAAATGGCACACTCACAGGGCAATCATTTAAGCTTTCTGATTCATCGACAAAAAAGCTTATTGGTGAATGGAAACAGTTCTATCCTGTCACATCTAACTTGAAGGAGGTATCTGAGGAAAAACAAGAAGAAATGGATTGGGAGGATGATTCTCTAGCTGCTGTGGAAGTCCTCGTTGGTGCGTGGTCTGATTACCTGTTAATTAAATAAACTGAATGATTAGGTCTTCAATTTTGAATACCAGAGTGAACACATTTTATTCTTTTGCAACCGTTTGCAACAGCTGCTGGTCTCTTGTTTCCCTGTTTAGTGCTCAAGCCTATCTAAAATTGGTGACTGCATAAAGTGGGCTTTGCAGACCTATTTGGAGGAACTTTTTTTAATGGGCTCTGAGAAGTAAGACTATCATTAAAAAGAAAAAAAATAATAATAAAGACTGCATCTCAGATGTCAACAGTGAGTGCATCAAAAGCATGTTGTGCTGTTTCAATTTCTGTGCAAATTCAAAAAGAGCAGATGTGCCTTTCAGGGATTTCTTCAAAATCACAATCCTGGAGAACTTAAAGTACTGAGGCACTGCATTTATCTGTTGCTGTTCCCTAAAATCTAATCCTCTGGGACATGGTAGTCTGTTCCTCCACTGTTGGGTACTGACCTTTGATTTGCTAAGTAATGTAATCGTTTCTCTGTAATAAGTGATACAAGCTTGTATTGCAGTGATGCCTGGAGACCTTGATGATGGTGGGGATGGGAACACTGTCAGTTTTAAGTGGTGCTAAAAATAGGTCCTCAATCTTCTTTATGAAATAAAATGATAGGAGCAAGTAGTAGCACGTGGATACCAGGACTGTGTCTGCCTGTTTATGCAATGTTCTTTTTTCTTTAATTCTTCCTCTGGTATCTTCTGAACAAAGCAAACTATAAATTAGTGATGAGGGTGAGAAAGGAGCCTTTTTGTCTAAGAACAATGCTTTAGTAGATAGAAAGGGTAAGTGCTGGTAAAAAATTGTTCTTTTGTTGACTATTCTAAATCCGAGTTTTTTTTTGTCAAGAGTACCCTGTAATGTTGCAAGCAGCAGCTTTTGGCACAGTGAACACAGAAGTGTTGGATCTCCTGAAAGGATGATGTAGACCTTGTTGTAAAGGCAAATATTAAATCTCACAATCTGAGCGTCCTATTCAGATAGGTTTTGTAGTTGTAATACAGCAAAAAGAGATACAGTATTACAGTGTGACTTAGTTCTCTCATGCTTTTGTGTTCAARTGGAATTTTATAGAATTTCTTGTAGACCTATAAAACTTCCAAGTCAGCCTTTACCTAGTGCTTGAGGATGAAGCTGAASGTAAAATCAACTTGCTTTATTTTTTTTATTTTTTATTTTTTGTTTTTTTTTCTTTCCCTTCTCTTTCCAGCTGGTGTGCGAATGGTGTACCCAGCATGCTTCATTTTAGTTCCTCAGACAGACATCCCTGCTCCTAGCACTGTTGGGGCGTCTCACTGTTCAACTACTTGCTTGGGTGTCCACCAAGTGCCTGCTTCCACAAGAGATCCTGCCATGTCCTCAGTAACTTTGACTCCACCGACATCCCCGGAGGAGGTTCAAACAGGTATAATACAATTATCTTTTCATGTGGAAAATCATTTTGAGGGTTTCTCCTTTATATCTGTYAGTATTTGGAAAGGATATGGCTGTTCTCTGTACAACTAACTTGTTACCAAAACCGCATTTATTTACTCATGTATCTGTTGTAGTAAAATGCATGGAGTTTTTAAGTTGGAAAATGTGGACTACTTTTGTACTTGATGCTGTTGTCCAGTCCTTTCATGTTTCTGTGGTCACGATTGTTTGCTGTGTGTATTTTGGAGTAGTTTTTTAAACTCCATTATGCATCTCGGTCAGTATCAAGAAAGGTGGCATTTTTGGCCTTTTCACTGCCCTAGGAAGTGTCCCTGTTGTTAAGTTTCTAGGAAGGCTGTATGCCCTCTGAACTGTAAGTAGTGATCACTGAAAACTGTTTTAACTTAGAGAGGTCAGGGCTTGTTGGCATTTTYGGAAGACTTTATATACAAGACAAGGATTTCTTATTTATTTAATTTATTTATTTATTTATTTTGCTTCTCTTACCCTCACTTGACAAGGGCCATCTTGGCAGTGTTTGTTTCATGTTTTTTCTCTTTTTTTTCCCCCTAAGCTGTAAAACAGGAAAGTTTATAATGGTATCCTAATCTGTGAAGGAGGAGAATGATTAGAGTGTGATCAAACTGTACAGCTGTGCAAAACACCTCTTTGTATGCAGAGCACTGCTTTGGAAGTTTGTAGTGTTTTGGAACTTTTGCCCCTGCTACTAATTACTTGAGGTCTATTCTGAAACATATATTTAGCCTTTTTTTTTTTTTTTTTGTGTGTGTGTGTGTGTGTGGTGCTTGAAGTCAAGAGAGTTTGAGAGATCTGTGCTTTCCAATATCTGTCGCATATGGAAAAACACTAGTCAAAGGTGGCAAAAACAGTTTGTTTTGAAGGCAGCAATTGATGTTCCATAACATCTGAAAGGAGTAGGCTTCAGGGGACTACTGAATGCTCTTAAATTCACTAAGAGGTAGCTACGCTCAAGTTTTCCTAGTGTATGAGCAATGTTCTATTTCAGGTTTGCAGAGTTTCTGGAAAAGTAAGGAATAGATAACCTTGTTTTAATGTAAATATATCCTAGGTGTTTTTTTAATTTTATGCAAACTAATTATGTTATAATAATCCTCTCCTATACCTAATAATCTTCTACTATACCAGTATCTGTTCTTATTCCTTAATATAGAGTTAAGAAGATGCTTTCTTCCCAGGATGTTCCAGTGTTGGCTGAATTAMTTTGGAATAATAAAGATTCTGAGTGTATTAACTCATTACTTAAAACTATTTTTCTTTTCTCTGGTACTGTTTTTCAGTTGATCCTCAATGTGCCCAGAAATGGGTGAAGTTTTCTTCCGTTTCTGATGGATTTATCTCTGACAGTACTAGCCATCATGGTGGCAAAATACCTAGAAAACTAGCCAATCAAGTGGTGGACAGAGTTTGGCAAGAATGCAATATGAATAGAGCACAGAACAAGTATGAAAAATACATCATCTTATGTTTATTTGCTGTTGAAAGGGATTCTGGCAAAGATGCTATGGCTGCTAGTAGAATATGATTTACCCTTAGTTTTAAAACATTTTAAAGTTAATTTGCTTTTAACTACTGGTTTCTTTCTTTCTCTGTGTTAGTAAAGGATTATTTGTTATTTCTGTCTTTGAATCCTGTATCACACAACTGCTGTTGAGGTTTGATAGAGGGTAAGGAAAGGAAAGAATACATGTTGTTCCCAAATAACTCTCCAATATTGAATTATAGGCGGAAATACTCCGCTACATCAAATGGCTTGTGTGATGAAGAGACGGCTGACAAGGTAGCATCCTGGGATTTTGTTGAAGCCACGCAGCGGACAAATTGCAATTGTTCAAGGTACAGTACTTGGCACGCCTGCAGTCCAGCAATGTACTTTGAGATTGAAGTGCTCAGGAGAGGACTCCTGATGACTACTTTGGAAATAATTAAGAATAGATGTTTGCATGAGAGTTGTATCCAAATTTGTTTCCCTCTGTCCTAAGTGTCATTGTGGGTCTTGAAATGTTTGCCCATTAAGGTAATACAGAGTCTTTATTAGAGTGAGTCATCTGAGTGGACCTACTGGCAGTTCAGTGACGATGTCCAGGTCTTGGTCTAGAATTCCTCCCACTTGTGTAAGGACAAAATATCAGATAGGCAAACTTCTCAGGCTGTAATGGAGAAGAAATGCATATTTATTAGGAAGTAAATCTCCTATAGTAGGCTGTGACATTAGCCTTGAAGGAGAAAAGCCATTAGTCAAAAGCGAGGTGGTTGTAGCATTGGATTTTGACAACAATGAAAAAAAATCTGCTACTTGCAAAATACTGAATTCCTGGGGCATGTGTTTAAAATAAATGGAAGCAGGGTTAATTTTAGTGAAGTTTCAATTTTTGTACTTATTGTAGAATATTAATCTTCAAGTGACTAAGGTGTTGCAAACACTTGAACACTTTCTGTGATTTAAATCATTATGCTGATTACCTTGCAAATTGAATATTGGAATCTTCAAAAGTTGATGTCTGGAGGTTGTAGCATTTTCAAAGAAAAGCATTTTTCTCCTTTGAAACGGTTGTTTTAAGTTCAGATATTGATAGATACTACCAGCCTGAGAAGTACTAGAAGGTGGAGGAGAATTAAATATTCTGTTAAAGGAGAAGTTATGTATGATAGCACTATTAAGAGAAAACTGACAATTAATTGTGTGAGGTAAATATTTAAAATATGCGGTTTCCTCAAGAGAAATGACTTGGGCTTGAAAAGCCTTATTCTATTTTGCATTATAGGCAGTGAAAAATGTGTACCTGTGTATAAGAGTTTAAAGTAGAAATAGAATTTGATAGCTCTCATCTTTTGTTCTTACTTGATCCTCATTTTTAATATAAGRTGCCTGCTTTTCAACTTTCCTGACTGCAGAATGACGGAGATTACCCAGACATTAAAGATGCTCATGCAATTGAATAGCTTAATCGTAGATGTTTCATTCCAGGTTTTAGTATTTAATATCTCTTATTCTGGCAAATGATCTAGCAAGTTGGCATCTTGGTTCTCTCGCACATCATGAAAGTACTGTTTCTCCAATCTGACTTTTCACAAATACTTATACTTACTTGAACTGCCAGATGACATTTTTAAACTCGGATATGTTTATACTCTTAAAATCAACTCTGTTAATGGAGTTGAGACATCGAGGTTTTCTCCATGCTTGCTATATTAATGGATAAATAGCTTTTTATAGGACTGCAGCTTGACTTCTAGATTCTTGATGTTAATCTTCCATTCCTTAACCTTAAGTAAAGACTTGCAAAGTACTTTCAGTTGGTAGTGATGCTTGAATGCAAGAAGTATCTTAGCTAATTTTTATGTTACGCTACTGATTTAGCGGTGTTGGCAAAAGTTCACAGCAACTTCTGTGTGATTTTGATGTGATTATTTCTGTTAAAGGTAGGTTAAGAAATAGTGCCTTCAGTTACAAGGATTGCATGCATGTTGGGCTCATGAGACTTTTTTTTTCAATTATTTTAAAGTCTTGCAATGCTACTTGAGCCTTTGAAATAAACCTATGGTCAGAAAGAGGCAGTTCTGCTTCAGTGTGGCATCAGTTCCAGACTTCTGTAATCAGCCGTTCAATGGCTTAGAAGCTGGTTCTTATCTAGTGATAAGACACTAGACACTATGGTAGACATATTTGACAGATTAATGTGAAGTACTTTTCCCCACTTTTTTTCATTCTGCAGGCACAAAAATCTCAAACCAAGAAATTCAGGTCAACAGGGGCAGGCACCACCTGTGGGCCAGCAACAGCAAGGAGCTCCAAAGCACAAGACAAATGAGAAGCAAGACAAAGGGGATAAACCACAAAAACGCCCTTTGACTCCTTTTCATCATCGTGTGTCTATCAGCGATGATGTTGCTATGGAGGCGGATTCAGCAAGTCAGAGGCTTGTGATGACTGCATCAGACAGTCAAGTGAGATTTTCAAATATCCGAACTAATGATGTAGCAAAGACTCCTCAAATGCATAATGCTGAAATGGCAAACTCGCCTCAGCCACCACCGCTTAGTCCTCACCCATGTGATGTAGTTGATGAAGGGGTGTCTAAAGCTCCTTCTACTCCTCAAAGTCAACATTTCTATCAGATGCCAACACCAGATCCCTTGGTTCCTACAAAAACAATGGAAGACAGACTTGATGGCTTGTCTCAGCCTTTCCCAGCTCAATTCCCTGAAGTCATAGAACCTACAATGTATGTTGGTACTGCAGTGAATTTGGAGGAAGATGAAGCTGATACTACTTGGAAATATTATAAAGTCCCAAAGAAAAAGGATGTAGAGTTCTTACCACCTCAGCTTCCAAATGATAAGTTGAGGGATGATCCAGTAATACCTACTGGACAGGAAAACATAACATCAGTTACAGAGTAAGTAGCACTTAATTCTACAGTAGTAATGTGAGAAAGTGAGGAAATGAACGGAAATACCAAAACAATTAACTTTGATTTTTAAGTTAGAGACACTTGTCTGTTATCAGAAGGCAGTAGTTTCTTGTTATGAGTAGGCTTCTCACTGAAGCAAAATGATGTTCTCATCAGCTCACGCCATATTGCTGGGTGCGAGCCTGACTTTCTGTGCCATCCTTGTATAAGGAGGTAATACTTGTGAAGCGCGAGTCAAATGTGTAGTGATGTGTAGTAAATGACTTTAAATTTTTTCCTTATTTGGATGAGGATGAATGCATTTTATTCTACTGTAAAATTAATCTGTAGCCAAGCTGTGCGTATTTGGGACTGTAAGGTAGTGTTGTGCCCTCACCCTGCCACCTTTCCCCCTCCCTCAAAAAAAGAAATAAGAAAGAGGGGAGAGAACTTTCTCATTTTAATACTTCAGCAATAAAAAAGCATGGATGGGCTGAACTGCAGATACATCCTGTTAAAGTTCTTTTACTTCAGTTCTACTCCTCTTTATTCAGAAGAGCTCTTAGATTTTTTTGAAAACTGGTATGTTAAATGACTGTTGGGAACAGTAAAGAAGCTAATCTTGTTTCCTTGAGGACATTAACTTTAACATAGGCCACAGCTGCTACTTAGTGTCAGAAGTATCTGTTGGCAATAAGGAACACACAGATTGGCATTCTTGCAGATGGTTCATTCTCTCTGTGATTTGGTCCTGTTGTTGAACAGACTTGAGGATTTGAGGTTATCTTTCAAAGAAGGTGACTGGTGTGTCTGCTTTTAGTGCTCTTGGACATCAGATCCTACAAGAAACCCTCATTCATTACACAAAACTTGTCTACTTTGAAGAAACACTGAGAGAGTCAAGACTGTAGATGCTCAGCCTTTAAGCTATAGGAAATGCATTTGAGATATCTTTCGAATTTTCTTTTATGTGCTATTTTTACTTAAGCTAGTATGATTGTTTGAAGTAAAAACATGTAGGTTTATAATGATACTGTTTAAAAAAGTTTTTGTTTAATAAATTGGATTTATTTCTGAAAGTGAAAATGGTATCTAACACTAAATTTTAAAACGTTCCACTCTGCTGATGACTTTTTTCACTCGGGGTAAAGGAATTGGTCACTGTTTTGATACTGCCTAAGTTGTGATAGATTATAGAGTTTAGAGGCAACAGACCAAAAGAATGATACTAGTGTTTTTAGTGTTAAAACTTGTGTTAATTTGAGTCAAAGCAAGGGTAGCTGTGTGAATCGCGTTTAACTGCAGAGGGGGTCAAAATGGCTTTTCTGTCCCAGCTTAAAAAACAAAACAAAACACCCCTAAACAAAACCACTTGGCCCTCTGAGTTGCGTTTCCTTTGCAATTGTACTACCTAAGGTTTCCTGCTCATCACCCATCTCTTACAACACTTCATTGTGAGGACTTCTAGCTTGAGGGAGGAATGCTGCAGGAAATGGGTGGTAATAGGAAGCAACAGGTGCTAACAGGACWGTTAATAGCAACGTAAATTTTACACGATTAGGACTTGGATGCAGAGGTGACAAGCTGGCTTAGAGTTGTGATCCAGGTACAAACACGTTATTGTGAATGCACCCAGAGGTGCCTCTGTCAACTCAGTTGCCTGAAGACTGTTTTTGGCCTAGAATTTTTTCCCTCTTYTTCTTCTGTTCAGATGAAAGGAGACTCTTGGTGTGAATGATGTCAAATTATTAGCTTTTTTTCAGAAGAAGCAGTGTGTTTAGTTTGTGATGGCGGAGCTGAAGTGGCTACCCGCAAGACTGAAATGCTGGTTGTCTGCTTCCCTGCTGCCGTGGAAAGCCGCTGACGGCACTCATGCCGAATCTTGCTGCTTAGGAAAGCTGTGGGCAGGAATGAATATGTTGTAGCTGTTGCTCTGTTTTGATGAGTGTTTTGTCAGCCGTATCTTTTTGTATTGACTATTGTTTAAGAGTTTACATTAGCTAATGCATATCTGATAATGCTCTCAAGATGTGCATTTATAGAATTTTGGCACTTATTTTTAAAAATTGATTTCAGCCTACTAGACAGAGGAAGATCTGATTCAAAACTTTCTTTTAGCTGTTGAAGAAATTGTCTTTCCTCGTGTGGTCTGCAACTTAATTCAACAATTTACCAAATGTATTTTTTCAGAATATCTTGCTATTAACTTTTTTCCTCTTCAGTGCTTAAAAATACTGGAAACAGCTGATTTCTTTTGCTGTTTTTTTCCTGGTGTTTAATTCTTTGTTCCTAGAATATTTTCCCCCACCCTTTCTGTTAATTTTTGAGATGTAGAAAAGAGGAAATCTTGAACTCTTATCAAGTGCTACTTCAGTTATAAATGCCAGCAGCTCTTGACCAAAAATCTACATACATTGCACAGTTTGTCAGGATGTTAATGCCTAGTAAATATTGTAGTGAGACTGTTGCTGTGACCAGTATGGACAGGTTTGACCTTCTTGTTAGATGTGAGATGCTATGTGGCAATCTGTTTTGAATTTAATAAAAATGTTGAAATTAGGGTGTTTCTTTGGAAAACTTATTTCTAGGGAGATTTTTAACATCTGAGATTTGTCCTTTCTACTCCTTCCACTTAATATTGACAGGGGCATACAAGACACAGAGGAACTCTAAGGAATCCCTGTGTTTCTTGGTGTGCAGAGTTTCAAGTCCATGACTACTTAGTATCCTTTATCACACTTTTTCTTTCTTTCTGATCTCTCAGAGAAGAACCTTAAACTTGTCTTATTCTAGACTCCAGATAGTGCCTAGAGCTAGGCTGTTAAACCCAGCCCGTACTGATTGCTGGAGATCTTGGCTTCTTATGGGATAGTGTTTTCTTTGGAATAGGCGTTTGAAAAAGGAAAGAGATGTGTTGAAGC
This sequence comes from Rhea americana, assembly GCF_003343005.1. Lineage (NCBI taxonomy): Eukaryota > Metazoa > Chordata > Aves > Rheiformes > Rheidae > Rhea > Rhea americana. The sequence continues at coordinate 1,740,633 of NW_028185872.1, forward strand.
CTGTGTATCACTTGGACTTGAAGTATGAAGTAATCCTGTAAGGAAGTATCTMTCAGTAATCTGCATCCTTGCAATGTATGCTTTTGCATTTGGCATGTGAAACTTTTCCAGGAGTGTCTCTCACTGGTCATTTTGTTACTGTTTGGGAGAAAGGCAATTTCTGAACATAAATTGTGCAGCTACATGGGTCTGACGCTACTGAAAGATTTCTCCTGTTTTTCAGGCTTTCCTTGCTTGGCCCCTCTTGTGTACTGGCATGCATAAATAAATTGTTGGGGGGAGGGCAGAAGCCAGAGGGGCATATGGCTAGGTAATGCTCATAACACAGCTTGTGATAACTTCTGGCTTGCCGATATCTCTTTGGTGCAATGTGAAAGTTACATCTGTGAAACCAATAGTCCTGGCAAACCTTAAGGTCTGTGCGCTCATCTGTTCCATTTTTGGCTCTGAATGTTAAGAGTACTGACAATGGCAAATGTGTGTATGTTTATTCTGATTAGTAATTCAGGTGTTTGTCTTGTCAGCTTAATTTATATTTGGGTAAGTACTCTAAATGACTAATGTAGTGGCATTTGTGTGCTTTAGGAGTAGTTATTACTTGAGCTTTTTGGATAGCCAGACTTCACATGTACAACAGAATATCAGGGTGGCTGCATCTGCTGGTTAAAATTGCCCTTGTGTTAGACTCACCTGGGTATTGTAAGACATACTGACTTTCTAGATTAAACTGAATTAAATGATCAGGAATTAGACTCTTAAAAATGGAGAATTCAGCTTTAATCATTAATTTCTGATAATTTGTTTGGGTGTGGATGGGGATTAGTAAGTTTTTTTTTTTTTTTTTTTTTTTTTTTTTAAATGGTGAAGATTTTGTAGGGGATAGTTTAATGCACTTTTACTTCCTAGTAAATGACAGCTATGACCTGAGATGAATTACTAATCTTTATCTGAGTTGACATTGCTTGAGGAGAGATGAGAAGAATGAAAGAATGAATCACAGTGCTAAGTCTGACATGTACGTAAGGAGGCTATACTATATGACTAATGATTTCATATTGTTCCCAAAAATGTTCAGAAGTTAGGATGGAGCAGAAAGAGAAGGGAAGATAGTGTGTGTTTTATTTATTTATTTATTTATTTAACAAAATTGTGTGATGGTGTTGCAGAGGACTGCTCTAGGGGGCAGGGCAGGAGGGGGGGTAATGTAGTAATGCGTCACGGATAGCAAAAATATTTTCATGAATAACTAATTCTATTTTTGCTTCTATACAGATTAATGGTGCAATGTAGGAAACCTTTAAAGGTTTCAGATGAACTGGTGCAACAGTATCAGAGTAAAAACCAATACCTTACGGCAGTAGTATCAGAAGCTGACCAGGAACCTGAAATCGATCCTTATGCATTTGTTGATGGTGATGTGGAATTCTTATTTCCTGATAGTAAAAAAGATAGACAGAACATTGAGAGGGAAGCTGGAAAGAAACACAAGGTGAGTAAAGGAGCGAGAATACRAATTAATGATGGGATTAAAACAAACTAGTCACCAAATGTAATTGAATTCTGGCTGTGTATATATAGAAGTAAATTTAAAAAATAAAAAGTTTTATGTTTAAACGGAATTGATCGATGAAGGTACATAGCATGTACTTAACGATACCATCTAAATTTTTTCAGCACACTGGTGATGCTATTGCACCAGAGTCTGTGGCTTAGACTGGGAGAATACTGCTGGATCAGAACCAGAATCCATCTAGCTTGGTAGTCTTTCTCTAGAAATGGGCAATTGCAGATACTTGGGGAAGAGGGTAAGAACAAGGCAAGTGCTTTGTTCGTTTGTGGAAAGCTTAGAGGAATAAGTGGGGCTGAACTCTGGCTAGTTGCCTGGACAGTGAGTTTTTTCTTTTTTCTTTCTTTTTTTTTTTCTTCTTGTACATTAGCAAGGAATAACTAAGGCTGCTACTTAAAACTGCTCGCTCACTCTGAATTAGGAGCTTGCATATGAAATCAGTTTATGAAATAGGACTTCAGGATGTATGCGCTCCTTTATTGATAGTTACTGGTATAGTTAATGTGTAGCATTTGATTTTTAAGTGGTTTTTCAATAAGGTGCTGTAGCAAGAATCTACATCTTGATTTTTAAATTACATTGCTTATAMCCAACACAAAGAAACAAGACTTCACCTATGTTCTTCCTCTATATGTTGCTGGGCTGTTGTATTCCAGGCTTCCTTCTCCCTGGGCAGGTAGAACTAACCTGACCCTCAAGCTACACCTTGCTGAGCTAGAAGGCTGCTGAGAACCTGATACATCCCAATGTTGAAAATTCCCATAGTCAGATAAATTCCCCTCTCTCAACAGTTCATTTAAACAGACTTTGCTCTTCCCCCGCCCCCCCTTTTTTTAATATAGGTTGAGGACGGGACATCTAGTGTTACAGTCCTATCTCATGAAGGAGAGGATGCTATGTCTCTATTTAGTCCTTCTGTCAAGCAAGGTAAAGAGATTTTATTTTTTATTTTTTTAAATGTGTTATATTAATGCTCCCTTTAATAGGTGATAGACTTCAATAGGTTRTAAAAATTTTTACTTATGGATTATTTTGTCCTGTCTCTTCAGAATCTACTCGAAAACCTTTTCTTTGTTAAATATTACAAATAAATATGTTGCCTTAAAATCCGCGTATAAGATGAGGGGAACTGAGAACAGAGGAGTTTAGTTTCTTCCTTTTTTCTCTTTCTTTTTTTCTTGTTAGGTATGGAAATAATTTTTGAAATATGACCTTTTTTCAGTATAAATCTGGAGTGGTTTTTTAATCTGTTTGTCTTTATAGATGCCCAACGTATTGCTGCTCATGCTCGCACTGCATCAACTAGCCTGTTCCATGAAACAGACTTGGTGGTCTCTTACACTGACCTTGACAATCTCTTCAATTCTGATGAAGATGAACTAGCAGTAAGTGATCTGCAAAAATAATGGCAGCTGCCAGACAAAAAACTGCAAGGAACCTTTATGTTTGTTTGGTTTTTTTTTGTGCTGGTAGGAAGAGAACTTTAAAACTTGCAAAACATGCATATAAACAAGTGTCAAGGCTCCTCTTTAGCATGCATACTCTTGTGGCTGACTCAAATGTAATGATGTATTTTTATAGAAACAAGSTTTTGATCTTGCCTCTTTACTATGTAGGCAGTAGAAGCTTCTTGAATATACTTTTAGTTATTATTGTATAGATTTGAGAAACTAGCACTCTTTTCCTATGGTCTTATATTCTGTTTACTAGTTAACGCAGCTAATACTGGAACAAAGCAAACCTGTGAAAGAGGAGATGTTTAAGTGGACATTCTGCKATAAGCTGCTTCATTGTACTAGCTATTATCTTGTAGTAACTTCTCTTGCAGTCTCTGATGGTTCAGAATCCGTTATCTTTTTAGTTTCTATTTCGATACTGTTGGTAATCAGTTGTCTTTTCTGAACTGTACTTTGTTCCATGCTTAATCCTAAATCCCCTTACCCAGGCAAAATACTCATCAACTTTAATGGGAACTGTAGCTGAGTAAGGGCTGAAGGCTCTTAATGGCCGTCAAAGGTCATCATTATATAAAGCAAGTATATTTGCTCTTTGAACATGAAGACTCTTATTTTAAATAGACTTTAGTACTGTCTAAACATTGTAAAATATCTCTTGTTCTTTTAATTTCAACAGTTCCTCCCCCCCCCAATTTTGTGTTGCCCTTTCTTTTCTCTTTCTGTTCATGCACTRTCATCAGTGATGTTGGTGTGACTTTAGGACTGTGTGTCTGTCTGTTTTTTTTTTTCCCTCTCTCTAAACCTGATAGATTGGAGGCAGACAGATTTGCTTGCTTTTTAGAAATAGATCTGCTAACAGGCTGAAACTTTATTTTGTAACTGTTTTTTCATTTCAATAGGATCATAATTTGATGGCAAAACATTCTCTTACTAGTATTAAGTGAGGACAAAGGCAAGCCCAATTTCTAGCGTGTAGCTTCTAAATTACTTTTTAAATAGTATATGAAACTTTTGCTTTGTATACTCACAGTAAATGAAATTCCCTTAGCTCACATGCCTGTACTGGGGAGGTGAGGCTTTTAAGACTGGATGCTAAAGCTTTGTTCATAGATAACTGTTGTACCACTTTCACTCAGTAAAATAGGTATAGCAGTATAATGCTTCTAATGTGGATGCAGTTATGCATATTTATGTTCCTTGTAGTTATATAGCTTTCTGAGAAGGAAGGAATGATAGGAATAAACTGTACTTGTGTTTTATACACAACTACAGCCACAATATTGATTTGAAAATTATCATTAATTTGGCTTTAAAAGTATCTGTCAGTTATACAGATCTTGTATTTGTATGAACATGACCTGAAAAAGTGTTTTAAAGCATCATTCTTTTCTCCCAGCCTTGCAATCCCAGTACTCCTTCTGTAAATAAGTGTGAAACACTTCTATATGGAGAAGAATGATGTCTTGAGAATATGGATAAGTTTGGGAGGGAGGGGCTCACGAAAATACAAGACTTACAGTGGAAACAGAAATTGACTTTTTATCCATAACCTGTGGCAACCTAGGTGAGTGGCTGAAAGTAGCAGTTCTGAAATAGGTTTCTTGCATAGTCCTTATTTTTACATTTTAAATACCACAACTAGGAAAATCCTGATTAGTTTTTTGTGCTTCTAAGAAAACACTTTTTTAGCCTTAGTGCTTGTCTCTTGCTGTGGAGTCAGACTAACCCCTTTGAAATACTAGATATGACTTTACTTTTTGTTCTTTTCTCCTCTTCTCCTCCTCCTAGAATTCAAACAGATTTTCAGGTTCAGAGTGGGTGAGAGGAATGGCTTGAATGGCTCCATTTTTAAGATGGAGATACTTCAYTGGATGTGTTTATCTGGAATGATTTTATTATCGTACTTCTTYTCCTTCCTAGCCTGGATCTAAAAGAACAGTGAATGGTTCTGATGACAAATCCAACTGCAAAGAGGCRAAAGCAGGAAATTTAGACCCACTGTCATGCATAAGTAAGCTTTATTTGTCATCTCTAAACAGAATACTAACTTTAAACACTTGTTTGTTAATACGTTATAGGAATTTGGAAACATATTCTTCTTTTGCTTTAATGAAATTTTAAGATAAAAGGAAATGCTTCAAATAGTTGTCATGCTCTAAAACCTATTTTTAATCTGAAACTAGGCACTGCAGATCTCCATAAAATGTATCCAACTCCACCTTCATTGGAACAACATATTATGGGATTTTCTCCAATGAACATGAATAGTAAGGAATATGGCAGTATGGACACTACACTTGGAACAGTACTTGAAGGGAATAGCTCTAGTGTGGGAGCTCAGTTCAGAATTGAAGTAGATGAGGGTTTCTGCAGCCCTAAACCTGCTGAAATAAAGGTATGTAGTGCTGATAGGCCTGATAAATTGAACACTAAGCATTAAAAGTGTTTATTGCCACAGATTCTATTCAGAATTTTAGGTAAATTCAGTGCAAGTTTTTACTTGTGTCCTGCATTATACTAAGGCAGGTAATGCACATCTAATAAGTAAAACACACYGTTTCACTGCTTCAAGAAAGGGTAGTGGTGTAAGCTATTAGTGAASCAAGGAATGCATCTCAGTAATTTTAGTTCACGGTTTGTTTTATGTTGGCATACCATTTGTTGGAGAACCATAGGTGCGAATGCTGTTTGTGTGTGCAAATCTTAACTTTCACTCTTGTAACTGTATATTGGTTGAATATAGAAGCACTACTACTTGAATTAGAGGCAAAATTTTATTCTGTTAAATTTTTAGAAGCATTTGTGTTGAAATTATTTAAGTTACTAATTTGTATGCTTATACTTTACCTTGTCTAACTTCTAGGATTATTCTTATGTTTATAAACCTGAGAATTGTCAAGCTTTAGTGGGATGTTCCATGTTTGCACCACTAAAGACTCTTCCTAGCCAGTGTCTCCCTCCCATCAAACTGCCAGAGGAATGCATTTATCGCCAGAGTTGGACTGTGGGAAAGTTGGATTTACTTCCTCCAGGGCCTGCCATGCCGTTCATCAAAGATGGGTATGACCTGTGCTGCAGATGTTTGTTTTATGTGGCTGTCAGTTTCCCATGTTATAGAAAGTGCTCTTACTTAATTTTTTGTAAACCTATAATGAGAATTTCTTGTAAAAACACTGTTTACACAACTGACAAGAGCCTTTTAAAAAATTAGTATTGAAACTTTAGAGTAAAGAGACTGTCTTCTCAGATAGCTTCTTAACTGTGTGTACATTTTATTTGTTGTCWCATTTAAAGGTTTCTTGGGGAAGCTTAATGGTGCAAGTCCAGTTTTAATAAGTAATGAAGATGTTAACAATCAAGTTAAACATAAAATTGAGACGTTGTTTTTGCCATGATATTGTAGGTACTGTAAGGGCTTAGTAGGTGGTGTTTCTGTTTCTTAAATTATCTTTTTAAATAGTAGTAATCTCTGCTATATTGGCACTAGGAATCTCTGCCTGTGATTGGAAGCTGTACCAAGTGTGACATTGCTTAGTAACAGTAGTATTGCAGTAAGCATTTCTGTAATGTGCATTTGGTAGTGATGATTTTGCTGGCAGTTYTTATTGAAAAAAATGTTTATTTGTGCTTCACTTCTGTATTAGYAGCTTCTACAGATGGATTAGGCAACAGGGAGACTGTATATTTATTTGTAAAACTACGAATTTTAAATCTCAGTTTAAATACTGAGGTTGCTTCTATTTGGGTCAAACATAAGCAAAATGTTTTCAGATCTCGTTAGTCTTATAGGTCTTTGGAGATACTCAGCTGCTTAGGGAAGAAAATATTTAATGTTTCCAGGTGATACTTTCCTTGTTGGATCCAGTGGAGTCTGCTGTTGATAAACGTAGTATATTTTCTAAGTGTTGTGGGTCAACATAGTATGTAAATAAAACACGTAAAGGAAAAGGTGCCCTTCAGACTCCAGACATCCATAGAATTTATAATTTATACTGACCACACTTATTTCCTAKAAGCTTTGTGGAAAGGAAAGGACAAAGAAGAGAAGAGGAGGGGCAGGATTCTTTAACACTGCTATCAATGGGAGTCCTGCAAAGTCATTTAGAACAAATGCTCTTGAAGTTCTGTAGGGGGTGAAAATCTTCATACTGTAGATTATGGAAGGTTAGTTGAAAAGAGCAAATATTAATTAGGAAGGTCTTTGTATAGAAATTTGAGACTTAAACTTCAAAACCAATATTCCATGTATTTAAAATATTTCCTCCTTCTTATGGCTGCCATTAGTGATGGAAGCACTATGGATCAAGAGTATGGCCCTGCCTACACACCACAAACTCATACCCCGTTTGGGATGCCACCAAGTAGTGCACCTCCCAGTAACAGTGGAGCTGGAATTCTCCCTTCTCCTTCCACCCCTCGTTTTCCAACTCCTAGGACACCAAGGACTCCTCGGACACCTCGTGGAGCTGGTGGACCCGCAAGTGCACAGGGTTCAGTCAAATATGAGAACTCTGACTTATATTCACCAGCTTCCACACCATCAACATGTAGGCCGCTGAATTCTGTTGAACCCGCAACTGTGCCTTCCATTCCAGAGGCACACAGTCTTTACGTGAATCTCATCCTCTCAGAGTCTGTAATGAATCTCTTCAAAGACTGCAACTTTGACAGCTGCTGCATATGTGTTTGCAATATGAACATCAAAGGTGCTGATGTTGGAGTTTACATTCCTGATCCAACACAAGAGGCCCAGTACAGGTGTACCTGTGGTTTCAGTGCTGTTATGAATAGAAAATTTGGCAACAGTTCTGGACTGTTTCTTGAAGATGAATTGGATATTCTAGGACGTAATACAGAGTGTGGTAAAGAAGCAGAAAAACGCTTTGAAGCTCTCAGAGCAACTTCTATTGAACATGGCAGTGGAGGACTGAAAGAGCCTGAGAAACTGCCTGATGAGTTAATACTGTTGCTGCAGGATCAGTGCACCAACTTGTTCTCACCATTTGGAGCAGCAGATCAAGATCCTATACCCAAAGTTGGTGCAGTTAGCAACCTGGTACGTGTAGAAGAAAGGGATTGTTGCAATGACTGCTACTTAGCATTGGAACATGGGCGCCAGTTCATGGACAATATGTCAGGAGGGAAAGTTGATGAAGCACTTGTGAAAACTACTTGCTTGCACCACTGGTCAAAAAGAAATGGTAAATATTGAAAATAACTAGATTTTATTTTCTACTTACTCTGTGA
>NW_028185872.1:1749934-1925123 GCF_003343005.1 Rhea americana
TCCCCCCCCCCCCCCTTTTTTTTTTTAATTTAGACTAAGGAAAAAAATACTAAGATGGTAAGGCCTTCAAGGGAAGGAACTCTACAGATTAAAAAAAAGTGCTTGATGTTTTACATCTTAACCTTTGCATGGCCTGTATGAACAGCGTATTTATTTACCTATTTAAGGAAAAAAGTGACTATGTTTAAAGTCAAGATGATATCGGATTCTGGATTGTTTGTAGAAGGGTTTTTTTTGTGTCTTTTTTTGTTGTTTTTTCCCTCCTGTTGGTGTATTAAGCCTTGACAATTTCTTGTCCTTTCAGTTGTGGATGTGAGCATGCAGTGTTCCCAGGACATCCTTCGTATGCTCCTCTCGCTTCAGCCAGTTCTTCAGGATGCAATTCAGAAAAAAAGAACAGTCCGATCTTGGGGTGTGCAAGGCCCCCTCACATGGCAACARTTTCACAAAATGGCTGGCAGAGGCTCTTATGGTAAACTGCTGCATAGTTTCCTGTCCATTAATCTCTGTTTGCTCCRACTACCAAACCTCAGTATCTAGATGCAGTTGAACCTACTGGAATGCTAAAGCAGCATTTGGACCTTTCCTTTACGCTAATCAGAACTGTTAGATGGGGGGAATTCTTCTCTTTACAAAAACAGGAAATTCCATATATTTTCTAACAGCAAGAAACTATACTGTTAGAAAACAATACACGTTTACTGATAGATGATAAATTTTGTATACTTGGTTTAAGATTTAAACTCTGACTCTATTAGTGTGTGAGATTGGTTCACCGACACGTGGAAGGGTGGCCTTTCATCAGCAGATCTTTCATAGTTACTGTAATACTCAAATTATACATATAGAGTACATGTAATTGCATGTTTTTGGTGTATTCCTTCTGTGGTCCACATTCTTTCACATGCCTGCTTAGACTATTGTACTTCCTCCTCATTTCTTGATGACTGATGGTTTAGATTCTGTGAGGAAGGCTTCCTGAACAGCAAAGATCTGTTTCTGACTGTCAATATAGTAATAAAAATACTACTTGAGGCYCTGGGAGATTTCAAATAAAAAAGAGGCTGCTGCCTTTTTGCAGGGGGTTGGATCATGCGTGCATACATTTTGTTTGTATGTTTTAAAATGAGGACTATTTTACTTCTAATCAGCATTCTGTCTTGTTAGTAACACTAGTGTTTCTATTCATGCTTCCTAGAAACTGGGTGTTTTTTTTTTTTTTATTAGCTTATTGCTTAATATATTGGAAAATGTATCTTGCTTATCTAGGAACTGATGAGTCGCCGGAACCRCTGCCAATCCCAACATTTCTGCTGGGATATGATTATGACTTTCTGGTGCTGTCTCCATTTGCATTGCCCTATTGGGAGAGGCTGATGTTGGAACCTTACGGATCTCAAAGAGACGTTGCTTATGTTGTGGTGTGCCCTGAGAATGAGGCGCTGCTGAATGGAGCCAAAAGCTTCTTTAGGGATCTGACTGCAATATATGAGGTACATTATTTATGACAGTTAACGGTGAAATAGATCTTTGGAAGACCATTCTGATACATACTCATAACTACTTATCAGGTTTGTCTTCAATGATAGAAACACACAGAAAGGATTTCAAGAATAGGCACTTGGAAGATAAGGGTTGTTCATGCTGCTTGTTATTCCTTTTAGTAATAGCTTTTTTGAATCCGTCCAGTAGACGCCCCTCAGTGGTAAAACTGTAAATTGCTACTCAATTGTTTAGCCACATAGAATTAATTAATTTAATGTATATATAATTTGAATTGTGACTAAGATTAGAGCAGATGATGTATCAATCTGTTTTTTCTTGCATTTAGGGAAACCTGAAAATGTGYCATAAAATGGTTGTACAGTATTTCATGCTGATGTATTCTAGAATTAAAATACTCCTTTTGGACATCAAAACTAAATTGAGTTCTCTATATGTATGCTCCTTTGTTTGGTATTTTTACAACTCTTAAAGTCTACAAATACCTAATCTTGCATCTTTTATTTTGCTGTCTTTGTAGTCATGCAGACTTGGTCAGCATAGACCTATCTGTAAGTTATTGCCTGATGGGATCATGAGAGTTGGACCTACTGCTTCAAAGAAGCTTTCTGACAAGCTGGTCACAGAGTGGTTCTCGCATACAGCGAATGCCAACGATGAAGCATTTTCCAAACTCAAACTATATGCACAAGTTTGCAGATATGAGCTAGGTATGAGTTCTTAATATTTTTTTGTGCTGTTTTTGTTTCATGCAGTTACCAGTAACTCAATTCCAGAGTTCTCCAGAAAAGGAGAAATAGTTGCATTAAGTCTTATTGTTAGATACAGTTCATTTTTTGTACTGTGCTTGGGAAAAAAATGTGTTTAGATATGAGCCAAAATGGCTTCTTATCATTAGCAGTATCTTTAGGAAATGGTTGTGTCATTGTCTGACTGTGACTTCTGTTTTTTTTTTTTTTTTTTTTTTTTTGCTTTGGTGACTGAAGCAGTGGTTCCTAGTCAAGTTTAATATGGATGGAAAAAAAGTATTCTTTAAAGTAGATTTCTAGATATTTCTGAAAGTCTTATTAGACAAAAAGCTAGAAATTGAAAATTTAATACTTGTGTTTTAAGATGCAAAATGCACGCTAAAACTTAAGGCTCTATGTTGTAAAAACTATCAGTTTACGTAAGTATGCTAAAACCAGCTACAACATGAAATTATGCTTTTTTTGATTTTAGGTCCTTACCTTGCTTCTCAGCCCTTGGACAATTCTTTACTTTCCCAAACAAATCTAATCTCTCCCCCAAGCCAGCCGACCTCTGTTCTGCCCCCAGTGACAACTAATGCTGGAAATCCCAACACTCCATCATCCGCTCCTGCAGCTCCTACCAGTAGTACTGTGACAATGACATCAAACAGTGCCATGTCTTCTGCAGCTACTACAGCTAATTCAACTTTGACTACCACTGCCACTTCATCATCCTCTGCCAGTATAGGCAGCGGGATACCAGCTGGCAAGCCTTCTTCATTTCCACCTTTTAGCAGTATGAACAGTACCACTTCTGCCTCCCTGCCCACACAGGCTGCAACAGCCCAAAATGGGCAAACGGGTGGACAGCAGCAACAGCCGCCTCTGCAAACTACAGGGATATCTGGAGATAATCCTTCTGCACCTGTGCAGCCCCATCCAGAGGTTTCTGAAAGGTAATGGACTGCATAGTTCAGCTGTATTAGGCTATCYCCTGCTCCAGCTCAGAAAAAATAAGTGCGTTAATGTAGTTCTGATTCTCTCAATAAAACTCCTGTATTTCTTTTCTAGTTACCAAGGTATTTTTTAGGAAGAATAAAATGATTGTAGTTAAACTTTTTGATTCAAGTGTTAGCTTTAATGATCAGTTTTAATAGCATCTCAGTGTCTGCCATGGTTTAAAAATACACTTTTTCTTTCACTAAACTTTCTCAGTTCACCAGATCACTAGCTTCTGTATGTTTTAAAGTGGGGCAGGAGAAGAATAAGTAACTGGCACCATTTAAAATTCTGTTCTGTGTTTTCAAAGTTATAGTAGTAAAGAGACTCTTACTGAGAGACTGACCTTGTAAATAATTTTGTGCATTGGTTGATGCAAAAGACCTAAGCATTTATGAGCTTCTGTAATAAAGAAAATGTCAGTGATGCTGAATCGCTGATGAGCTTGCATACTAAGATGAGATAGAGAAGACTATTTCTTAAACCAGAGTTGACTTAAAGGTCTTTCAGGTTTATTTTGGGGAATTTTAATGTAGAAATACCCGATAATGAAAAGTATGTCACTATAAAACTCGGCTTTTTGTAAATGGTTTCAAAATCTATTTTCCAGCACTATGGATCGTGATAAAGTTGGCRTTCCTACAGATGGAGATTCACATGCCATCACTTATCCGCCTGCAATCATAGTTTACATAATTGATCCTTTTACATACGAAAAAAAGGATGAGAACAATAGCTCATCCAGTTTATGGACACTTGGGCTTTTGCGCTGCTTTTTAGAGATGGTTCAGGTTCTTCCTCCTAACATCAAGAATATAATTAGCGTGCAGGTAAGTCATCGTTTGTAACAACGTGTCAAAGTATCTTTTGCTTTAGCTGTGTTTTGGAGAAGACACCTTCAGGGTAAAAATTACATTTGCTTTGTAAGTGTTACTTAAAGTTCTGCAGCTATTTAAATTACAGAGGTTATAGTTGTTTAGAGCAGTTTGGCTGTTACTAATCAAAACCAAATCCTGTGGTATATTCTGTACTCAGTCGCATCTCAAAGGAAACTGTATTCCACTCTAATGAGCAAAACATGGGAAAACTGCTTGTCCATCGCTGATCTCTGCTAGCAGTGTGACCCTGCTGGGCTTTAGGCAGTGCACTTTCCTGACTGGTATCAGTTTGTAATGCTGTCAGCAGCTGCAAAAGCAATAAATGGATTTCTCTTTTGAGAAATTACTAGGATTCTCTTCTAACCAAATTCTTGCATTCTCTGGAGAAAATTTCAAGAATAAATATTTGAAGTCCCACACAGATTTAGGAGAAGTAGAGGGAAGATACCAAAGAACCAGAGAAATTTGATTGCTAAGTAAATTTTAAAAACAGCTTACCCAATACTATCTCAAAAACCCATTTAATCTGATGATGAAACAGTAATTGTTTTCCGATATAAATAGCGCACAGTGAGGCCTTTCTTCTTCCCTCCCCCACCCCTGTGTAATCTGTTCTAGATTGTCCCATGTCAGTACCTTTTACAACCTGTGAAACACGAAGACCGGCAGATTTATACTCAGCATTTAAAGTCCTTGGCGTTTTCAGCATTTACTCAGTGTCGGAGACCTCTTCCAACTTCTACCAACGTGAAAACATTAACTGGCTTTGGCCCGGGTTTAGCAATGGAAACTGCTCTTAGGAGCCCTGATGTGAGTATCTGGAAGAGTTTGTGATTTTTTTTTTTTTTTTCACCTTGATCATTGTGTAAATATGCAGATCAGAGAAAAGTCTCTCTTTTATTAAATCACTGGAGTCTTTCATATTAATTAACCAAAGTTTGGGGAAATAGTTACTTCTTGAATCTTCATTGCCTGTTCTGTCACCTCTGTAGAGACCCGAGTGTATTCGACTATATACCCCTCCTTTTATACTGGCTCCCGTAAAGGACAAGCAAACAGAACTAGGAGAAACTTTTGGAGAAGCTGGTCAGAAATATAATGTACTTTTTGTGGGCTACTGTTTGTCTCATGATCAAAGATGGCTTCTGGCATCCTGTACAGATCTCTACGGAGAACAGTTAGAAACTTGCATAATTAATATTGATGTACCAAATAGGTAAGAACAAACATCTTAATTTAATTTTTGGCATGTCTTGACTTATCTTTTCTCTTCCTCATCTGTTTATGATGCTGTAGGAATAACACTGATTGTATCTTTTGTAGCCGCACTATATTGCAAAACTAGCTAAAGCAAGTAAGTGTTTTCACTATTAAGTGCATATTGCTTTTGAGCTAAATTTTCAGAAGAACTTTGTTTTTTTATATATTTTGGTACATGTGTGTTCACACAAAAACCAGAAAGTTTGAGGGGTTTCACATTGGTTTTAGGATATGAATAATTAAAAAAAAAAACAAAAACAAAACCCAACTCTTTTCCCTTCTCTACCCCCTTCTTGCCTTCCCCCCCCCCACAACCCTTTGTTTAAGTTAATTTGAAATTAAGCTGGATTTTATGCACTAGAATATTAACATTTCTGTGCCCTGTGAATGTTCAGGTTAATACAAATATGAAGTTTCAAACACGGTAATAGAAACTTATTGCAGATGGCTTGCAGGTCCTAGGGGTTGTTTTTTTGTTCTCCCTTCTTTCTCCATTCTAGAGCTCGCAGGAAAAAGGGTTCTGCCCGCAGACTTGGTCTTCAGAAACTCTGGGAATGGTGCTTGGGACTTGTGCAGATGAGCTCTTTGCCATGGAGAATTGTAATAGGCCGTTTAGGAAGAATAGGACATGGGGAGTTAAAAGGTAATGTTAGTATCTTAGAGTCTTAAAATTTGATTTGAAGCTTTATGTTGTTTAAAAAAAAAAATAGTGTCTTTCTCTATTTCTGGAAGAAAAGCTAAGTTACAAATATATAAGGGAACTCTAAGKTTAGCACATGTGAAGTTTAAACTGCACACTACTATATATAAAATATGTATTTTGCAGCAAATATTGTTCTTCTAAACAAACTTATGTTTTTATCTCCTCAGACTGGAGTTGTTTACTGAGTCGCCGAAACCTCCAGTCCCTCAGTAAGAGACTAAAAGATATGTGTAGGATGTGTGGTATCTCTGCTGCAGACTCTCCCAGTATTCTCAGTGCATGTTTGGTGGCGATGGAACCACAGGGGTCCTTCATTATTATGCCAGGTATACGAGAAACTCTGAGAAACTTCTGTCCTTGGTAAGGGAGCTAGTAGTTCCATTGTAATCAAACTAAGGAAATACTTGATCTCTCTTCCAAAGATTCCGTATCGACAGGCTCTGTATTTGGACGCAGCACCACTTTAAATATGCAGACATCTCAGCTGAATACCCCACAGGATACATCGTGCACTCATATACTTGTGTTTCCCACATCTGCTTCTGTGCAAGTAGCATCGTCAACTTATACCACTGAAAACTTGGACCTGGCCTTCAACACAAACAATGGTTAGTAGATACAATTTTTTATTGCCTTAAAAACAGCAAAACCAAAAACCCCTCACTGCTCCTCCTGTATTAAGTTTGTTTATTCTAATAAGCCACAAGATTTATATCGAAAATTCCTTATTTCACAATGTGTTGTCATATCTTGTACCTAGGGAAAGTAGAAATTGACTGGTCTTGTTCTTTTTCAAGATGGAGCAGATGGAATGGGGATCTTTGACTTGTTAGACACTGGAGATGATCTTGATCCTGATATTATAAATATTCTTCCTGCATCCCCTACTGGATCTCCTGTACATTCTCCAGGGTCCCACTACCCCCATGGAGGTGATATGGGCAAGGTAACTATTACAATAAATGCAGAGTGGTGTGGGTGTGGGTGTTTGTTGTTGTTGTTGTGTGGGGTTTTTTTTCCCCTCTCTTCCTCTATCTGCTAATTTTGTTTGTGGAATGAAAAGTTCCCATGAAACATTTTGGATCAATTGGATGTTGAATTGTCTTTGCAAAACTCATGTAATGTTCAGATGTTTCAAAACGCTTTGTGTTTTGAAAGTTACAGATAGTTTCTCTCAAGCCACCTTCTCCTAATGCTAGATTGTTACCTGTTGCTTTACAGGGTCAAGGTACAGATCGATTGCTTTCAACAGAATCTCACGATGAAGTAACAAATATACTGCAACAGCCATTGGCCCTTGGTTACTTTGTGTCAACTGCCAAAGCAGGTCCCTTGCCTGACTGGTTTTGGTCAGCATGTCCTCAAGCACAAAATCAGTGTCCCTTGTTTCTTAAGGTATTGTAACCTCGGCAGTCTGTACAACCATCTTCCTGGACAGTGTGTCATAGATAATCATGTAATGTGCAGGGATCTGAATAATAAGAATTATTCATTGTTGTGCGGAAAACAAATTTGGTGCGTGTCTCTTAGAATATGCATGTTTCTGTTTCATTAGAGAAGTTGGGTTTTAAGTTTTTAAGCCAAAGGGTTTTATATATATATATATATATATTTTATTATATATATATATATATATATATATATATATATTTTATGGAGAAACATTATTAACTAAAGTAGAAAATACTCCTTCTGATGGTTTCTTTATAGCAGTCTGATCTCCTTTTTCTTTTGCTGGCTTTGTGCTGTGCTGTTTTGTAAGGATAGGTGTTCTGTTGAGTTGCTGGCCAGATCTCTGGTTAATGTGTGACTCCCTTTGGGACTGGTAGTAGAGGGAAGTACACGAGTATAATTTACACTGGGTAAAAATAATCTGTTTGTGTATTGCACGAAGCATAAAAACTAGATTTTCAATGCTGGTTGTCTGCAAGTGGTAGTCATTGCCCCATTTGTCTGGATATTGTCTATCTCCTTATCTTTTTATGGCACAATAGACTTGGCACACTTAAAGCTATACATTAGTATACAGAGAAACTTTGCATGTTAACATTATTCATTTTGACTTAAATTAGCATCTTGAATACTATACCATATTATCTAATGATACYGATCTATTTTCTTCAGCCTTATTTGTCTGGATTAGTGGTGCCTCTTGGCCTAAGCTTAGCTGTGTTTTTGGTATAAGTGTTTGGGTTTGGGTTTTTTTTTTGTTTTGTTTGTTTTTGTTCTGTTTGTTTGTTTTTGTTTTTGAATGGAGGACTTACTATTTAGCATAAGTAGCTCTGTGGAGTATAAATAGACTTGTCTTACGGAAGGCAACTGAATTTTGAAGTCCACGTACTACTAGAAATCTTGGGCCGCTTGGGTTGCTTTACTTTTTTTGATAGTTACTTAATGTAGGCAAAGGGACTTTAAAAAGTATTTCGTAAGATGTTTTATGCTACTAGCACTGTACTTTTAAGAGATTTATGAGTGCATTTCCTCACAGTCTGATAATGCTAATGCTTGACTGTATAAGGTTAAAGCATGATTTAGCTTGTGTGTCACAATAGAAAGTGGCTGAAAGGTACAGATCAACAATACAGGGGAAAAAGCATGTTGTAGCAGAATGGGGGAGTAACTGCCAGCGTTTCCTCTTCCTTTCTTAGGCCTCTTTGCACCTCCATGTGCCTTCAGTGCAATCAGACGAGCTACTCCACAGTAAACACTCCCATCCACTTGATTCTAATCAAACTTCTGATGTGCTCAGGTATTTACGATTAATCACTTAAAAATCTGCATTCCATTTTTCATATTGCTGCTGTAAAGTTACATATTTCTTTATTTTTCTTGCTGCTAGTTTTCTTTTTTTGTGCTGCTGGTATCATTAAGTACTTCACATAGACACATTGTAAATTACCGTGCTTTGAGTAATTAAAAATACGTCTTTATTGCAAAGCAGTGCAATTAAAAACAAACTAAAGCATCTCAAAGCTCYCTTTCAACTAATTAATGTTAATTACAACCAAAAATATTTGAAAGACAATGAATTACTCAAGCTAGGAGGGAGTTTGAGGTGTAACAGGGAAGAAGGTGTGTAAGTTAATGGAAGCTGTTAAGCCAAAAATCTTGGATGGGTTGTGGGAATAGTGAAGTGCCAAAGCAGAAGAGAGTAGATTCATGTAAAAACAGGACACTTGTTGATGAGAAAGTCAAGACTTCCCTAGATTTTTATTTTCATAAGTAAATCTCTTGATACTAGTAAAGCATCAACAATTAAAATGGCTGTTTGCCACTGAAATAATAATGAAAGTTTAGCTTTGACCTGCTGTGATAATTCTGAAGGCATGTTATTTCAGAATGCTGGCAAAATGATTTTGTGYTTAGTTCTAAGGAAACTGAATTTTTATTAAATGAGGACTATAAAATGCTTTCCTGAAAATAGTAGTGGGAAAATCTGTTGGCTTGATGTAAGCTTGCTTGCTTTCCAGGTTTGTTCTGGAACAGTACAATGCACTCTCCTGGCTAACCTGTGATCCTGCAACCCAGGACAGACGGTCGTGTCTCCCAGTTCATTTTGTGGTGCTGAATCAGTTGTATAACTTTATCATGAATATGCTGTGATCTTCATCTGAATTTTGGAAGACAAGAATGAGGAAAAGGGATATTTCACTGCAGGACTAAGTTATAAATTCTTCTCAGTGCAAGTTGTTTGTGATGGGGTATGAATCTTGTTACTTCCAGCAAATATTGTTTTGGCTTGTGAGAAGGGCATCTATAACCCTACTGTCTTTGATGCATTGACTATGGGGGACTCTTTAGAAGGATGATCAGAAAGTGTATTATAACATTTTTAGTAGCAAATTTAACCATTTTTCCCCAGTCACAGTATTTGTGAAGAGTAATGAGCCATAGTACCCAGTCATGGTTAATGAATTTTAAAGCATGGAGATGAGAAGAAACATGAGGAACAATAAGTTTCAACCTATGGCTTCAGAACATCAAGATGTTCTTGTATTGGATTATAGTACCTAGTATTCAAAAAATGCCTGCATCTCTTATTTATTGTAAGTTTTTAAATGTATAAATTGTCTTATATTTCTTAACCTCTTTTATAAAAATTTTCCTAGAAGGTTTATACTGCCTTCTTGCTTTAAAGCAATTGGTCTAAAATATATGTAATCGTCTTAATTAAAAGTTGCAGTAGGTTGCTTTTAGAGTATTATTTTTTTGTAAGGGGGTGGGTGGGAACAGTAAATTTGTATTGTCTTGATGTACAGTTTAATGGGGATAGAGGGGTTAATGTCCATACCATTGTGTGTGGGGGATTTACAGCTAAGCTGTAGTTGCAGAGTACATGTACAGTAATGAAGTTCACTGTGTTTATATAAATTGAAAAGGTACCGGGTCTTACAGCGTTTTATATCACACCTTTACAGAGTAACAATGGCAATATATAAGTGATATTGTAGGTGGTTTAAATTGTAGTGAGAATAAAATGAATAAACTCTTCAATTGAAGTTTGTGTTATGGTTCAGGGCTGTGGCTAGATTCTCAGATCTATTTCCAGTAGGCAAGTTTTATTATTACAAGAATATCTATTGTGCATTGTTGTTACCTGGATATTCTTGGCACTGTGGTGACTGCATTATTTGCTTTCGCATTTGTGATAAAACACAAATTGAGACAGAACACACGGACACAGAAAAACCGACCTTATCCAAAGTCTCCCGCAAGGCTGAAATTTAGCCCAGCTCTAGCCATTTTACAAATGCAAAAATAGTCAATCTTGACTTTAAGATTGGTGTGTGTTTAACTAAAATGTGGTGTATATAGATTCTCAGTGAATTCTGGTATTCAGATTTTATTCCACTAGTAAAAAAACAAAACAAAACCCTGAACGTTTTCCTTTTTCATGTATTTTGGCACTGTGGTGAAGGTCCCAAGTATCAGTGTATGGCCTTCCCCTTGTCCCCTTTTCAGACTCTGGCTAGGGCATTTGCCAAGGAGTCCTAGTCCTCCATAAGGAAGGGACTTGCGAGTTATAAGTCTTTTGTAAACCTCTCCCTCTGTCTACAGTCACCATTTTTCCTCAGTAGTTTCCTTCCATTCTCCTAGCACATGCCAAATGTCTGCTGCTGCTCCAAAATGGCCCCTACGGGTGCTGAGGAGCAACAGCATATGCTTGTTCTTAGTTCCTCATCTTCTGACTGCCAGGTTGAAGACTTACTCCTGCAGTGCCCTCGTGAGCCTGTCGTGAGAACCCATGCGAGTTTATCACCTGGGTCTCAGAGCTGTTCATTTTGCCTGTCTAAACCTTGAAAGGAGCAAGTTTTAAGATCCATTTGTGCACCCATTGTTAATCCTCTACAAAGAAGAAATCACTTGTATTTACAAAACTTAATATGTTGATGAAAATCATGTTTTGTAAATGCAAAATATTTGCCTGAGATCATTTTTCGTATAAAGTCTCCTTGAATTGTGTATATACAATATTAGCAACTTTTTTCTTTTTGTATAAAGAAGTTGTACAATTGGTGACAAAAATTTTCAGTCATTTCTTCAAAAAAAAAAAAAACATGATTGCAATCAGAAGTCAGCATATTTTGATATTAAAGTTAAAAACTGGGTCTGTCCATTACTTTTTCTTGATAATGTACCACAGATTAAACAATGCATTTTTGTTTTAGAGCAGGTGTTTTCTTTCTCATTTGGCTAAGATTTTTAAGGGGAAAAGTGCTTCTAAAACTGGAATTTTCAAGCATTTTTTTTTGATTAAACTGACTTGTATCCGTAAAGGTAAGTGAATCAGCTGCCTGAACATGGGTATAACTGTTAACTGGACCACAACCTTTGCTGTGAAACTCTCCAACTGTGAAATATGCCATTTTCCCCTCCCCCAAATGCAGTTTAAGTAAATTATACRACTGTAATCACTAGAAAAGATCAGGAGGGCCATTTCTGAAAGTGATAGTCACAGCCAGCAATGTGCATATCAAAACTGCCATCCCCATGGAGCCAGCTACTACATTGGGCATATTTTTGTTAGTTTCTTTCACTTAGCTGTTCTTACCCTTTTAAGGGCACATAATTAGTGACTTATGAATAAAACTGTCGCAATCCAAAAATTTGGATGGTTTAGTAAGTACAGGCTTAACGTATTTGAAAATTTCAGCTCTAGCTTCTCAAAATGGTCTTGCAAAAAAACATTGTTCCTGGCAGCGCTCTGTTAAGTAGCTGTGAAAGTTTATCTTCTCTTGTTAGATAGACAGTGAAAGATGCATCTGAAATTTTTCCATTCAGATTAAAAAACGATGTATTTTAACTTAGCTATACCGTACTTAAGCCATGTAGTCATCTGGACTGTGACTTATTCTATTATTTGAATCAGGTTTCTGTAAACACTGTTGCTAGACCAGCAGGCCACCAACTGTACTTGCAGACAACCCTTAAATTTTAAAGTAGCTGTAACCTGTAAATCTTTCTAACATTTCCTAAGATAAGTAAAAATAAATGAATTTATATTTAAATCCTCAGCTATGTTCTTACTTAGCTGTCAGTGTGGCGCAGATTATTGTATTTCTACAATGGTAATTTTAAATTCATGTGTTGCTATGAAGACTTGCAGATGTCTTTAATCAAGCACTATTTGTTAATACTGTATTATCAAAATAGTATGTTACATTATTTTAAAGCTTTCAAAAATAAGAGTAAAATGTGTTTAAAATGCTAATACACCATATAATTTGCTGCACAACAGTATGGTACAGCATATCAGTCTGTTTTAATGGTAGTGCTGCATAAACAATGTTTGATCTGGGTTTCTTTTGAGAACGTTTTCTTAATGAGGTGACATTACATGACATTACTGTCTTGCCAACCTGCAGCTGGGAAGGTTTGTGTGCGTGTGCGCGTCTTTTTTAATTAAAAGACCCAGGACTACGCCTTGTGCTTTGGGGTGGTGGTGGGGCCCGTACTTTTTATTTTCAGTAGAGTAAAACTTAATTTACAGTAAAACTGGATTTGGGACCTACCATAATCCTCAGGGGCGCTTTTTCAGGAAGTTACTAATATAGCTTTAGTATTTCCCGTGTAAACTGGAGGTGAGGACCTGGCAAAGCCCTGGCGTGCCCCTTGCAGCCTGTGGCCTCGTTACTGGRCATGTTCCCCTCTCCCCTCCCCGCAGCGGGGTCGCGTTACCGAGGGCCGTTTTTAAGTTCTTGCACAGCGGTGACAGTTACTGGTCCAAGCCGTCGTATTTATCATGACAAAAACGTGATTACGGAACAAACACTATCGCTGCCGAATGCCATAAACACTGAGTTGTACAAATTGTGATTGAGGAAATGAGAAAAAAAAGTTTATACTTTTTAAAAAAAATCAAATGGAATAAATTATTCATGAAGCCTTGCTTGCGGAGTCCCGTTATTTACAGCCGCGGAACGGCCGCCCAACGGCCGCCCAACGGCCGCCCAACGGCCGCCCAACGGCCGCGCGGGGGTGACCTCACTTCCGGCGGTGACGCGCGGGGCGCGCGCCGGAAGGCGGGCGGCGGCGGCAGGGCGGCCGCTCCCCCGCGGGCGAGGTCCGGGGGCAGGCGGTGCCGGCCGCCGCCATGGCGGAGTGCTCGGGGCTCCAGTTCGTGAGCCCCTACGCCTTCGAGGCCATGCAGAAGGTGGACGTGGTGCGGCTGGCGGCGCTGAGCGAYCCCGAGCTGCGGCTGCTGCTGCCCTGCCTGGTGCGCATGGCCCTGTGCGCCCCGGCCGACCAGAGCCAGCGCTGGGCGCAGGACAAGAAGCTCATCCTGCGGCTCCTCTCGGGCGTGGAGGCCGTCAACTCCATCGTGGCCTTGCTCTCGGTGGACTTCCACGCCCTGGAGCAGGACGCCAGCAAGGAGCAGCAGCTGCGGTAAGGGCGCAGCGCGTCCTGCGCGGGGCGCTGGGGCCGGCGGGTCGAGGCTGAGGTTCGCCGAGCGCCGCCTTTATCCATCGAAGGCGGCGCGATAGGGCGCTGCGCTTACAAGAGCCCTCTCCGATCCTTCCCCCGCCTGGGAAGAGCCCCCGCAGGATTCCCGTCTGCCTTTACCTGGGAGGGCCCCCTGCTCGTGGGCTTTCTTAACGGCGGCTACGTTTTAATTGCCTGTTAGACACAAGCTCGGAGGAGGTAGCGGGGAGAGCATCTTGGTGTCACAGCTCCAGCACGGGCTGACGCTGGAGTTCGAGCACAGYGATTCGCCTCGTCGGCTTCGTCTCGTGCTTAGCGAATTACTAGCGATTATGAATAAGGTAAGTTTTGCGTCTCCGTCGCTTGGCCTTTGTGAATTTTATATTGCTGAAAGTGAAGAAGCAGAAGGCTGCTGCGTGGGTCTGCTGAAACGATGTCTGGTTCGAATCYGGGTGCTGCTCTGATGTGTCAGGGCTCTTCTCCAGTCCGTAGCTGCTTCACCAAGATTTAAGCTCCCAGTCGTGTTGAACTTGTGATTAAATTCCTAATGAACCCAGCTTTGCAGGGAAAGTCTTCCTTCCTCTCAACAAATGAGGGCGATCTTYTCTAATACTGTACAGGCTCTGTATGTTCTGTAATGTACTGTACTCAGATATAACGTGGCGACTTACAGGTTTGGAAATCATACTTCAAGTTGATATTGTGGCTATTTCTTTTGTCTATATCTTTTTTTATCGGTATTACAGTATGATATTTATTTACTATAGTTCTCATTTTTCTCTCCATTTTATTTTCTTCCTGTAAACTTACACTGTTTATAGAATTCTTAGTAGGCTGTTTTTCTGTCTTTTAGAAAGAAGCAATAATACCAGCTGTATTTAATTATCTGTACTAGTAAGTGTTTCTTACTCTAAACATCTTTGTATACCTATTCTGTGTTTATAGCTGTACATTTTTGACAGTTTTTAATATATTCTATGATTCTATGATATTCAGTCTGTTGAATTCAAAGCCTTGCTTGAAGCTTGAAAGTCTGACAGATGCTGGTTGAGTTATACAAATCACTTCGTGAAAGTTCCGTTCTGTGATGATGAATATTGTCTTGTAGGTGTCAGAATCAAACGGTGAGTTTTTTCTCAAATCRTCTGAGCTCTTCGAGAGTCCTGTCTATCTGGAAGAAGCAGCAGATGTTCTCTGCATTTTGCAAGCAGGTGCAGTATTCTGTATTTATAGTGCTTTAGTTGATACTGTTTTGCTTGTGACTTCACTGCTTCTTACAAACGTAAAAAAAAAACCCTTACCCTAACTTTTGGAGCTGTTATAGCTGAATTAAGGTTAATCTTGGATGTCCAGCTCTTTGAAAGAAGAATAGACCAAAGAGTAATCTTTCCTTCATTAACTTGAACATATTACATAAATTTATATTAAAAAATTTTGCTTTACTGTGACTGCTAAAATTGTCTCTTTATCCAGAGCTGCCATCACTGTTGCCCATAGTTGATGTAGCGGAAGCTCTGTTGCACGTTAAAAATGGAGCCTGGTTTCTGTGCCTCCTAGTGGCTAATGTTCCTGATAGTTTTAATGAGGGTGAGTTACAGTTTCTTCTTACTCAACTTATTTTTGTAAAGCTTTGAAATAAAGTCTAGCGATCAACTTGATTCYAGGCTAAACAGCGTAAATATTTGAACTGAGGAGTGTTTGCCTTGTGAAATGTAATTTGGATGCATTTATGCTTAGAGATGCTGGAAGGCCTCTCATTCTCATCACGCTCGTTATCTGTGCTTACCGCCTGCTCTAGACTCATTGTGGACCTGTTGCGATTTCTCATCTGTAGGTCGCCTTTATAAAGGCTGACTCTGACAGTGAATGATTGGGTCTAGGAAGCTGGTCTATCYTTGCTAATAGTCCTTGTCTCGCAGACTGAGGCATGTCATGAGGTGAAAAGTTTGTGCTGCCATTGCCCATTTATTATTACTTACATAGCAATAAGACTTCAGTCTCCAAGGCTGCCAGATGCACAGGTTGCATTAGACAGAGTACGAGCAGTAATTGAATGAGGCCTAAATCTGTAATGACTCTGTAATTTCTCTGAGKAGAAACACTGTTTCTTTCTGCTCGTACAGTGTTGATCAACAGTTCTTCCACAGCACCAGGTTTGCACGGCTCAGCTAATAAATCACAGTCTGCTGAACGAAATGGCTGGTTTTCTTGTATGTGTTCCTGTGGCTTCTGCTGGAAAGGCCAGATTTACTTAGACCTCCTCTTGAATGTTTAGTCTGTAGAGGTTTGATTAAGAACGGTGAGCGGCAGGATGAGGAAAGTGTTGGAGGCCGTCGTAGGACAGAAGCACTTCGCCACCTGTGTAAAATGAACCCTTCCCAAGCGCTAAGGGTCCGAGGCATGGTGGTAAGTCTGTAATTGTTCTATCATGAGACAACATGTGAATCATGATTGTGATCCATATTGGAGCATTGAAAAAAAAAAAAAGATCAAACTTGGCTATTTTGTCTAGGTGGAGGAGTGTCATCTGCCAGGTCTTGGTGTTGCTTTGACCCTGGATCACACCAAAAATGAATCTTCAGATGATGGAGTGAGTGACCTGGTTTGTTTTGTGAGTGGTTTGCTACTTGGAACAAATGCCAGGGTTCGGACTTGGTTTGGAACTTTCATCCGAAATGGCCAACAGGTATGAATGTTTTTGAGTATTTTAAAAATTATTTTTGCAAGTTGCTGTAACTTACTTGCTTATGAGCATGCACATTTGTCTGAAAGCACATAGATCCTATTTTGCTTCTTGGCACAGCCTTTACAAGGCAGCCTTTTCCGGAGGGACCATCAGATCTATAAGTAGTATTGCTGAAGACAGCTATGTGGTTGTTCTTCTGAGAGATTTTGAGATACATGATCTAATAGCCATGGAAAAGAGGGAATCATAAATTAGTCATGTTTACCTGGTATATGTGTTTGTGCTCAGTATTTGCAAGAGGAAGTTGTGTGTTGACTTGCCAGAGTTGATTAAAGCTTGTGGTTCATTGAAATAAACCATTGTAACATGATCATGTGTTGCCTGTTACCCTGGTACTGAAACTTTTATTCAGAAATTCCCCCTCTCATGTTTTTTTTTTAACTTGTCTTTGTCATTATGGAAGCTCTCATGTAATAAAATGACTTAAGAGATGAGGTTTATATTGTTGTTTTAATCTTTTAACCTCTCACACAGAGAAAAAGAGATAATATCAGTTCTGTGCTTTGGCAAATGAGAAGACAGCTGCTCCTAGAGCTCATGGGAATCCTTCCCACGGTTCGCAGCACACACATTGTTGAAGAAGCAGATGTTGATATGGAGCCAAATGTGTCTGTGTACTCAGGACTGAAGGAAGAACATGTTGTGAAAGCCAGCGCATTGTTACGTCTCTATTGCGCTTTGATGGGAATTGCTGGGCTGAAGTAATTAATGTTTTAGTGTTCTATGTTTTTATTCACTGTCTGTTCAATTTAAGCAGAGGTTGGGAGCTTTGGGCAACTTTAACATGAACTGTCTGCTAACGTTATTGTGTTCTTGAGCCATTCGTGGGAGGATATGCCATTTTTAGTGCTGAGGGAGACCCTTCTAATGTGCCCAGGGCTGGAATTGCTAGCTGATGAAAGTTTCTTTATTTCTGTAGTGTAGAGAGAGCAAATATTGTATAATTCTAAGGTGTGTGGAGACAAGTATATTTTTTTGTGTTCCAGTACCACTCTTAGCAGAAAAGTTTCTTCTGTCTATAAGCGAAGATCCTTGTGTAAACTACACTGGAAATTTTTTACCTAAAATAATGATAATACAAGAAATGCTGTGCTCTCTTTAATGTTACAAAATTCAGTCCTATAGAAACACTAAAAAAAAGTCTAGACCTCAGCCTTTGGAGCAGATCTTTAATGTGAATCTTAAGTTCGAAGAGTATTGCCAGCTAATCTTATGATATTCATTTATTGATAGTAACTTGATAAACAGATACAAATAAAGTAACAGAAAAAAATYTAAGTAATCTATAACCATTGTGATGCTACTGGAAGTCTCTCTACTTTTAAATTAGGCAGGATTTTTTTTTTCCCTATTTAGACCAACTGATGAAGAGGCTGAGCAGCTACTTCAGCTAATGACGAGCCGTCCTCCTGCAACTCCAGCTGGTGTTCGCTTTGTATCTCTCTCCTTTTGTATGCTTCTGGCCTTCTCCACTCTTGTCAGGTACCTCTTGATAGAGAAGGAGCTTTGTAAAATGTTACTGTTTGAGCACAGTTGAAGCAGTGACATCCCACAGCTGCACAGCTCTTCTCTCCTTATTCTTTATACAGATCTCAGTACAGTGGTTGAAAGCTAATTGTCTTCCAGGACTCTGAGTAAATGGAGGTTTTACTCTGCTCACCCTCTTGTTGATAGTAAACCCTTTTGAGAGGGGAGTATCAGCATTAGTTTGAAATGGCGTTTGAAGGCTGATGTAGGCCCTAGTAATTCACTTTTCCATTGAAAAAGTTTGTGGCTAAACTCTGTGAAGACCCTAGACAAAACAGTAGCAAAACAGTTGCTTATGGGTTGTAGCTTCCTGCCCTGTGCTTTCAAGACAGGAAATTGGACAACTGGACTCTTGCAGAGATTTTGAAGCGTGTGTTAGGGATCGGTGCTTTTCCAGCTATCCTGCACTGAAGCGGAAGTGACAAAACATCTCTTGGCATAAGATTCCTTCCTCAGATGTTGATTTTTCTGCCTGCTAGTAAAACTGTCTGTAATTCCTGGGAAAAAACTCTTATGGGATTTCTTTGTGCAGTACCCCGGAACAGGAACAACTCATGGTAATGTGGCTTAGTTGGATGATAAAGGAAGAAGCTTACTTTGAAAGGTGAGAGCAGGCTTTTTTTGTCTTTTTTTTTTTTTTTTTTAATGATTCCAGTAATCTCACATTTACTTATGCCCTCTTTCCTCTTTGTTATCATAGCATTTCTGGTGTGTCTGCTTCTTTTGGAGAGATGCTTCTCTTGGTAGCAATGTATTTCCATAGTAATCAGCTCAGTGCTATCATTGATTTAGTCTGCTCCACTTTGGGAATGAAGGTAAACTCTCAGCTGTTTATACTGAAATATATTTCCTTATTAAATTTCTTCTTTTGCTGTGTATTTATACACCTATATCTATTTAAGCTGAGATATGAAAACTGAGTTATTGCTAATATCCTTGAACAAATGTGTACTCAAGACATGACTAAGTAACTAAGTTCCTCTAGAAAACTATCAAAATGTACGTGCAACTAGATATAGAGGAATGTTACAATAAAAGATAACGTTCAAAAAGAGCTGACTTGTTGAAATCAATACTTGCAAAATAGGAACTTTTTAGAAAACTAATTGAAGACCTCTTGAAACTGTCTGGAAAAGTTTTATTTTAAAAAGTTTGAAGAAATACCTAGATATATAATACTTAATCCATTTCTGAAAATTATCCAGAAAGACTTATGTTCACTTTGCTGTTCTGTAACCACTTCTTACTTCATCAAATGTAAAAGCTAGGTAGTTAATTTTCAGGATGAGAAAGATGTGTGGAGTCGTGAACTTGAGAAATTTGAAAATCATATTGCTTTACATTCCAAGTATAGATACCTGAATGTTTTCCTGGTACTACAAGACAAATTGGAAAAGGTTAAGAGTTTATGAAATAAGTTTGGAGTACTTAAGAAAGGCAGAATTTAAAACAGCAGGTACTGTGTTCTTTGTTTCAGATTGTTATTAAGCCCAGCTCACTGAGCAGAATGAAGACTATCTTCACACAAGAGATTTTCACTGAACAGGTATTTTAAGTCAAAGCTTTCTGCTGCTGGTTCTGGGAAAAGCCTTGACCTTTTCTTTTTGTACATTGATCTGGTTATGCTTTTTTGAACACTAGGKTTTTTAAATTATAAGGAAGCAAATGAAAATAATTGTCCAGTATGAACTATTTTTTGCTACAGYAGGGAATTGTATGCAAATGTAATACATGTGCTACAGTTGTCCACGTATTGTGCAAACTGCATAAAAGAGTTGTTTAGCTTCCAAACACACAAAACTGAATACGTGCCGGAATGGATGTATTTTTGCAACTTAGTTGTGTTTCATGTTGTGCTTATGTATTGTGATCAGGTGAATATTTGTGCTATTTTTCTTGGTAATTATAACTTTCCCTTAGGTTGTCACAGCCCATGCAGTTCGGGTACCTGTTACAGGCAATCTCAGTGCTAACATTACTGGGTTTTTACCTATTCACTGCATTTACCAGCTTTTAAGAAGTCGGTCATTCACCAAGCACAAAGTATCCATTAAGGTATGACCTTCATTTTACTTCTGTTTGTAATTTTGGATTTTGACTGGATTTTGCAAACATTTACTTATTTATTTATTTTGGTAAAATTACCTAAGAAGTTACAAAACAGAATTGAACAGAATGAACAGAATTCTTGATGAATCTAATTGCCTATTACCATGTCATTTAAGAAGGAGCATTATTAAATTAGGGTATCTAATTTTAGCTCTATAGTCCTGGAGTAGAACTTAAGGAAGTTATAAAGAAGTTATCTCTCTTCCCTTTCTACACTTAATAAACTCCTGCTCAGAATATTTCCATCCAGGACAAATTCTGTTGGCTGTACAGGACAGGGAAACTCTTCCATGATACGAAGTTTATGACCACCTCCAACTCGGAGCTGGTATTATGCTTTCCCAAGTCAAAGCCCCATGCAAATACRTTTTGCCTAACCAGTTAAAAAGGGTTTTACTTGCAAACAAAACCATTGCCATCTGTCTTCGAAACTAAACCTGTAGGGACATTTATTTTTCTAGGACTGGATCTATAGGCAGCTCTGTGAAACCACCACTCCACTTCATCCTCAGTTGCTTCCTCTTATTGATGTCTACATTAATTCTGTTCTTACTCCGGCATCAAAATCCAACCCAGAGGCCACAAACCAGCCTGTCACGGAACAGGAGATCCTGAATGTTTTTCAAGGACTCACTGGGGTAATTTATTTGTTTGCTTATTTCACAAGTGTTCAGGTGAATGTGTGGTTCAGTACATTTTACATATGCTTGATGCTGATTCTGAAAGTTGCCTTATTTTTTGTTTTTGACTGCTATATAGTAAATAGCCTCCCATCACGTATTTTGATGGGAATCTTGTTAGAGCTACTCAGATTTCTGAGTGTTGCTATTTGTCCCCCCTTTAGCCTGTTACTTGGGAAGTGACCAACTCTTGCTACTAAGAAAAGAAAAGAAAAACACTTTCCAAAGTTACTGGTTCTTTCTAGCGGTAAAATGAATTAGAGAGTGGAGGTGCTTTTTCGGCACTGTCATGCAATTTTTTTTCTGATTCAGTTTTATTACATCAAAAATCTTACTTTAATGAAACACRCTACTTAATTTTGGAAGAAACACTTTCTTTTTGAAAGAAGTATGAGAGTGGTCACTCGGGCACATCTAGAATGTGTGGGAAGCATTGACWTACATTGAAATCCTTGGATAGTTCCATTCTGGTATCCCAAGATATCAAAAACACGTTTTATGTTTGAAGTTTTGTCATTTGTTTTTAGAAAAGTAAGTTTCCTACAACCTTCAACTTGGACCTCCTACGGCTTGATTTTTAATCCAAGGTTTACTGCCTTATCTTTCTTCGTATTTGCAGGTAAATCCAAATTTTTGTTCTCAAGTATTACRGATGCAACATGACCTTTGTTTGTGGTTTTATGTGCAGGGAGAAAATGCTCGACTTGCTCAGCGTTACAGCATCACAACACGGTTGCTTGTCCTCTACTATGTCCTGTCCTATGAAGAAGCACTTCTAGCAAACACAAAGACACTAGGTATATGTGAATGTGATCAATGGGCAACAGTGGAACTGAAAGTTGGATGCAAATACAGAAATTCTTACAAAAAACAAAGTTCATATTAGCGTTAGATTCAAGTATGATGTAAGAAGTTTAGATCAGAGTTTATTTTGGCAGTGTAATTCTTTTAGTAAGTACAGCATTATTCTAGAAACTAAGGAGATGAAAGTTCTACTAAAACTGTATAGTCTGTTTTTTTTTCTAGATTGGAAAGGATCCAATTTGGTCAAAAGCTTACCAGAAATGTTCATAACAATCTGATTAAATATAGCAAAAAGTAACAAAGTGTTGTTAATTAACTTTAGATCTTCATTTATTCATGTGCCATCAAACTTGCAGCCTAAACATGTTTCCTCTGCTTGGTGATTTTGTTGTTGACAAAGTTGAATGATCCCTTTTTGGCTTTGAAATTCAGACTTTACAATGTGTGGTTTATTGATTGAGCTTGATTTTATTGAAAACATGGTATTTAAATCTGATGTGCATTTTTAGCTACCCTTTTTAGTGWTTAAAACGTCCAGCATTCATCAGTAATATTTTGTTCATATTATACAAGGAAGAAACACATTAAAAAGCAGCTTTCATTCTTCCTGCGTTTCTAACCTCCATCCCATTATCAGTTGTTGTGTGCACTAACAGGTGAAATTCCATGAAACAACTGATAAGCAGATTGTTTTATGTTGAATAAAGAAATTTTAGAGCTATGGTCTCAAAATCAGTTACACTTGATCAAAAATGTTAAGGAGATCTTTGAATCAAACCCAGATGCTGCCAGGAAAAGATGTAGTTCACAGAAATGGTGTCCTGAAGGGCTTAAGTTAATACGCTTAACAGGAGTGACGTGTGGTATTTGGAGTTTTCGGCATTCTGCCTGAATAATGTATAGGCTAATGCTTTACATTTTCTTTATTGATTCAGTTGGGGAAATACTTTTTCCAACTGTTATGTGTGGTTTCTGTTTCTTTATAGCTGCCATGCAAAAAAAACCCAAGTCTTACTCTTCAGCATTAATGGATCAAATTCCAATCAAGTACCTCATCCGCCAGGCGCAAGGACTGCAGCAGGAACTTGGAGGTATATCTGCATGTGCAAGTCCAGCACGCATAAAGAAGGAAGGCTAAGCCTATTTCCAGCTTTACGTCTGTTGTTTGTTTCATAGCATGGCTTCTCTTTTTTGTTTGTTTTAAAATCTGTCATGAATGAGGTTACAGGTATATTTAGAGAGTCATAGTGAAAGTTTGGGGAAGATGGCTCTTTTTAGAGTAGGTTTGAATTACCTGAGAATTTTAGATTGTTCTGGACTACATTTTAAAGTTACTATAGGGTCATCCCATTTTCCAAAAGGTAACTTTTCCTTTCTGTTGGAGTTACAATTTCAGTCTCTAAACATGCAAGCTTTTTAAACTTCTCAGCAGTGATTCAGTCATGGTGTGTTGTTGAGATGATAGGGATGTCATATGTTCATGTGAATGATGCAGATATTTAAGATTTATGCTGTCTGAATATCCTCACAGGCTTGCATTCTGCACTGYTACGCCTTCTTGCTACTAACTATCCACACCTCTGTATTGTGGAAGACTGGATCTGTGAGGAGCAGATCACAGGCACTGATGCCTTACTGAGGAGGATGCTTCTTACAAATATTGCCAAAAATCATTCTCCCAAACAGCTCCAGGAAGGTAAATAGCTTCATTTGAAGTAAGCGTTTTTTTTCCCTAATAGGTTGGAATATAGTGGGTCTGGGAGTGTGTATCTGTCCGAATCATTTGAGTACGCTGCATTTGCGTAACAAGAATGTTCTACTGCAGGCTTGTTCTGAATCTATGAACAGACTTGAAGGATTTTTAAAATGTCAGAGTCCAGTTTTATCAAAATTCCATTGTATTTATTTTATAGCGTTTTCCATGCTCCCAGGAAATCATACCCAGCTGATGCAGATTCTGGAACATTTAACGCTTCTCTCTGCTGGTGAACTGATCCCATATGCAGAAGTACTAACTTCAAACATGAGTCGGTTGCTGAATGCTGGAGTCCCACGGAGGATTCTTCAGACTGTCAATAAACTTTGGATGGTTCTTAACACTGTGATGCCAAGAAGGTAAGTTCAAACTACTGTTTCATTTGTTTTTGCAGATGGATGGAATGCAACATTCTGTTTAAAAAATAGTGATATACTGCCTTTGTCTGTTATAGTAAACTTATGACTGGTCCAGGAATTAGTGTGACCAGCAATTGAGTAGGCTGGGTTGGAGATCTACATTCCTTTGTGCTTCATTCAAATTTTTGATCTAGGTAGTTTTTGTTCTCGGGGTAAAGGGAGTCTCCAGTTGGCTTAAAATATAATAGAATTGTTTTATAGTATACATCATTTACGATACATTATTGCTGAAACACTCACTTGTTCTGGTAAGAGTGTGTCTTTTGTGAGGAAGCAGATACTCTGTGTTGCAACAAAAACATTTTCATTTCAGTGAATGTAAGTTGACTATATCTTGGTTAATTTCAGGAGCTGCAAATGCAGTATGGGTTTTTTGATCCTTGATAGGCCTAGAAAAATACATCTAATTGAGATAAGTGAATATCCAAATGCTTATGTGATCCTCTTTCTCTTACGGATTATCTTCTAAAAATGTTAAAAATAATCTCATTTGTAGATTGTGGGTCATGACTGTTAATGCTCTGCAGCCTTCAGTAAAAATAGTCCGACAGCAGAAATACACTCAGAATGATCTGATGATTGATCCTTTGATTGTACTAAGATGTGATCAGAGAGTTCATAGGTAAGCATCTCTCTCCTTTAATTTCTTCTGATGCTCTGTGGTACTTACCACTCACTATGCATCAATGTTATCTCACAAAAAACTTCTGAAAACTTTCAGTACTTTAAAACATTTTCAGACTAGTCATATGGGCTTGCAAGTTCCATCTTTTGCTGCACCACTTTCCTGTAGTAAGCTTGTTGTTCTGTGTGCTGRCTGAACTGTGCTGTTTCAGCTTGTCACACTACCCAGATGAGTGTCCTGTTGGACAAACCTTGCACTCGCTCCTATTTTGGAAACTCTAGGATTGTAAATGGATTTGCACACAGATCCATCCATTTTGTTAGATTTGTGTATGTGAWTTTTTTTCTAAATAGACATTGTGGCATGCTTAAAATGGCTGCTGCCACATGGTGGTGGTTGTAGCTGTAGCATCCTTACACTTTGTCTTTTGCCATCCCTCTTGGGCCTGGAAGTGTTCTGTCTTTTTGGGTAACAATTTCTGCAAGTGGATGCTTGGTGAATATGACAAAAATAGATTTGATTAATTTCTCAAGTAATTATTTTAGTATTACTTAGAAATATGTTCCTCTAGATGTCAGTGATGACAGAGGAGATGTATAACACTGATTTATGGCTTTGATGTAGAAGAATAAACTGAGAGTTTTAGTAGTGAAAAGGATCATAACTGATAGCAACAAACCAACTTTAAAGAAGAACATGAAGTAATGCAAACAATTCAAACTAAAATTTGCAAATAGCAGCTCTGKTTTTTTAACAGGTCTGAAGAAAATTGCATTTGTTTTTTTAAAAATGTTAATCGTTTTAAATGTACTTCAGGCTCTAGCTTTATTCCTTTTGTATTCATGTCTTTTGTCAGTTGTAGCTTATTTTTTCCCTTTTTTGCTTTTTCATTATCTTTCTGTTTATAATAAATGGCTAATAGTCATCTTGATTTGTTCTTCATATTCTTGCTTGCATATTTCTGTCTGCCCTTGGCTTATAGCAATTTAGTCATTAATCAAATTTCTATTTGACTTGGTACATTTTTGTACCTCTCTGCAAGATTTCAAATTTCTATTGATCACATTTTTAAGGCCAACCTGTAGATGAAATATTTAAATGTATGTCCATTCAGCCCTGGATGAAAAATGTAAATCCTAAATTTCTAGAAYTGTTAAGGAGATGTATAAAGCAGTATGATTTGAAAACTTGTCATCTTAGCATTGTGGAAGCAGTCATTTAGAGCTTGTCTACCTTGTTTTTCTATCTCCATCATTCAGATAATTATTTTGGCTTACTTCATGTACAGCAGATAATTTTCTGATTTCTTTTATTCATAGACTGTTAAAAATCAGTTTCTTCAGGAGTTCCTTGTTTTTGTAGAGTGTATGCTTGCCCACRTGTGCATGAGAAAAGTAGGATTGAATGGCAGGACAGCAGAAGGAATTGTGATGATTAGTATTTTGCTGTGTTAAGGAAAACAGCTTTAATATGAACCAGACTACAGCGAAATGAATCTTTGARGAGTATTTTTAGTTTGTTCATATTGTTCTGCCTCCTGAAATACCTCTGCTTTAACATGTGTTTCTGTATTAGGAGTCCCCCTCTGATGGATATAACTTTGCACATGTTGAATGGATATCTTCTTGCTTCAAAAGCCTACCTCAATTCTCACCTAAAGGAAACAGCGGAGCAGGACATTAGGCCATCCCAAAACAATGCAATGGGTCCAGAGACCCCAGAAGTTACCAGGGAAGAATTAAAAAATGCATTGCTTGCTGCTCAGGTAAAGTGGAGAAATAGATATTAACTGAAGTGTGGAAAGGCAATGATAAACAGAAATATAGGCATGGGAAATTAAAAAAGAGGACTTCTACTTTTATTACTGACTCCTGCTAATAGGAAAAAGA
This sequence comes from Rhea americana, assembly GCF_003343005.1. Taxonomy (NCBI): domain Eukaryota; kingdom Metazoa; phylum Chordata; class Aves; order Rheiformes; family Rheidae; genus Rhea; species Rhea americana. The sequence goes on from NW_028185872.1 coordinate 1,776,487, forward strand.
AAACTGTGTCTGCGTTTGACTCCACATTGTATCTAATATAACATGAACATTTTTCCCACAGCATAAAAAAATTTCTGTTTTCTAGTCTAAACCGTTGTGTTGGTTAACTGTATTAATAGTGGATTTGTGTTGTTTGTTAGTTAGAACAGAAGAATTTTGCTTACTAGCACTTTTTCCTTCTTGCTTGGGGTATCCAGAGGGCTCTTTTTCTACTCAGCACTGGAATAGTAAAGCATGAATAAATGCAGTAGCCCTATCATTTGAATTATGTTGTTTAGGAGAAGCAGCCAACCTTGCGAAGTGTGAGGCTGAAGAATGGTTAACTTAGTTTGACATGATGAGAATTCTTGAGTAATCCTGTTTCACAGACGATCTCTTCTTACTTCTCCCTGGAAGCATGACCCTGTTAGAAGATTGGTTTTGAGTTAGTAGCAGGTTTTTTTTTTTATTTAAATGATCGTCTCCTCTGAATACTATGGATTACATGGCCRTGTACATATTTTCTGATCTCTATGATTTAAGAGATCATTGGATTAATTATTTATGCTAGTTTGACTGCTTGCATATGGCATACACTATTTATRTGTGCACATGACAAGGCTGTAGATGATTCAATACTAACACATTATTTGCATATATATTTTAAAACATTATTTGATTCCTTCAACATGACTCTTCTGATTTATGCTTATGATAATCTGTTGATGCTCCAGATTTAAACTTTTGTTCTTGTTTGAGTCTCGATTCACATACACAGCGTTTTTTTGAAGGTGGTAGTGGTTATTGCAATGAAATTCTCAGGGTTTGTGATTTTCCTGAACTGATTCTTTTTTAAATGGAAACAATTCTAGCCATTTGACAGCCTTTAATTTCTTACATTGCCATTACTTTGCATTGTAGTTGTTGTTGTTGTTTTAAYGCATGCTATACTGTTTAATTTCTTCCCAGGATAGTGCTGCTGTGCAGATTCTTTTAGAAATCTGTTTACCTACAGAAGAAGAGAAAGCTCAGAGCAGTAATACCCACAGCCTGTTGAAAAGTGTTTATAGTACCGCTGGCTCTAAGAGCCCAGAACTAAAAGAAGAAGAAGATAGCTTGCTGTGTAATCTTCGAGAGGTCCAGTGTCTTATCTGCTGTCTGCTGCATCAGATGTATATAGCTGATCCCAACATAGTCAAACTGGTTCATTTCCAGGTCTGGTTTGCTCTTTTTTAGTTCTTTAATGGTTGCTTGGTTAGGAAAGAGCCAAATGAAGTGGTGGAATGCTACTATTGTGTTCCTCAGAAATTATGACGACGCCCTCGTCTGCCTCCYTTTCCCCCAGAACTGTAGTAGGTACATTTCCTCCCTCTTTCAGTGCAAGCACTCAGTACTGTGGCCAAGCGGGGGCAGCTAAMCAATGCTTGTTCCTCGTCATTAAACACATGCTTTGTTTGTGTCACTGCCCTTCTGTATGCCARAAGAGTGTGTCCGTTCTAGGCCAAGGAAGACTAGCCTAATCATCTTAAAATTACTTGTTTCACATCTTGTGTGGGTTACTTCTTTCTGGCTGTGTTTTAAAATTATTTAACCTGTTATTCAAAACTGAAATTTGGCTTCAAATACAAACCTTCTTTCCTTTTTGTTTGGACATACTTTATCTGTTTAGAGTGGAAGAAGAAAGGTTGCCTCTGCCAAAACAGTGATCTCCCCCCCCCCAAAAAGGGATGGAGGTTTTTTTGCTATAAGTGTGTTTTTCATTGTGTGTTAAATTGTTCATTGCCGTGTCTGCATGGCATTGCCATGGTTTTTTTTTTTGCTGTGCAAATTGGGCCTGGGGTGAAGTTTGGAACAGAGGAAGGGCACAAAAGGAATAGGTCATTGCAGTTTGGTTTGATCTGGGGAGTTCGTATGTAAATAATAAATTGAGTCTTGTGGATAAAGAATTGATTAAAACCAGGGTATGTTACCAGCCTGCCTTGTGTTGCCTTGGGTTATAGGCCTGTTGCTTAGAATTCTGAATGAAAGAAAGTTACARTTATATATGCTTTGAAACAGCATTAATGCTGTTTTAATCTACCTGAATATCTWAAATGCATCAGAGTTTTTGAAATACCTCTGACATACACTTTTTCCTTCCTAAATTTTACAGGGTTATCCATGTGAACTTCTGGCATTGACAGTGGCAGGGATTCCATCCATGCACATCTGTCTGGATTTCATTCCTGAGCTCATTGCCCAGCCTGAACTTGAAAAACAGGTACTGTGCAGTCATCTAGTTTGGGAGTCATTGTAAGTAGTTAACCCTGTTGAAGTATTGGTTGGGGGATGGAGGGAAGAATAAAAGGATCACTATTAAGGTAACATTTTTAGCATTTTCTTTGTAAAATGAAAGGCCTCACCCCCAAATCAGAGATTGTGGCAGTTCCTCTAACATGTACACTTGTTTATGAAATGCTTATGAAATTCAACATTACATTCAGGAACTGAAAAAAGCACTTTTAGTAATGACTTGAAATTTTAATTTTAACTTTTTTTTTTTTTTTTTTTAAGAGTATACATCAGTTGGCAAATTTTTGCCTACTTAGTTTTTAACCGGTACTTTATAGCTACAGGAACTAGCATAACATTTTAATTTTGTAAGCCTTTTCTGCAGAGATGTTCTGTAGAACAGACGAAGCAGCTTTAAGATAAAAATATTACTAATTTTTATGAAAGGTTTGACTACTAAGTCTTTATCCACGAAACTATCACTACTGTTTCTTGAGGCAAGCTTGGGGCAAGCCTATAAAGTGTAAATTCCTGAAACGTTTTAAATTTTTCCTTTGCCAGCTATCTTACCAGTTCTTTCCCTGTTCTAAGTGCAAGAATCCCTTCACAAAGCCTATCAGAATGACACATGCTGTTTTCCTCAAGGTTATTCTGTATGAATCTGAAGTGTGGTGGTTTCTTCTCAGTAAGAGCTCAGCAAAGGAGGAGTCAGGAGTTTGCTTTAGAAATGTTTTGCCTATATTTTTGAAGGTCTCATGATGATAACAAAAAATAATGGCAAATGACAGATAATTTTTACTCTCTAAAGCAATTTTTAGGCCTTGAATTGGGATGTTGTAACAMGAGGAGATTACACATTTGACTAGTTCCAAGTAACTGAAATTTACTGGGCTAAAGATTCCTCTCATAAGAAAATAAAACAAACAAACAAAAAACCCTCCAAAACTTTTTTGTATCAAACCAACTTCCTAAATACTTCTRCTTAATCCTTTCTCAAATATTAAGTTGCTGCTGATTAGAAGGCACTCACTGAAGTTAAAAACAGAACCCATTGAACACAAAACWGTTTTTACAGGGATTGTATTGTGAATCATGTGTTGCTTTGCTTCTCACTGAAGTATCAGAACAAACTCGGTGGGGGTGAGGTTCTGCAACACTAACTCTAGTACTTGCATTAATGTTACATCTGTGAGGTTCCTTTTCTTAAAGTCTGCAGAAATATTTTACGGTAACTACTATTAGGCTTTTCTGGCTCTTATYTCCTCATTGGTAAAATGGAAAGTTATGTGAAGAGCTTTGGATTGAAAGTGCAAAGCAATCTGTAACATTATTRCCTGTAACATTATTCTTTTTTGCCTTTTACCTGCTTAACAGATATTTGCAATCCAGTTACTTTCATTTTTGTGCATCCAGTACGCACTACCTAAATCTCTCAGTGTGGCTCGTTTAGCTATCAATGTCATGGGAACCCTACTCACAGGTAAGCATTTCAGGAACACCTAAGCACATTGTTGCGGAGGTTTAATTTATTTTGTCTAGACTGAATACAGTTTTGCCAAAAAAMCAGTGTGTTAAATATGCTTATAAACGTAACAACAATTCTTTACTCAGTTTTGATAATAGTTCCTTTTTAATTAACCGTTTCTTCTTTCCTTGACAGTTCTAACCCAGTCAAAGCGCTATGCCTTTTTTATGCCAACCCTGCCWTGTTTAGTTTCATTCTGTCAAGCCTTTCCACCTTTGTATGAGGATATTATGTCTCTGCTGATACAAGTAGGCCAAGTCTGTGCCTCCGATGTTGCCACGCAGACAAGAGACTTTGACCCAATTATTACACGTAAGCAAGGCATCTTGTATTTCAAAAATAATGTCATGGTGGTAGGGAGAAAAATGATGTTTGATGTTTCCAATGTTTGAGTGTAGTTTGAATGCAAAATAAAATATACTATGATAAGCTTGTAAATATAGAAAGGGTAGGCATAGGTGGATTTACTGGAGGGGAGGAAGGAAGTTAGAGGCTAAAGAGGCTGAAGGCTTTCCTTTTTTAGGCTTCGATGAACTGCCTTCCTTCTATTTTGTTTCCCTGCACTTATTATTGCAAGATCTAACCCTGCATGCCAGTGCTGCATGTGGAATTTGCCATCATAGTCTTAGGAGGAAAGACATGAGCAAAAACCATTGGCTTTTGAGAATACAAAGACATTTCCAAATCTCAGCTATGGCATAATAACTGATCATGTAAATCTTCCTAGTCTACTGGAAGTGCAAAGTCAAATGAGTTAGCTGAAGTCTTGCAGTATGAGTGGAGGAATGTATAKTGATTTTATGAAGTCTATCAGATCAACTTGAGGAAAATGTTTTGGTTTTTTTCTGTCTAAAAGCAAATGTTCTGTTCATGTGATAGAAAGTTCAGTAATGTTATCTATGCTAGGATATTTATGTTAAAAGAATATACATAAAACCAAAGAAGTCAGATGTAGGAGAAATGAAATGTTTTAGTGTCGCTAGAAGTACTCTGTGGAATTAAACCTTCTGTATGAAATAGTGATGGTTCAAATTTATTATTTTACAATATGCCTATTTGCATTAAGGGTGTAGTATAACAATTGTTTTTGCTATATTTATTTGTAATTTTTTTAATTTAATTTTCTAGGTCTCCAGCAACTAAAGGAGAAACCAAATGAAGTGTCAGGACTTTGTAAAGATTCATCCTATAAAAGTTGTTCAAGGGACATTGCAAGCATGGACCCTGATGTTCAGTTATGCCAGTGTGTTGAAAGTACTATCATTGAGATAATTAACATGAGTGTAAGTGGAGTTTAGGAAGAACATAAATGAAATTGTACTGTAGCTAGTGTCACAGTCTATGGTGTCTAAACATGGAAAGAGATGCCAAGTGAATTGAGAAACTGGAGCACAAGTCCTTATCTTTCATTCATTGGATTAAGTTTTGGCTGAACCTTGTCAAAAGAAAGTAATTCTTCAGAGGCTGATGTTGCTTCCAGTGAAAACTTCTGACAACTACCAGTGAAAGTGAGCATACTTTTTAGGCATGCTGCATCACTTCGTGAACTGAGCAACACACCTATAAATGGTTTTATAACACTTCTTGAAAAACAAATGCTTAGTTTGTTGAGCAAGCAGCAAAGCAATGGGTAAGAAAAGCTTGAAGGTTGGAGATCTTTGCTGAAGTTCAAATGACCTAGTGTCCATAGGACTGRAGAATGTGGTGTAAGTAACTTGTAGCATTGCACTGAGACCTAAGAAAAGGCTTAATTTTTTTTTATTTGCTTTTCAAACCATTGGCCAAAGTGTGAGTTCATGAGATCAGTGACTTTAATTCATTWAAAAATCAGCCAGCCTTCATTAAAAGTTTGAAACTGGTCTAGAAGCTTCTAAAAAAAATACTAGTATTACAAAATGAGCTGTATAAGCATGATTTTTTTTAAAAGAATATATATTTTTAGTGCTGCTCAGATGTCTTTTTTTTTTTTTTTTTGGAAACACATCACGTAGTTTAAAAGAGATGAAAAAGACCTAGGGAAGTAAAGCTCAAAGATACCTGAATTTTCATTAGGTTAATTTTTTTTTTTTTTTTTTTTTTTAAAAAAAAAGTGTCAGAGGTTACTGTGACAGAAGCTGAATTTCACTGTAGTGAATAGAATGATAGATTTTAGCCATACCAAAGTGGTTACATCCTAGAGACTTGCAGCTTGATGGACAAGCAGGCTAATACTTTTGTGCTTAATGCACATAGAACTGTCTCTGAAAGCAGTTGACTGTTCTCTCATACAGGAAAACCAGACGATTTAGCCTTGAAAGATGTTTTGTTGCATCACAGAAGAGAGTATGTGGTTCAGGATCTGGAAGTTTCTTCAAGGCTGCCCAGGTTCTCATAATGGGCAGCAAACGCTTTTGCAGTCAGAGAAATAAAATTAAGGTTTGGCTGTTGTGCCAGAATTGAATGTAGTACKTCAAGATGGTGTAACTGCTAAAGTTGTCAATCCAGCATTTGCTGTTTTGAAAATGACAGTATCCAGAGTCCTTAACTAAGATATTTTCAATTAAAACTAGTTTATATTCCAGAAATCATAGTCTGATTGTTTCGTCTGGCCTTCTGAATGTCTTGCACAGCTCTTCTCTTAGATGTGTTSGAATGTGATACGGAAAAGCTAATACTGAATTGCCAAACCAAGATACGGTACACATTCCAGAGTTACCAACGTGCTGATGTAAAGCCTACTGTAACAAGGTGGTAACATCATCTGACTACCAAGAATGTTGTCATTTTGATGTAAAATATGTAAATAATTTAAATTTATGTATTTTTTCCTCTTGTGCTTGTGATTTTATACGCTGTAGTGATATTTAAGTAAAAACAAGTGTATGTTTTGGATCAATTTGTAGATATTCCTCCTTTTAATTTCATGTGGATTTGCCTATATTTATTTAGATCTTTCAGCCTGATACCTGGATACAGGGATATCAGGCTGATAGATACAGGGAAACATGCCATAGGGCCTCAGCAGAAAAAGCCCCACCAAAACCAAAACACCCCCAGCCCTCATGASTTGCAGAACTTCACTCTTTCTTTCTTAGCAATTTGGAAAAGAAAATCTCAAGATCAAGGTTTATTGAAATGCATGTAAGTACTTAAAAGTCGCAGACTTCAGTAAAAACAATTTTCATTAGCATTTTAGGTCCCTMTACACTATTTTCAGTAATTATCCTGAAGATAAATTAAAAAGAGTCTCAAAGTATTTTTCAACTGTAAGGAAGATGGAGGGAAGAGCTAGCACCTCCCACAGCATATTCRATTATAAAGATATGGGAGTGCAGCTGGGGAGCTGGGCCCAGAGCTTGTCTCCTGCTTAAAAGAAAAAAAAAAAAAAGAAAGAAAAAAGTCTTACAGACACTAAGAAACCTGCTTCCAAGCGACGCTGGTTGCTGAACGGAACCTACCGAGCCCCTGAGAGGCGCCGGCCGCGCCGCCGGCATCGCCGTCACCGCCGGGAGGTTGCCCAGCAACGAAGACAACCTAGGAGCCAACAAGACCCTCCGCGATTGGTTCTAACGGCGCGGATAGGGGAGGTGGGAGCGGCTGAGTTCGCGGCCTGCTGATTGGCGGTTCGCAGCCTTTCCTGTCAGCTGATTGGCGGGAGGGACCGCGGCCGGGGCGGAGGCGGGAAGGACGCTCGCTGAAGAGGGCTGCTGTCGCCGCTGTGTGAGGTGAGCGGCCGCGCCGTGCTGCGGCGGAGSGCGGCTCTGGCGGACCGGGCTCGCCGCGGGGAGCGGGGCTTTCCAGGGGCTCCTGCTTCTCTGTCTCCCGACAGGGAAAAGAAGCGCCGAGGTGCCTTTTATAGGCCGAGGCGGGAGGATGACAGCAGCTGGCCCTGGCGCTCCGCGCCCGCCAYGAGTCCCCCAAAAGCCTCCCCGGGGGAGGGGGTGGAGTGGAGGTGTCCTAGGGAAGCCTGCTGCTTCGCCCAGGGACGGCTCCGGCCGGGGGGTCCSTCCTCCCCGAGCCTGGTCTCCGACGGCCGCAGCACTGCTGTCTTGACCCCTCCCGCCCCTCTCGTAGGGGCTTGCTTTTTCTTAGGCAAAGATTGTTTACGATCTGCTCAAAAAATGTTTGAGAGAAGCCTTTTGCGTGTGAGGGGAARGCCTTTCAATGGGGTGCAGCTGCGTTTCTGGAAGGAGGGCATGGCTGCGAACTCATGTTAGCRATCCCTTTTGGCTAGGATTTCTTTTTCCCGTTGAGGAAGCTGACGGTGAAGCTGAATCATGCCCTGTGTTGGTGGCTTTTTGATGCACTTATTTACTCATTAAGTGTCAGATGAGGACACAGGTTAGTGAATCAATTTCTCAAGGAGGTTGCTGATTTAAATTCACGTTTAGATATTTTGAGAACTGAAGACCTATAAAAGTTAGTGCTGCTTAAAAACTGTGCTCTTTTTAAGTCTCATGTCTCTCTTCAATACTCTTAATTAAATAATTTCAATATTTTAGGGTGATAGGGAAGATAGGACTAGGTGTAAAGTTTGTCCAGCCAGACACTCAGCTGGATAGAGTGACCTGCTGAAACAGCACAACCTTTCTTTTTATTTCCCAAAGTGAAAGAAGTGCAAGAAAATAAACAGAATAGTCAAGTGAATTACAACTCATTTCCCCCCTGAATAATTACTGTATTAATACTGCAAGAAAGAAAACATATCATTTTTAAAGTCAGTGTCCAGTCTTAATCTTCTTACTGCTGCAAAATGAAAAGGAATATTTAGAAGCCATAGTGGTAGGCTGTATAACTGTAGCTTGCAATGTCTTGGAGCTCAAGTTAATGAACTTCCAGAATTGAAAAACTGATTATCTGTAGTTATTTAATATCCTAAAATACTTTTCCCACTAAGGATTTGGGTTCATGTCCTAGCCAATATTCACTCTGCAAAATAAAATCTAGGATGATGTGCACAGTTCATCTGTAGTTATTTCTAAACTACTTAATTGCTAATATTACTTATCAGATGTTAACTTGTTCTTGTTTGTAAYAAGGACCAGGTCTGAACTAATGTCATATATATAAATTCCTGAATGCAATTTTCTTAGTATCCTGAGCCACTTAACCCTCTTAACAGGTTAGCAGTTTCTGCTTGTTTCTGTTTGCTGCTGTATGTTGTTTCAGACTTTCCCATGGTTGCTAATATTAACTGGTTAGTATTTTTTTTTATTTCTATTGCAGTTATAAATCTGAAATAAACAGGGTGAAAGGTGGCAATGCCTTCTGACGTATCAGAGTATACTATTGGGGGAGTGAAAATTATATTTCCTTGCAAGGCTTATCCATCACAACTAGCTATGATGAATGCTGTAAGTAGAATTTATATTAATGTTCACTTTAGTGAACATTAAAGTGTTTATGATTTGCAATTCTTATCARCCTTTAGAAAAATAACATACGCAATTCAGAGCCTCCATTATTTTYGGTATTTCAGTTGTAATGTAACTTACTGTATTTCTGTGTTTCTTTGTTCTCTGTTTGTACAAGCTTGTGCTATACAGTGATATGTGACCTATGATTAGGAATCTGTGATATCTGGATTATAAAATAGTAATAATGTTTTGGAATGTTGAAATACATCTCGGATTTGTAGGCTGAACATTTTTGCTAAGAACCAAGTTATATACTGTGTAATATATAAGCTAGCTGTACAAGGAGGGAATGTTCTACTGAAATACACCCTTCAATCAGAATGTAATATTCTAATAATTTTTTCAAGAGGAGTGTTTTTAAATATTTTATATTTAAGTTAGGAAGTTTAAATATCTTTTTCTTTGCAAGATGAATATTTTGGTTCCATGACAGATGTTTTAAATGCTTTGGTTCTGTAAGACTACAGAAAGAAAGTCAGTCCCATCAGATATTACTTTAGCAGGTAAGTACTTCATAGTTCCCTGTAAGTGAACCTCTGAGCAGTAGTCAGAGGTTTTTTTGTTGGTGATTTTTTTTTAATGAGAACTAGTGCCTTTGTCTAATTTTAGAAGTTATTTTTAGCGTAGTTAAAATATTCTTTTTGCTGTCTCTGTTAATTATGGTTTTGTTCTCATTGTTCTCCTTTAAGATTGTTAAGGGGTTAAATAACAGGCAACATTGTTTGTTGGAGAGCCCTACAGGAAGTGGCAAAAGTTTGGCATTACTTTGCTCTGCGTTATCATGGCAACAGTCCCTGTATGGTAAGTTATCTTGGTGTCCATTTGCTCAGTTGTTACTGCTGAAATAAATTATAATAATTTTTTTTGCTATTCAACCTTTTAAATATTTGGTTTGAGGAATGTATGCAGGTATTTGTCCATCATTATATGTACAGCCTTATTAGTAAAATGGCATTAGGCAATCAAAACAGTAGTGGCCAATACTATTAAGCAATGTAGTTTTCATGTTAAAATGGATTTAGATATCTGTTATCTTAAGGGGCAATATGACTGTTGGAACTCTGTAAGAAAACATTTGTGGCTCGTAGTTATGCAGATTGGATTGAAAAAGAGGTATATTTTTCAGTTTTGTAAGTTTTTACAGTTCTTTGCATTGCAGTTCTTCAAGGAGTGATGACAGCTTGTTCAGACTGTATAGTACATAAAGACTCAAGGTTTATAATACAAATAAAATAGATGATATAGATCAYATCCATAATGTGTAAAGGGACCAAATGAAGTCCAATTCAAAATGGCACTTAAAAAATTATAAGAATTTTCTTCTTGTATTTTTGAAAAATTTTATAATGCTTTATTGTGAAGAACTCAATTTGAAAGTAAGCTTTTATATCTGTTCCTTTTCTTTTCTTTGCTGATTCTGAGTTGGGCCTTTAATGGCTGTGTATTTGATGCTTCAGATCTGACCCGCCACTCCTTTAAGTATAAGGAACAGTGCTAAAGATCCAAAAACTTGGTGATTTGTGTAGCTTGCCAAATTTATTATACTGTGGTAAAAATATTGTGAGCTGCGATTCAGTATGACTAACATTCAGAGGAAATTTAAAGTCTTTGATGTATGTGCATTTTTTTTTTAAAGTTCCTAAGTAATACCTRTTCTCTTAGTTAAGGTGGTGTTTCATAAACTTAAAACAATCTCTAAATCTCTGCTGGTTTATATGCAACTGAAAGAATAAGGATTTTATAAGTTGCTTGCATGTATCTCATTTTTAAAAGTGTGTAATTTACAGATCTGGTGATTAGAAACTGGTACCTAAACAAAATCTTTCATCTTAACTATTTTGAAAGTCTAGTTCTAATGTATAGTCCCATATAGTTTTTTTAATAGAAGAAAAATGACTGTGTCCTTTATCTTCTTTAGAGAAGTCAGTGGTTAAATCCTCATGTGAAAAGGAAGACAGAAAGCCAGAGACTTCATTGCCATGTCGTTGTGCGTGTCATTCCCAATCTGAGAGCAACGAGGCTGCAGCAAGTGTGAATCATGGTGCTTCTTGTTCTTTTAATAATTATGAAGCAGGAACTTCCATAAAAACTGAAACCTCACTAACAAACACAGGTAGCTTTTAGTAAATCCCTCATTTTGTAGTAGGCGTTGTTAACTAGCCATTGGACCTTGATCTCAACACTTCCACCTTCTAACCTTTCTCTGGATTGTTAATTACATCTGGACGTTCTGTTCACCCTAGTTCGAGTGACTGAAAAAAGACATGCAATAGGACTGCACTGTAGGTAAAAGTATTTGTGTGTGTGTGGGGGGGGCTCCCCYCCCAGTTTGGCATTCTGTGTTCTGTTTTGCGGATTTGAACTGTGAGGGCCAACTGACAGTTCCAGAAGGAATCATCAGCACTGCTGTAGTATATACCTTGAATTGGAAAACTTGAATTCTTACAGTATTTACTAGTTTTCTGGAATCTCAGTTCTGGGAAAGTAGATCATTTGTACTGTAAGCTAAAGCTTAAAGGGATAAAAAAAAAAAAAAAAAGTGTTTCTGAATTATATATTAAATATGTTAGAGTCAACACAAAACTTGCAAGTGTCATATAGGCCTAGAATATTTTACTCGGTAGCACACACGTGTGTTAATAAAACCCTTGCTACAAAAGCACATCACTGCCCTTGACAGGGAAGGTGTTGTAACACCTGTCCTGATGGTCAGATACAGAAAGAAAGAGAGATTGAGTATGTTCATAGACACAAAGAGCCACTATAAATTCTTGTTTTCCCTGAAAGTGTCTATTGTTAAGGGAAATATATTWGGTAACTATAACTGAGGAAAAGGGGATTATAAAGGTTTATTTTTTGTGCTTGGGATTTTTTTTAACAGGCATTTCACAGTGCAGTTCTGTAGTTAGTTTCACTTGATTTTGCAAAATACATAATTTGTAAAACTGTAGAAATTAAGGGACATGAGTAGTTAGCTGGAAAAATAAGTGCAGAAAGAGTTTATTTGCTGGAGACAACAATTGGGTGTGAAATGCCTCAAGGAAGTCTCATTCACAGTTGCTAAAGATATTGATCTTCACTGTCTAAGTTCAGCATTATGACTTTGGCAAACGATTGACAGCTATTATGAGGATGTTATTTTTGTTCTAAAAATAGTCTCTTGCAGTTAGCCATAATATCAAGTACATACAAGAAAATAAAGATATTTATTTCTTAACTGAGTTTTTAAGAAATGTCTTCTATGAAAGTGTCCAAAGGTAGCATCTTACTCTACTGATCCTTTACAGTTATGCTAAGTCCCTGTTCAGCTGTGCTTCCTAAATTAATACCTTTAGTATTTGTTCAGCCCTCAGGACTTACTATAGAAGTAAACTAAACTATATATATATATATATATATATATATATAAAATTTTTTCTTCATTTTTGTTGGATACTGTATGTACCCATAAGAATATATACCTAGGTATCTATATCTATCTTAAACCTAATTTATGGAGAGAAACAGAACTTTAATAAACAAATTTAAATCATATTGCTTCATATATAGATAGCCAAAATCTGTTCTAGAAGTAAAATATATAGTCAGCGATGTCTTTTGTTTGCTTTCTTCAAGTCAAGGATTCTTTTTGCTATCGTAATACTAGTACATGATTCAGCCCTGTTTCGAAATGATGGTAAAATGGTCCAGGAAATATCCACTACTATTTCATATGTCATTTGTCTTAACTATATGTATAGTAATTTCTGTTTTTAGAAATGTTGCCTTTATTTAAYGTGTTCTTAGTAATGGACATGCACTTGCCCTTTTTACAGAACATAAGGAAAATGAAACCCTAGCTTCAAAATTGTCTGCCAAAAAAAGGGCATCTCTTTGTAGTGATGAAAATGATGATTTTCAAGTAGACAGGAAAAGGATTCGCTCTTTAGAAACTGAGCAGCAGGTGAGCAAAATTTATTGGCAATAAGATAATTCAGGCATAGCTGAACCAAGCTGTTAAATATCAATCAGCGTTTTAGAGGAAGGCAGAGGGATTAACTGGGTTGTGTCACTGTCATAATTTAGATGGACTTTTTGTTTGTTTGTTTAACGTATAACATGAAAACACATCATAAATTACTTGTTACATACTATTGCTGGTTGCATACTAACTACATACTCGTTGCATATGTGTATSAGCAGTTGGAATGTAATATTTTGAAGCACGATACTCTGGAGTTGAAAGTGCTCTTGCAAATATGTATTAAAAATATAAATACTGCTGTGTATGAATTACAGTTCTGTTTTATATCCTGTCAAATGAATTTATCTCTGGCCTACTGCATGGAGTGCAATACTTCTCTAACAGTTTTACCTGTGTTGGTATTGCTATCACATGACTTAGTACTTGTGTCTCCAGTGTGCACTATGAATAGTTTTTGTGTTTTTTTTAGAGTATTGATAATATGTTTACTTCTGTTTAGTTTTTAGATTGATTAATATGTCTTAAATTTATTTCTTATTATTTTAGTTTTGGAAGTTTCCTGTTTCTATCTATAATACCTTCATAACCTCTACCTGTTTTGTAACAATGTGAAATAATAGAAGACTGATACTGATTAGTTAAGAAAAGGTATATATGCTCTTTTTTTGCTCAGTAAGAGCCAAAGAAGGTTCCGTCAGGTTTGGTCAGTCTCTAAAATACATAGGATTACAGTGAAAACAAGAACATTATTAGAATGGGGGCCTAGTTCAGTTTGAAATTTAGTTTGCATGAATATCAAATAAACTTTTTGCAGAATACTTATTCTAGGAGTGTATGTTAGCAAAGGATTGTTGCTGTCTAGGARCATGCAGTAGGATAGCTTGCTAACAGTTTAGTAATCTACTTTTCTGTTTATATGTAGAAATAACTAGATTATTTTATTGAATACATTTTCCAAGACATGCTTTTTGAGACTAGGTTAAAAATTATGGGTTTTTTGTATGTATTTTATATTAAAATTTTGTAACTTTTGTGAAATCAGTTTTGTGTGGCTTAGATCTGGTTAAACTGTTAATGAATATTAGCAACGCAGTGTAATAACAAAACATGCTCACAGTGGGGAGAAAAATTGAGACAAAATCACCGACCACTAGTGTAAACGCATTTTTCTGTCCTCTGTATTTGAGCATAGTACTTTTTCTCCCCAACAGGTTAGAAAACGTCATTGTTTGACAAAAGGAGTGCAGCTAGTTGATGCATTAGAAGTTTATCATCAGAGAAAGAATGGGGAGCTGATTGTTCACTCTGAAAAAAGTGTGAAAACCACTGTTTTTTCTCCTAAAAAAGTAAGTAATACAGTAATATAGTTCTTACATCAGTTCAAGAGAGATCAACTTTTTAATGATTTTGCTTCAATAAAWTTGCTCATGAAAACTCTGCTTAAAAAAATATATTTTCAGAATGCACTACGTGTCCTGCTCTATTAATTAATGTAAAGATTTCCAAACTGCAAGTATGTAAATTGCTTTGAAGTAATTTATTGTCACTATCAATAATGAGAACTACAATGGCTTTTACTGCTAGTGGTGATGTCTAGCAAGGAAAAAATGCATTTTCCGAGATAGTGTGGGCTCATTGCCAGCTGAGAAATTGCTGGGGAAGCACTCCCTTGTGTTAATAGTTCAACACCAAAATGGTCTTTCCTTTTCCTGTTAGGGTGAGTACATCATCTGTGGTTCCCTTTGGTGTAAGTCTGAGACTTTCTGTATTTAGCTGCAAGCTGGATTTGTAAAACTACTGTTTTATTATATATTTTAGAAATTGCTTCATGTATTTTTAAGAGAAGTATCAAACAATTAAAACATTTGAAAGTATTGTAAGTTTCTTTTATTTTTGAGTAGGTATAGAGTTTAACTCTTATCTTSTGTGACTGTGTGCTTCTTGTGGTAAAAGAAAACAAATACCCTAAAAAATTATCTTAATTTTTAAAAGCAGCATCCTGTTCCTGGATCCTAATCATCTGAGGGACCTTTCTAGTCGGATTTCTTTATCTGGGACTGAGGCTGTGTTCCATCATTATAAAAATTTCACACRTTCTTTATTTCAAGGGGTGAGGGAGAGGCTGAACACTAATCACATGAATGACTGCTTTTAAGTTGTGTTGTAAATTAGTGACTTTGAAACTGATAGTCTTGCTAAGTTGACAAATACATATTACTTTTTTCATCTGTGAGGATCAAACTGTTAAACAGTGACCGTATAGTAGAACTTTTTTTTTCTCTGTAGTTTATGCTGCTATGGTAAAGGAGATGATGGGAGACAGGAGGGCGGTTCCTTCAGCAAAACTGCAATATTAGTTGCACATAAATATGGATGAACCTTGACTTCAAATCCTAGAAYAGTATTGTTACTATTAAAGATTTCTTTTTTAACAAGCTATAGTTAAAGCTTAACTTCAGAGTACCTTGGTCTCTTAGCGTGTTTTTCATATATCCTAGTACTTTGCTAGTATCGCAGTCTGTTTATACTGTAGGGTCATGAAATCCTGAAAATACAGAACTCACTGAATCACCAAATATGAATCACATTTAAAACATGGTTTACATATAGGCAGTTATAGAAATAGTCTATAAGAGACTTAAGTGGTATTTGTAAAAAGAATTAGATCAAAATATATTTGTAAAGGAATTTCCAAATTGCTTTTTGAGTTTTTTGAGTGTTAAACTTATGTCTAGTCTAATTTTCAGGGCTTAAATGCTCAGCATGTTTAAACGATCAGACCCTTTAAGGCATCTCAGGTCCTAATAACTACTTAGAATCATTAGCCATGTTTGATAATATTAGCCTTAACATAAATGCAGATAGTGAGGATGGTTGTAGACTTGCTTCTAATTTAAATACAATATTGCAGCRTGCAATCACTTAAGAAAACCATTTTAACTGGATATGTGATTTTATTCTTAGCTGAAGTACAGTGGTTTGCAAARCCTAAATTGTTTCTCTCCAATTAGTTCTCCTAAACACTGGACTGAACCTACTATGGTGACTTAGGATATGGCTTCCCAACAGCAGAGAATCTGGCCCAGTAATTCAGCYTGTTAGCTTTCAATATGTGACAGCATTTGTACAACTTGTATAAATCTGTTTTATCACAAGTTGTAGTAGGTTTATGGCATTATATTATGTAAGGACTTGAAACTAGGACCAACAGCTGTTGGCTCTTTTTGTGTCTTAAATTAACTTTTATTTTAATTGTTGTTTGTTTTAACTTCAAGTGCAACTTTGCAGTACACTGTGCTGTTGTAAACAAAGAACAAGGCAGACACTTTGCTATTACTTMAAGATACTGATAGCTAAATCTTTTCTTGACAAAAGTGAATCTGTGTTCTAGGTTATTTGAGGGGAAGTAATTTTTATTAGTTTGGGATAGGTGTGTAGGTTTTCAAGTAGGATTTTTAAATGCTTTGTGCAACTGAAATAAAATTGATACTGTGAAATACAAAGGCCAGCAGAGTGTGCTGTTGATTTTCAGACCTTTCTTCCTTCACTGGAAGGAAGACAAAGGCTTTTCTTCTTTCATAGACTCTCAGATTTGCTTTGTCTGYGGGTATCTGAAAAACTTGATTTACAAGTTCTCGACGTTTCAGATAGTGAAGAAAACTGAAAACTTTTAATATAGATTGACAATTTGTTAAGTAAAAAATTGAGTAAGAATCCGATTTTTCTAAGTCTTTTGAAGTCAAGCAGTATGTTACATTGTGCTGTCCATGGGTCTGATTTTGCAGATAGTCACAAAATATACTCCCAAGGACTATTTATTACTGAACATCCTTGTTTAAAGACTACTTAAAAAAATAAAAATATCTCTTCAAGCCAAAAAGGAATTTATTCAGTTATCTTAGGGCATGAGTAACAGTTTAGACTGGATGGTCACTGAAGTTCTGGATTTATTATCTATAGARTAAGCCTGGAAGTATTATCATGACATTTTGGTTCAGTCTTCTCTCCTTCCATATTTGGAATGTATCCAGGAGCTGTACTGGGAGTGTTTTGGCCTGCTAGTTGATGTTTCCAGTCTCTGATGGTGATGAGAAATATATTCTTGTATTAGAACTATTTTGGCTCCAAAAACAGAAAAAAATAAACTCAGCTATAACACAATAATTTGTTTTAAATCCAATTACTATGGSGAAAAAAAGAAGTGGTTGAGTCAGAATCCAAAGACTTACCAATGTGTTTATGAAATAAAAAGATTTGGACTGAAATCATGGTATGTAGTATTTTTAAAAAACTTTGTTGGGTTATGCCATGAATTAATGCCATTTTCAAACATATTTTCTAAGCTTTGCTTTAAAAAAAGAGATCAGGAAAAAATGACCAAAAAATAAAAACTTTTTTAATCTTTATATTTAAAAGGATATAATATTGTTTGCCTGTGGTGAACGTTTGCTTTAGGGGACTGAGAAATGGTCTGATATCAAGAAACAATTTCAGAAAGAAAGGCCTTATTTAGTCTTTGTACTATTTAACTAGGTTAAATTTAAAATGTTKAGACTGTCACACCATAGGCTGTTAGTTGCAAAAATACTTTTCTCATATAGTTTATCCTGTTTGAAATAAAATCAATGGAGGTAATTCCATCACTATTATCATAATTGATCATGTATTTAGGATGATACAGTAATACAATAAACRTGCAGTTTATTCCAATCTACGCTTATCTTACACCTTTTAAAACTAATTTTTGCCTGTTGTTTTAGGAGGTACATCACCTTAAACTAGGCATGCGCTCACAAAGCTGTTAGCTGGCTCTTCTGAACAGTGCCGATAYTGACAATACTGTGATGAAACAAAGTTAGTATAAAGAGTCATATTAGTTTGAACATGTTTGAAAATGTATGCCTAAGTCTCTTACTTTTAATATAAGCCATTCCTGTTAATGCTTACTAGGTGTGCACGTTGATTGAAAACCAATTTCTAACATTTGCTGAAAGGCAAAGAAGTTTGCATTTGTTTCCAAGTAAAGTAATACATAAAATTTGGAAAGTGCAAGAGGAGTTCCTCCGTTTTTATTTTTCTTAATCAGTCAGATAAAACTTGCTTTTTTACATCTGGGTTTTATTGCAGTCAATTCTGTGCTCAAAGTGAAGTTAATTTCTTGTCAAGTATTACTTTTTATAGTCCAGCAGAGAGAGAATGGATTGTTTGTTGTAGGAGCGTGAGAAGTGCTGCCCAGCGTTGCTGCATCAAAAGAACATCTGTAGATCCAGGAGGTGTAGGATCTTCTGCTCAAAGCGGTGGCTTGTTCTTAGCTTCTTTCAGTCTAGCACCTGGGAATCCATTTCTGTCCTTCAGCTGCTGATTCTTTCAAAAGAGGGTATTTCTAGTATGAGTTTAGATGAGAAATTATACCTTTATGGTACTCTCTTGATTACTTCTATCAAAGCATGTGGTCTGAGAAAYTAGGGCAGCTGTGTTAAGGAATCCCCATTTATACTAGGTAAAAAAAGTAAACAGTAAATGGAGAGTAGTGTAACAAACACTTGGGGTATCAAAAAACAACTGCAAAGAGAATCTGTCTTAATGTGCTAGCCCATTGCAGTTTAACATATTGCTTACAACCTTCACAATAGAGTTTGAGTGACTTCTGTTACACATTCCAGGAGACTGGCAGTCTGTTACAATCAGGGTCTGGACTCTAGAATAGCCTAATTTACCACGATGGGATGAAGAAAGTTGTGGATTTGTATTACATGCTCTCACCTGACACYGTATCTGATCCTTTACCCGCTGATTGACATTTTGAATGAGCTCTTTGAAGCAAGTTCCAGCTTAATTAAAACGTTTGCTTGGTTAGCAGTGATCTGTGAAAGCCTGTGATAAATATTGAACTGGGTTCACCTGCTGGTTACTGTGAGAGGATAAACAGCTGCTTTGTGTACTTTAATCAAGAGGCTTCAGCAGCAGCAGAATACTGTGCTTTTTGAGAGCATATAAAGGAATAGTTGAAAAGCTCTGGTAATGTCACTACTGATACCTTACTAGGTTGTGCTTGTGTGATATTTCACACAAGAGGTATTCACTGCTGTATCAGTTAGATGGCTTTGTAACCAGGAAATGTAGATGAAGATATGAAGAACTCCTCTTATCTCTTTGTGCTTCAAAGATCACAGCCTCAGTGTTGTTTGAGCATTATTTTACACGTAGGACAGGTTGGTGAACTTGATTATTCTTTTATTAATCTGACTTCTACGTTTTTTGCCATATAAATATTGATGTGATAGACTGTTTTATCTACTCACAAACAGAAGGAAAACCAAGCTAGATTAGAAGAAGGTCTGTATAGTCCGGTATCTGATGTCTGATGGCATCTGTTACTGGATATTTCTGATGAAATACTGCAGACAGTAGAGGTATATATTTTTTTCTCCCTCTCCTAAATGAAAGTTGCTCGCAGATTCAAACAGCTGAAAATAGGTTTAGTTATGAAGTCCAAGGGTTTTGTATCGACTGCAAAATTTTAAGCACAACTGTTGTGATTCTGGAAATTGTTACTCATATATATCAAGTCCTTTTATACTTGTCATGTTCTAGACAAGAATACACCATACATAGTAAATACACTTGCAACTCAGCTGTTTTTAGAACAGTGCAAATGGGTGCTATAAGTAAGATTAAATTCTATGATGTTTTTAAGTTGTGTACCTACCACTTTCTCCTCACAGTCTCAATTATTGTAGTAGTTTTTCGTTAGCTGTTAGTTTTGTGTAACCCTACGTTACAAGAATTTTAAACCAAAATGGCGAATATGGGAAAGCTAGTAAAATTATACAATACTTAAACAGATTTTGTTAGGTATGTGAGCTCATGATTTTTCTTGATTAGAAAAGGGTGATGCTCTTTGTGACAAAGTATTTGCAGCTGAAATAAAATATTCAGTGAAGCCTACAGCAACTTGAACTCCAATAAGTACATTTTGATAGCATCATAAATAAAGCAAAACCTGAACCATCGCGCCTCTAAATTGATGCTGTGGCTGAGGTGGTGGCCTGTGGGGATCAGGAGGGAAAGCTTTCACAGTGTGTCAAACCGGGGCTGTTAGTGGACTAGTTCTAAGTTGTCTTTAATATTAATCACTTATAATTAAAAAAAAAAAAAGTCTATAGATCTTCACACAAATGTTGGAAGGTTTTCTAACTGTATTATAAGTTAGAAAGTATCTCTTCTTTCCATCTGTAAAAATTTACAGTATGTGAGGCAACATTGCCATGTGAACTGCCATATTAGTAGTTATCACTTTGTCCACTTATTAAATATTCTGCATCTTTGCTTTTTCATTAGTAATGGGAGATTAACACTACATTAGCTTTTTCTGTGTGATATCAATAGTAACTTTTTTCTTAGAAATATAGTATTAAAATAGTTTGTGTTTAATAAAATTTAGAAATGGCCAAACCGTTTTTAAAGGATAACAAAGAATACAAATGTAGTAATGCAGATAACAGGAAAAACTTGACTTATAAATTATGCTATAACCATTTCCTTAATATTTCTCTTCATTATAAAGGGCCTTATAAAATTTTATTTATTTATTTATTTAAGTTGGGCTAATGGCATCTGTGTCTTCTAGAAATATTATGACTACTGCAGGGCAGTTTTATACTTTTACTGGCTACTATAAAATCAATCTGAGTTTACAACTCTCTCTCAAAATATTTTTAAGGGTAATATTTTAAAGATGGAATAGTGGATAAAGTGCTCTTTAAAGCCAGTATTATATCAATTTCAAATTTTAAAGGAAAAACTTATGAGTCCACCTGTAAAATATTGTAACCTTAGACATGTGAACACACTTTTAAATCTTTTTAGGGRAAGAAACTTATTATATTTTAAAACTCATCACAAAAGGACTTTGATATGTAAATATTTGAACTGTATTTTCCTATTTTCTTGATTGTACAATGACAGTTAGAACAACTTTTCAGAATAGTCACCCGTTTGGCCTTGATATTTTTCTATTATTTTATTTGGCAAATTAAATATGAAGCTTAAAATTAGCAGTGAAGTGTTAGTGATATTTTTATCATCTTTGAATTATGCATATTCTTTTTTTCCTCTGAAAACGTGAGCAATCTGTCTTGAATTAAAGTGAAGAGATAAATGTTTTTTTAAAGGCCTATGTGGCAAGTAAGCTGATTCTGCTTCTATTATATTAGTAGTTAGTATGTAAATGTGGTGGTCATTATTTCAAAGATCAGAATAGAATATAGATGATAGAAATATCAAGGTAGAATTTGCATTCCAGTTTTCTATGTGAGTACAAACTGAGTTGAATATTGCCACGTATGTAACATATACCATATGTCAGCTGTTTCCTGCTTCACTATTGACAAGAGCCCTATTCATAACTCTTCTTTTTATCCTTTCAGTGAATAAGTAATTATTTGATATAGAAAGCAGGATATTTGGAACTGGCTATTTAATGTGGCAGCACACCGTAATGAAATCTGCTGTTACTGCAACCTGAGAAGGGAATGTAACAATTCCAGCATGGGTGTAACTTTATCTGCTTTGAGGGCCTGTTTATTTGGCACATCAGTGAACCTTTTATCCCAGTGAGTGACAGCTCCAGCAGGGTTACATTTACTCACGTTCTATCATGTATTGTAATATTTAATGGAGGACAAGGCTGAGTGGGACTGAAGGTAATATGAACTTGCTTTTCCACAAAGTGGAGGCTAAAAGACAGCTTGATCCCCAGTATTGTGGTGTAACACGCGGCGTGACTTAGCATTTGTTTATAATGGTAAATCTTACTCATTACAATTAAGTGTGAAGGAGGAATATTTGAATGGGCAAGTACACATTGTTATTTGCACTATCAAACTGAAAACCAAATACAAACTCTTTTGCACTAGAAAAATTAATTAAGGAGATGTGTGTGGACAAGGTTACTTCAGAATTACTTGGTTTCCATGTGTCTGCTATTTTCACACTATTTATAATAATCTTATCTAAATCTTTCCAGTATTTAATGTCATGAAGAACATTAAAAATAGTGTTTTTCAGGAATAAAATACGTTTTAAACAAGTATTTCACAGGATTATTTTTTAATTTTGTTTTTTAATCTCATAGTTACTAGATGTTCTTTGATATAATAGCATGGCAAACATGTTTCTAATGGAATGTATATGAAGTCGTCTGTTTTTATCTGCAAATGCAATTTCATTAAACTGTCCAAATTTCTTTTGCTTGCTTTAAAAGAAAGTGTTGTCATCATTTCAGTTTGGGTTTCTGGTAGCTGGACGCCTTTTTTTTGCCTCYCTTGTTCAAGGAGTATTCTTAAACCTGTATTTAAATATTTGCATGTGAGAAGTTCCTTTACATTATTCATGTATGTCAATCCTCAGCTGAGTACTAATTCTTCCTATGATTAGATTATGATAAAATTGTATCCAGTGATTGCTAAAAGTATTTTAAGATTTTCAGGCATAAGGAGGTGTTATATATACTTTTACGTGTGTAAGCCTTTTGTGGTTTGATAGGCCAACCTGATGACCTCACAGGCTATCTTGAACTATCCCAGAAAGCATTTTTCAAATAGATTTTAAACAAATTTGACCTGTTCATCTTGCAGTGGGATTTTCTGTTTGTTTGTTTGTCTGTTTTTTTTTTGCAGTCTTCTGCCCCTTGCACTCAGTGTTCCTGTTCTTCTGGAAAAGAAACTGATAGTAATGCAAAGAAGAAAGAAAACGGMGATCAGTCATTCATCCCGAAAATATTTTTTGGAACACGAACACACAAACAAATATCCCAGATTACCAGAGAGTTGAAGAGAACAGCATATTCCAGTGTCCCTATGACAATTCTTTCTAGCCGGGATTATACCTGTATTCATCCAGTGGTATCTGGTAGTGGTAGCAACAGGAATGAAATGTGTGTAGAGTTGCTGGAAGGAAAACACGTGAGTAGTTCTGCTTCAGAAAAATGGGCATTCATTTAAGCTTATTTGCATGAAAGATAATTGTGTGAAAAGTTGGAATGAGCTATATATATAGCTTCTTAATGCTATGTTGGTTAAATGCCTTCTGGTAAGTTGCTTTAAACTAGAATATTAATTTCTAGAAAGTGTTGATACTTAGTATCAATATGTAAAAGCATGTGATGATAGGATAATATTTGATTATTCGTAAACTTTGTTATAATTAAAAAAAAGTTTTACTCAAAATATTTTCCTTTAATCATGAAGAAGTTACGTATTCAGGACTTATGCCTTAATATTTAAATTTTCTTCTTTTGCACTGATAATGTTGACTGCAATATATGGGATAAAATAGTTGCATATTTAGAAAAATTAAAGATTGGATTTAATTTCTTGTAACATACATAATGGCTAAGAACCCCTTCTTGATTGGATCAGCCACGACCAGTTCTGYGATAATAACTTAATAATCCAGTCAACGAGGTGGTATTTTGCATACTCTCTGTGGAACACACGATTCATTCACCAGTATAGATGTGGGGTGTTTTTTGTCTTTAACTRCGTAACTTCTACCAGTTTTCTAGTCCTGCAAGTCCTCAATAAAGGTGGTCATTGTAAATCAAAAGGCAAGATTTTTTTTCCCATACGTTTTGGTTTTCCTTTTAAACCAAAATAACAGCCATGCATATAGACTGATTAAAAATATGTGAAAGTGAGTTAGAAATGGCCCTATGGTTAAAAGTTTCACAGCTGTATATAGCAAATTAAGCTTAACAGTAATAATCAGAAAAGAATTTGAGAAAGTTTTGTACACCATGTTTAATTCACCATAGAGCRGTAGAAAATGGCACAACTAATTTGTCACTTCAGACTTACTTTGAAGAATATCATTCTGTATCTGTTTTTTTGAGGATTTGAGTTTGTTTTCTACTTACTAGGTGTGAGTGTTTTTGTATTCTTGAATCCTCAGAGTATATTCTAGTGATAACGAAGGCTAGTGTTTATTAGTACAGAAGTGAGCTGATAAATAGATACTGGACAATTTATGAGCCAAAAGTCTGTAAATATGACATCACTTACAACCTTTACCTTTGGTTGTGTTAGTGTTAAAATGGGATGGCATTTCCTGTTGTGATTATCACTCTATTCTTAAATGGTTTTGAAGAAAATATTTTCTAGAGTTCATYATCATCTTTAATTTTTATTACATATTTATATTATTATATTTCARAAATTTATAGCCATTAATTTATAGCAAATTATTTTCAGGTTGAATAGCACAGAGAAATATTATTTCAATCTTAGCATCATTATTCGTCAGTATAATCATTCCCTATATATTTCTGTAATTTAGAAAGTATATCTGGTCCATGCATTTGACTCTTCCTGTCCACTAAACCTCAAAATCCCCAGGATCTGAATTTTGTTTGACATAGTTAAACATGAATAAAGGGGCTGCTTTGAAAATCCTTGACAGACTCATTAGTAGGTTGATAAGTGCRTTGAATCCATCCTGAGCTTTCTAGAGGTGAGAAATACATGAAGAACAGAAATAGATTCAGATATGATTTAAATTCTCTGATTTGCTTTCCTTGTTAAATTTCCAAGCAGAAAGTATTAATTTATTGACAAAGGATAAGAATATACTGTATTTATATATTTTTGTGAGTATTTAGATGTAATTATTAATGATTTTGAATTCTTCACCCATTTGATGATTTGCTGGATTAATGTTCTTAGCAAGACTGAAGTTACCTTTGATTTTATAGATGAAAGAGAATAAAATGTCTTTTATTGATTTACAATTTTTGGGGGGGGACACACGGATTTGCTTGTTGTCTTTCTGACGTGATGTGTTTTTATCATTGTCCAATGTAAGTAACAGCTCTCAAAAACATTTTCATGAACAAAAGTCTAAAGGCACATAAAAGGTTTGAGGTTTAAATTTTTTTTATTATTATTTGTAACATCTAACTCTGTGTCCCTATTTATTTTTAGGGAAAGTCCTGTCTTTATTACCATGGAGTTCATAAACTCAGTGAATATCATAYGCTGCAACTGGCACATAAGAAATGTCAGGCTTGGGACATTGAAGATCTAGTGAGCCTGGGAAAAAAGCTTCGTGCATGTGCCTATTTTGCAGCTAGAGAGCTCATGGTGGGGGCAGATATTGTGTTTTGTCCTTATAATTATCTCCTAGACCCACAGATACGAGAGAGTGTAAGTATATTTGTAAGTGAAGTATTGCAATAACTAAAGTTAACTGAAGTTAAAATGAAGTTACTAAGGAACATAATGGTCAGTGCAACAGTCAGCTACAGTATTTGTATCCAAAATGTTAACTACAAATAACCTCTGGGTTAGAGATTTTTTTTTCTTCTTTCATTTAAAAAGAGCATTTCTGTATTGCATGTAATACTTTCATTCATCTTATATTTTAGCTGATTAGTTACGTGGGTTTTTCTCTCAACGGAAAGGAACCTTTAGAGACTTCACAAATGTATGGGTTATAGAGAGTGTAGTAGGTTCAGATTATATTCGCCTAGGATGAGTGAGATAGCGCTTATTTTTCTTTTTCTGGTTATTTTCTAGTTACAGAAATTTGATAAAAAGCTGAAAACAGCTTTCTGTTGCTTGCACCATGATGGAGAATATGTGTTTTCTAGAAACCTACTGGTTACCATTTCTTGGTTATGTATTTCACTCTGTTTTACTAGACTTTTTTTTTTTTTGTAGATGGAAATAAACCTAAAAGGCCAAGTAGTCATTTTAGATGAAGCCCACAATATTGAGGACTGTGCTCGGGAGTCAGTGAGCTACAGTGTTACAGAAAATCAACTAAGATCTGCTCGAGAAGAGCTAGATCTCATGGTCAATAACAACATCAGGCAGAAGGATCATGAGCCCCTACGGGCTGTGTGCTACTCTTTGACAAAGTAAGGCAACTCTTTTTAATTTTATGATATCAATTAGTATTTTTTAAAAATAACATTTATATTCCTTTTACTGATGCATTTTACTGGTTACTGTGTTGCATCATATAAAAGGCAGTAGAGGTCTACTTCGAAGGATGCAGTCACTTGATTTTTTGTTCATTTCAGGAATCTAGAGGATTTTGGTCTATTTTAAGAAAAACACTCTGCTACTCAAGAGGAAGCATTCAATTCTGTTTTGTAAAGTGACTTATGCTCTTGAAGACTCTGCTGATTTTTATGCAGCTTACTCTCCTAGTTTATGAAGTTCTGTTCAAAAATTTTACGTGGGCCCGTGTATATTTCACATGTGTTTATTTTTTTATTTGAAGAATAGCAATAGCATTACTTTGTCAAAGCATTAATTAATGTTTATAAAACACTTGGGAGCCTTGGACAGAAAATGATGTAACAGACACTTTCTATTTGTGTGAAACAGTTACAGAACTTATTTTCCCAATAAAGTATTCTGTGCTGAAAAAAATAATCTACCCAGGCAGCGTATTGTCATGTGTAGGTGAAATAATAATTCTTTATTGGTCCAGTAAAAGGCAATGAAATTCATTATAGAGTGTGATGCTTAACCACTAAAGCTGTCCAAAGCTTTAGTTACCATATTCTGTTTTAAGTAGCTTCTATCTTTGCAGTATTTGAGTACTTATACAGTGCTTAAGTTTCTTATCCTGAAAATTGTTAGGTTTTATCTAAAATTATTCAATTGTTTTTTCAGAAAGGTTGAGAGGAAATATTTTGTCCATGCTTGATGTTAAATAATTTCCTAAATCTGCTTCAGAATCTCGTTGCATCTGTGATTTGGAACAGATTCTCAATATTTGAAAGTGAATTTATCAAGTATGCCTTTTGTTTTCCCTCTGAAACTTTACTCTAACTTGAGCAAAGAGATAAGGGTGTGAAAAATTGCAGTAAATACAAATTCTCAGTAGAGACTTGTTAAAGTCTTTAGAGAATTCAGATAACGAACTCTTTGCACAGAGCATGGACTATCCTTTTTGAGTTTCTAATTGCTGTCAGAAAAAAAAGTTGTCCATATAGAATAACTGAGCCCTTGACTGTGTCACTAGAACATGATTTTCATGATTTGCTTTTGTATTGAAATTAAAACCAAGCATGTACCAAATCTCTTAATACTTCCCATGCAGGAGCACAAGGATCATAACATTCAGTGGATAGAGAAATAGATGAYTGAGAAAGAGAGGGAAAGTAAACCCCAGAATCCTTGAAGGTGGTAGAATTGGAAGGGAAGGGTCTAAGCAGAAGTGGAAATTAGGGAGAGAGAATGAAAGARAGAAAAATAAAGATCAGGAGCAGAAGTTGGGGAAGGCGGGAAAGAAACGAGCAGGGGCAAGGCAGAAGTAGTCTGCAGGGAGCAGTCTGGACAGCGATTGAAACAATGTCGGAAGAGTCTGTCACCACTAGAAAATTGGGAATTTAGCTTTGTAGACCTTATTTTTTAATCTTTTCTTTTGAGAATCTAAGGACTGAAAGAATTTTGGAAATGCATGGCCATTGAAACCTGAMCAATAAAGTCAGTGATATAAAAAGTGGATAATGGTACAACTAGCTTTGAAGTCAACTGATCTCTGACTCATATCAAATAATCATTTTGTTATGTTAGTAGTCAGCAAAACAGCAAAATAAACCTTGGACAGCAAGTAATTTACCGTTTTTCCTATACTCTCTCCATCTTAAAATTTATGTTTATGTGCCACTGAGAAGTGTTTTTTTTTTCTTTCACTTTTTTTTTTTTGGGGGGGCTAATTATCCTACCTTGGATGCTTCGAATATTAAATTTTAGTAAAAGATCAGAACAGCATGGCTAAAGATTTGATTGCTTCAAGCTTTTTAACCTTATCAGAAAAACTAAGGTTGATTGTCTTGGCAAATCTGCCAACAGTATGAAATGCAGTTGTTGGAAAGCCAAAGACTGGGTGTAAATGGCCAGTAATTGGTAATACGCTATTGCATAAAGTGACATGGCTTTGCCAAATGCATGGGTAATTAGAAAAATCTTATTTCAGTTATAAATATCCTGGGTCTTGATTCCAGAAAGCACTTAAGCATGGGCTTAGTGCCAATGAGGTGCTAAAGTGACCTTTCTGAGGAATTTGAATATATACTGTAGAGGTGTACTGGCAGGCTTTACTCATGGTGATGCAGGTTTACCAGTACAAATCAGTTTGTTCAGCAGAGTAAACAACACGAACAATAGAATTTCTATTTCTCTCTCTCTCTCTCTCTTTTTTTTTATTTTTTTTATTTTTTTTTTAGAGGGGAGAGAAAAATATGCTTTCTGCAACTGACTGCTGTTAGTAACATTTGTTAAATCTTTTACTGAATAAATTGGATATGCTATTTCTCCTTTGAAGCTGTAGGTGTCTTTCTGGAAATTGAGCCGATTTTTATTCACTCTTACTGCTTTATTCTAAAAACAAGTAGTTGTACTAAATTAACAGTATTTCAAGAAAAAAACTTTAGATTAAATTGGATGGATTTTATTTGAGAATTTGTGAAGATTTATACGATATATTGGTTCAGAAATATTGTTCTGTTAATTTGTATTAGCATTTAAAGTATGACCATTTCAAAGGTCTATGGTGATGTTTGAGGTTCAGGACACGGAAACAGAAGTTTTGCATTTCCTGAAATGTTTTATCTATTGTAAATCTGTTTCATTTCTATCATAGTGGCCTTTCCTAATTTTAATTCCAGTTCTTCTTGATCTTACATTTGAGGAGTTAGAGCTGAGTGTTACACTGATGAACTCGCACTTGTGTATGAGTGATAATGATTTTTTTTTAAACAAGATGGAGCAAATTATAGCTGAAGAAGTGATTGTTATGATAGTGTTCCTTTTTGGTTTGTTCTTAACCTTGCAAAAATGAGTTTTTAATTGTTCCATTGAACAGATTATTTGCAGTGACAGAATTGGAAATCTGGAACTAAAACAKTCCGTAAGCCTTGTTGCTTTAGTTGATAATAAGTGATTTTGCAGATACATATTTTGAACGGATGTAGAAATGACAGCTGTCTTTCTGATGCCTCCTGCTGGTTGACAAAACAGACAGCTTCGGCATTTTTGGAGAGGGAGCAAGCTTGTCTGCTTTTCTCGACAAAGGGGAAGTGCTGTAATACTGGATAAATGATGAAGGACATGTTTGGTTAGAGAAAATATTAGCTCTGCCACTGATAAGATCTGCATGTTTAGGTCATGCTTATATAAAAACCAATGGCATTTTGCATTGTCAGTAGGGTTATAATGCTGCTTAATTTTGAAACAGAGTTTCAAAATACTGTAGGCTGCAAGACYATAACAGTTGGAAACATCTGTAGCTGGGTTAAAGTATGCAGTTTTTGTTGGCATACATACCATAGCCGTGTATAAATATTAAAAATAATCATTTTATGTTTAAGAAAACCTCCGTGTTTGTTTCTTACTAGGGAAGCTTGAAATTGGCAGGATAACAAACCAATCAGAGTGTCAATTAGAGTATCATTTAGAGTAGTAGTGAGTGGCCTGAAGAGTACAACAACTTTGAACATGGAAATAAGACTACAGAAATATTTCTTAAATATGTCTGAGATATTATATCATAGGAACAGGTTATATTTTCATCCTTTTTCCTAATGCAAAGATACTACATGGTGATAAAATATAACTATGGGGACAAGTATTCTTTTCACTTTCATGAGCTATATCGCAAGCAGTTTCATAGTAGTCAGTTCAAAGATGTAAAAATTGCATACAGAAGAACAGCATCTATCKACTTAGATATTTATTTTTACGTGTTTATCAGCGTTAAAGAATGGTGGAATTTTTGAAGTTCGATTGGTTTTATACCTGAAAAGTATCTCTAAATCTCACTAAAATTAATACTGAAGATATTTCTGATTTCTGTCTTACAGCTGGTTACAGGAGAGCTCTGGTCAACTAGTAGAAAGAGGGTATGAAACATCCTGTAAAGTTTGGAGTGGAAAAGAAATGCTCACCATTTTGCACAGCATGGGAATAACCAATATTACTTTTCCCATTCTGCAGGTAATGTTATATGCCATGTGGGTGAGTGACAAGAGTGCATAATGCTGATCTTGTTTAACATCTTGAAATATTCATAAGATAAACGTTAGCAGGTCTTTTAAATAAATACAATTTTACAAAGTTGTCTGAAAATTATACTTGATGAAAACCAGGAGTTATCCGTTTAAGCTACTGGAACTTGTAGAGAATCAATGTTTTAAAGTATATAATTGATCGTGTGAAATTATTTAAATTGAGCAATTTAGTCACTGATAGTTTTGTCTGTGCTATCCATCTGCATTTTTATTGACTGTTGAAATGTTTTTACAATATTCRCAAGCTTATCTTTCCTTTATGTACAAGCCAAACGTTAAAAGTATGGTTACTTTTCAATTCTATCTTTAGTCTATGTTTTTATAGCTATGTTAGGTGAACTTTTAAAACATTGTGGTAGTCAACTTTGGATTTGTATTAGTTTTGGTTTTGAGAAGATATTTAGAATGTTGTTAATGTGGAGTTTGCCTCTTACAGAAACATTTTGCTGCTGTCCTGGAAAAAGAAGAAAAAGTATTGATGTTTGGTAGAGAAGAGGTTATCGAGATACCAGTTGTGAGCCCTGCTACTCAGATTGTGTTAAAAGGGTTATTCATGATTCTTTTATGTCTTTTTAAAGATAATAGCAGGTCAGTGAAAATATACAGCCTGAACTTTGCGGTGTTTTTTTTCCTCCCTTCCTACTTCATCAAAACATGAAAACTTCAAGTGAGAGTATTTTATAGGTCTGATAGTCGCTTTTCCTTTTATAAATTCAAATGTTTTATAGAATGTTTGAATAGCTTTAGTATGTATGCTGAAGAACAAACAGGTGCCGTTAGGAGCCAGGTAGGCATGTCTAACACAAACTTAATTCTACTGCTTTGCCAAATTGCCTCTTTCATTTGTACAACACCTCTTTTATGGTGCTTGGCTTCTCTGAGCAAAACCGTACACT
This sequence comes from Rhea americana, assembly GCF_003343005.1. Taxonomy (NCBI): domain Eukaryota; kingdom Metazoa; phylum Chordata; class Aves; order Rheiformes; family Rheidae; genus Rhea; species Rhea americana. The sequence continues at coordinate 1,807,604 of NW_028185872.1, forward strand.
TGAAAAAGCCTTGGAAAATCTATTTATGTGGGAAAAATTTATTGAGAACTAATTTAAATACTACCAAATTATTTTTTTTGCATTCGTAAGTGAATTGAAATATTGAACAAATTTATTTGAAGCTTGCATGTAGATTTTCTTGATGCATTGCCAAGTGAAACATGCATAGATTTTTCTTTTTTTTTATTTAGTACTTAATTTGACCACTGATGTCTTAAATCTTGACTATTAATGCCAGCAGTTATTAAAACTTTCTGATTTAAACCTCTTTTTTTACTTATAAATTATTATAAAGCTTCGTTATTTTTCTAAAAGGGAAACCAACAATTGTTGMAGCTTTAAACCTAGATTAATAATCTGTTTCTAGCAAACATTACTTTACACACTACGTGGTCTACATCTACTTTTTTAAACAGTATATTGTATAAGTTATTTTATATACTCAAATTGGAAATGCATTGTGGCAACACTATCTTTACTTTTTATAAACTTAATGCTGACTCAATCTGATAAAATTATTATTACAATTTGCTTAATTGTTTTAATTAATATTTACATTACATATATCTGTATAGGTATGCAGATGATTACAGAGTTGCTTTACAGCAAACTTATGCTTGGATGAATGAAAACCAACTTGATGTTTCAGATACAAGTGCCCKCTTTACACGGACAAAACATAAAAGGAATTTACGGCAGAAAACTGTAGTCCACATGCTTAATTTTTGGTGCTTGAATCCAGCTGTGGTAAGCCGAGTGTGAAGTAGAAGATCTTCTGTAACTTGACTGATCACAAATACATATGAGAGCTTAAAATGATAATATGGATTGTCTAAATTCCTTCTCTTCTTTCTCTAACCTAGGCTTTTTCAGACTTAAGTGATGTTAGAACAATTGTTCTGACATCCGGTACACTCTCTCCAATGGATTCATTTTCTTCAGAACTTGGTGTAAAGTTTTCTATACAGCTTGAGGCAAATCATGTTATTCGGAACTCACAGGTAAAAATCAGGGTTGTTCCCTTTCCTGAGGTGTGATGCTGGCCATTGCAAAATGAACAATAACTTGCAATATAAATGATAACAAACACACCCCAAGAGTAAAAAGGAGTGTATAAAACAGACTTTTAATTGCATTAATGATGTTGTAAAGTGAATTTTCAAAGGAAAAAAGGAGCAATATTTAGACATCTATTCCATAGGAAGTGTTGAAGTTATGCTATTTTGATAATAACCMTCTAATGTCAGTTAATGCCCTCTTCTCTCTTTTAATAATAATAGAAATTTAGTCTCTCTATATTTTTGATATTAGAACTAATTTGTTTAGGAATAGCTAACTATTTTTGTTCACATTTAAAGTTTTGTTATTTAACCTAGTGTAATTCAATTCAATTTGTGTCACATATTTTGATATTAACATTTTTATTATTAATACACTAGGTTTGGGTTGGCACCATTGGAGCAGGCCCTAATGGTCGGAAACTGTGCGCCACATTCCAGCATACAGAGACCTTTGAATTCCAAGATGAAGTGGGAGCACTTCTACTTTCAGTGTGTAAGACAATTGGCCAAGGAGTTTTGTGTTTTTTGCCATCTTACAAGGTAAGGAAATCTTAATTCATGTTCTTCCCACCCCCCCCCTTAAAAAAAAAAAAAAAAAAGAGCAAAATCCCTAAACTTTACTTTGTTTTTTGAATCTTCTTGAATCTCATAATTTCTTGAATCTCGTAATTGATGGGCATACAAGCTTGTTTTTCATATCTTCATACTTGTTTTTGCCAGATGTCAGTGTCTCAGTTAATATGAAAGGAGTGCTATTGTTTTGATAAATTTTACCAGRAATACCCATACTGATCTGTAGTCCAAATATGTACACATATGTGTATGTATACGTATATGTGTGAATACACACACAGAGAGAGAGAGAGAGTCTTGTCAGAATTTTTTGGTATGTAAATAAAACGTAGAAGTGGAAAATTCACACTAGTATTTACTTCATTGGTTCATGCTTAATTTCACTGGCTGGAAATTTTGGGCTTTTTTTGTTTGTTTGTCTTTTCCTTGAGCCAGATGGGGATTGCTCACCAAAATCAGCTGAAAAGAATCAAATTTCTCAATTACCAACTAGGTAATATTTCATTTTGTTGACAGCAGTTATCTAATTACCATTAGTTGATTGTTATTTACACTCAGTTCTAAAGAACAGTATAAACCTGCATTATAAATCTATAATTCAGGTCTGTTTTTCTTGAAACACTAGTTACAAGTTCCTTGAATTTGGAGGGGGGGAACACTATCTCTTTTTTTTTTTTGGCCCAAACTTTCATGTTATTTTTACTGTTTAACTGAAGATAATACAATGCACAGTTTTTTCTTTACTGGCTGTCTGTAAAGAATTGCAGTCATACATGCAGTTACTGACAGCAGCCATTAGGTGACCACATTAGACCATGTAATGTACCATCATTGAGGAAAAGGATTACTAAGTATAAGTGTATTTAACCTCACTCACAAAACTCTGTGCATTTATACGCAATGTTAACAGTTTGAAAATTAATTTTTCATTCCGTTTATTTTATTAAATTGAGTGAGGACACATTTCAGTTTTCACTGTCGTCACTATTCTTTTATTGAAGTATATAATGTTGAACAGTATGTGAGAGTTGATCTTATATGTACATATACAAACATATATATATATATATATACACACATGCATACACATATATATATATATACACACGCGCGTGCGCACACACACACCAGACAAATACTTGGGAAAGCTTTTGTGAGAATACTAATCTGAATAGAAAGTATAGGGAGACTTGTAACTGGCATTTAATAAAGAAAGAAAGATTACTGAACAGCTCTGGTACCCTTCCCCCTCTCACTGCCCTTCTGCTTCACTGAAAGGTCATCTAGCTAAACACATCGAGTGTTTTTGCCTTTGTGGGAACACTTCCATGAACCCAGTGAAAATATTGATAAATATAAATTGCAGACAATTGAAGGCTGATATTTTAAAATCATATTGCCAATATTTTTCTATGGCTGCCCTTTTTCATTCTGCTTCTTTTATTCTGGTTTGGGTTGCCTTTAAGCCTAAGAGATGAATATGTTGAAAATATAGAAGGATGTTGTAAGCATAAGCATATTAGTACAGAGAATACAGGATATTTTCCTTTCATCATCATATAGAATACTGCTTACCTGTCATTTGCATTTCGAAACGGTTCTTCAGAAATTTTTGTAGAGAAACTGCTACACCTCATGAAAAACTACAGCTTTTTAAGAAATTGTTTAATCCTGTCAAGCTCATTGTTCACTTAATTCAAATAGTAAATTGGATGTTACCTTCCTTGTTTATATATAAGGAGAGTACTAGAGATGGTAATTGCATCTTAAAGCACTTTCATTCACTTCAGTGTACTTAATATTTCATGGACTTTCATTCACTTTAATGAAATATAGCTATATTGTCTTTTTGTTGTGAGAATGCTAAATTAGCAGTTTTCAGCCTCAGTCTAAGGGTATAGAAAGACTAGAGGGTGCAACAGTAGCCTCTTGAAGCACGGGTGGAGACCCTTGCCTACCTGACACAGTTTGTAATGATGAACAGTCAGGAGCCTCGAACCAGTAGACAGGCRGTACTCTCTTACTGCTTGACCTGTTACTTGGGACTTCATTCCATGATGACAGAAGTAACATAAATGTATGGTGGAAGTGGAGCAAATTAAAGTATAAGAACTTCTCAGTCTGGAATTTAACGGGCTTTTATAAACAATATTTATTTCTCTGTATTTTGTCTTTAGATTGCTTCGTAAACCTTGAAGACATACTCTACAAATGTTGTGTGGAAGGGGAAACATCTGTATTCATATTAGAGCTGGGGAAACTAACTCATGCAGAAATCTAGTGATTTTTTTTCAAAATTCTGACCTCTTTAATAGGGAGAGAAAGTGTCTTGTACTCAGCTGTAAGAAGTATCAACCAATATGAAAGTTTCCATGTGCAAATAGAGGCATGCAAAGTCTCTGAATGTCGCTACATTAAACTAATCATAAAATCAGAAAACTGGATGCTTCTTAAAGTACATCTGAATTGAACCTTATAATGTCACTGAGTAGGTTGCTGTAGGAGCTAGCATTTCAGTCACATACCCCTTCCAGTGCTAGTGTGCGCAAAAAGCATCCATTAATGCTCTCTGTTTTTCTCAGCATTCTTTCAGGTAAACTGTGTCCAAGGAGATTCTAGACTCTTTTGAATAGGTCTCATACTATCAGGAAGATTTAGTAGTCATTTGTCTATATTTGGCTCTGAGGTGCCCCTTAAAAGCAGAAACTTATAATCTGTAGAATATTATTCCACCATTTTATAAATAATTTTATGCCCCTAACATTGTGACCCTGCATCCTTTCCTAACAATTCTTTTAAACTACTTTATAACAGCCTGAGAAGGTACTTTCCAAAGACCTTTTTGGTAGCTGTATGTTTTGGTCTTTCATTCTATGTTTTCATGTTATTTATTTGGCTGATAAAAAGAAGAAAAATAGTAGGTAAATATGGAAACTTTGATTCTCTCTTTCTCTCTCTCTCTCTCTCTCTTTCTCCTGTTTGCTTGTGCCAGCTATTGGTAGCATGCCAGTAAAATATTTCTTCCCTGAATAGTTCTGCAGTTAAATTTTGAGTCATTCATAGTACTTTGAAAAACATGCACATTTTGCCAAATAACTTGCAGTTTTCTAGTTTTGTCTTTTGAATAATCATGTCTTGCACTCTATCCAAAAATATCAGAATACACAAAATATGTATTAAAATGAGAATTTTTATGAGGGGATGACTTGTTTAATAATTTGCTAGCATAGAATATCCTATTTTTTCTTAGGAGTACACTGCAAATATGTAAAATTGACAGCACACATTCCATAACTGAACTTTTTCAGATATTAAATGTTGATCTTTTGGTCAGCTGAATGTCACTGTTTTCATAAATCAACCCGCATATTCTTTTTAATTCCTATTGCCATTATCAGCCTTGTCCCTTTGTCTGCAGATAGTTTTATTCTTCTTGCAGAACAAAACAGTAGAAAGTTTTTTTTTTTTTTTTGAGTCCATCCCCACCTCCCCCAAGTACCAAAACCCAAACTAGGAAACTGTGTGAAAAGTTTAGCATCATCTTTGGAGGAAGGAGTAAGACTTTTTGTGATAGGTCTTGTTCAGTGCAAAGGGCTTTCAGTTCTTGTTACTGGGGCCTTGTTTCACAGTTAATGTAAATGATGAACATTTTTTGCAAACAACTTCAAACACTAGCCCATATATAATTAGTCTGACAAAATGTGAAGCTGATAGAAGGAGACTCTTTTTGCATTTTAAACTATGAGCTTAGAAGGAAAATCACAATGCTCAGCTGTTGGTGAGTTGCTAAAATTATCTACCAGAAAAGTATTTCAGTGTTCAGTATCTGCGCAGGAGACATCTCTGAGATGACTGACTCTTTGGTTTAGTTCATCTAAGCTCATGGTATCAGACAAGAAGGTGATACTAGTTGCTTAGCAGCTTGGTAGCCAGGTGACATGTAACTATGAAAATCAACAGCTTTAGAAGCCAATTTGAAACTAACAGAGCTTAAAGAAAGTATTTTTTAATACTCTAAGGAAACTGGGTGGCCCACTAGATATTCTGAGCAATCTGGGGGGGCCCACTGGATATTCTTGAGCAATCTGGATTGCCCACTGACCTAATCAAAGCTTGAACGGTATCAAAGCAGTGAACTCAGTGAATTTAAAGAAATTCACTGAAGTAATTGATTTAAAAAAAAAAAAGTCATAAGGGCATTTCTACTTAGATAAACTAGTTTGAGTGGTGTTTCTCTAGTCTACCACCAAAACTACCATTTTGATGATACTATTGTCTGATCCTCTGCCACCTAATTGTCATCCAAGCTCAGAACTACTACACCATCCTCAAATTGATAGTGATATAGCTATTGCTCAACCATCATCAATTTGTCTCCTTGGATAGGCACTTTCAGAAGCCTTATTAGATAAAAGAGGAGAAATGAGTAACAAAATAAAAACACACTACACATGAGGGAAAGCACTCTGCCAGGGAAACAATTATCCAATATTTGAGAAACTGGAAATGAAACCATTCCTGTCTACCTTCTGGTTGGCTTTATTCTGTTCACCTATGCAACAACATTATCATTACTTTTTTTTTTTTTCCCCCCTCTGTCTCCTGTACTGTTGACCTCACTTACCACCTTTTGGTTTTAAATTGTTGCTCTTTGGGATAGAGATGATGTCCAACTTGTGTGTTTGTAGACTAACAAGTACTGCAAAGCCGTCTCAACCTTTTGAACATTAAAGTAATTGGTATAACAGTGATATACCAAATACATGTAGCATATAAAATAGCACTTTTTCTATTGCTCTATGTTTTGACGTGAAACCTGTACAACTTTTTAACATTAAAATATCAAGAAATATGTTTTTAACATTAAAATATCAAGAAATATCTCCTTAGTTTCTAAATAACTTTGTAAAATAAATTAGTATGAGAAACTTTTATTAGCAGATAAATTTAGCTTATTCTTTAATAAGTTTTATAGACTAAAGCAAGTAACTAGTTTCTTGTGAAAACAAAGTTGAGTTGAACTACTTGCATACCAACATGTCAGGGAACTGATTGTTTTTAAAACTTACGCGTTAAAAATTAAAGATAATTCAGCTGTTCTTCCCCCCTCTCCATTTTTTTCTTTGTATATCAAGACAACTATAGGAGAAAGAAAGAAGCGTAAGATTAGAGCAGTTTAGGTCAGAAAATCTACCAACTTATTATTTCTGAATAATTTGGAATTGCATCGATTTTATGTGAATAGGAAAAAAAGCTATAGTAGAGAAACTTGCTTTTATTTTATCAAGTATTTGAATAAATATATTTTTCATGGAAAAGTGACTATTCAAAACATAAGTATGACAAATATGTAAGACTAATAAGCCAGCAGAGGAAAATGTATGTGTGAGAAGAAAACAATGTATTGGATATACATCTCTACATCTGATGTATATTGCTTTATCTTTTGGACAGCTGTGATGTCATGTGTCATATATGGAGTAACCAACAATAATATACAAATTTTTATTTTTGTAATTGAAGTGCTGTCACTTTCATGTTTTTTTTTTAAAAAAACTTAGTTTTATATTTACTAAATTGCAAGCCTAGATAATTTTTTAGGATTACTAAAAAACAAGCTGATGATACAATGCAACAAAAATGCATTTATGTTAAAATCAGTAGCAACTCCAGCAAAAACACTCTATAAAAGTGAATATCAGAAGGTGAAAAGATTACTCAGAAATCTAAGATGCTTTTAAACAAGATTAAGATAAGGACCATTAGGGTTGATGTCGCCGACCTGTCTGCATTAAGATATATCTTGCCTGGTGCCTGCATCTTAGATGATTCATTCAATATGTGTCATATCAAAGTCAAGGTATCTAGCAAGGAGAAAAATGCTAATGCTTATAAATTTTAGTGATGATCTATCATGATGAATTAACTGACCTTTCTTTAGTAGATTTTTAACAAAATAAGTTGTAATCTCTGGATAACAATGTTAATGTTTTTTTTTTTTTTTCTTTTTCTGTGAGCCATTGTTGATTAATTTGTCTGCTAATTGTTGACTCATAAATTGGAAGCAAAAAATTAAAAATGAAGCGGTTGCTCAAAAGGCTTTGAATTTCTTAGTTCACAAGTTTTACTTGTGAAAAGATAAGTATTCTTCACTTAAGAATGAGATTTGTTCTGTTTACTTCTTCCTTTCTCTTACACCTTTAAGAAGTTAAATATCCTTCATTGATTTGTCCTCCATTTCATTTGTATCTGCTTTTCTTTGCAGAGCTTTAACTTTTCAGGTCAAGTAGCAAAGTTTTCCTTGGTTGCTGTGTATTTTATATTATACTGTATCAACTGTATTTGTAGAGGGAGATGGCTGGGAAAACAAAGAGCATTTCACAAGTACTAGCCTAAAAAGATAGAAACAATAACTACTTTGTTTTCTTTCTTGCGAACCTCTTAGAAATGGTTAAATGGTCTAAATCTATGTATTTTTAGATTATTTGCTATACTGTCTATAAAGTATTAACATCCAAATGTCTGCAAAAGTGACTTTTTTCGTACTAATTGCATGACTGTGCTTTCAAAAGTGCAGGTTACTGGCGTTTGTGGTTTACAACTGTGTTGCTATATGAAACCATTTTATCTCTTGTGAGTAATAAACTATGTAGGTAATGATGATAATAGAAAATGAATGCAAAGCTTTTAAGTTTTTTTTACATTGCATTAGTATTGAATCTTTTTTAATATAGATGACTTACAGCAAATTAACATCTTCAATACATTTTTAGACTATCTAGAGTTTCTTCTGTATATTGCAATGCCTCAAACAGTTATTGAACAGATTAACAAATGCTATGTTGGAACAAAGTAGTCAAAGACACTTGTTTCCTAGAGTACTTTTCTTTCTGATAAACTTTTTTCAGCCTTACCTCTTTCTGATAAGGTTATTCAGTGTATCCTTAAGAATATTCACATACATGTAATGTTAAGTTTGAATTTTATTCTTATTCACCTACCTTTCACTGCAAGCTGGAGTTGAAGAAAAGAATAAGGGAAAAAATGGAAACAAGAATAATAATGCTAATAGGAAGCCCTACTTATTCTTGAAGTAGCTTTTCTATAAGTAAAGATATAATTTAAAAGCAACAAAAACATGAAAAAATATTTTTATGTCATTTTGTCACAGATACTCAGGAACTTAAGACCTAAATATAAGGCAATACAGTCAGGGAACAGGAGATCTGTATGGCTCTGAAAATTAGCATTTCCTGGGATTTCAAGTGTGTTTTATAAGGCACTATGTATATTCCTGTGCTTGATGGGTAAGAGAATTCACAACAAAAAATAGTCCTTGTTTGTTCATTGAACATATTTACAGAAATCTTGATTTTTTTTTTTTTAATAATTCAGCACTTTTCTGGTAACCATACCATTTAATCAGAAATTAATACATTTCTAAATGGAAGAAAGTTTTTAGTCTCTAATGAAGTTTGGAATTTATGTTAATTTCCTGCATTTTGATAATTATTCTCTAAATTGTTTATAGATAATTTTCGTAGGTTAGACCAAAACCAAATTATCTAAAAAAAAAAAAAAAAAAAAGTCCGCAAAATTTTTGCTTCATATATAAATTTTGATGTAAATGTATAAGTTTTCATGTTGCCGTAGATGGAGTCTTTTGTTGGGGTAAACTGAAAAACATGGAAATTTTAGACACTAATCAACACACAAATTTGGCTGTGATACCTGGTATCTTTGAAGCTGATTGTGATTGCTTTCTTTGTTGCTATTCAAAATAAACATACATGAAGTTGGAAGGAAGAAATGAGCCTTTAGTATTTGATATCCAATATATTACTTTAGGTGTAATTTAATTTTGAAGAAATAATCAACAAACAAGGAGCTGATAAACTGAAGAAATTCAGGAGGTTATATTAGTTTGCAGAATGGAACTTGTAAGAATGTAGGTAACACTATTTTTTAATCCAAACATGTAGAACGCGAGAATGGCGTTGAAATTTGCTAGTGTTAGAAAGATAGAGCATTTGTTAATATTTATGCCTCAGCAGAACATAAATTATTAGATTAGATTAGGCTATATTTGATCAAAAACAATTCATCTTTTTGCTTGTCCTGTAGAGAATGTGAAGATGGTTCAGTAATATGGGCTTGGAAAGTAGGGAACTACTTTCTTAGTTCACCTTCAGAAAATGTGGATGATTGAGAAAAGTCTAATGCTGTACAAATGATGTTTTCTGTTTTCATTCTGGACTTACTTTCTGGATCTTGGTTAGTTGTATTTGGTGCTCTAGTACCCAGAATGCCATCTATCAGTATTCAGAAAAAAACATTTTTGGGTGCATTACTGTTGGTGGTAGGTACCCAATAACTGGTTTTGAATGTCTGGTGTTGAAATCCAGCCCTCATCCCACCCTCAGAAAGTTCATGTCCAACATGAACAGTGGGTGATTGTTCTTTTTTTTTTTTTGCATGTCTGAAGCATAAACCAGTTCCCAGTATTTTTTCCACTGCTTCTGATTTCAAGGTAATGAGCATAACTTGACTGTTTTTCCTGCTGCATTTAGTCTTTACTTTTGAGGCAATTCTCCATGTGAAGTGAGTGTGTCAGGAGTTTAGTGTAAATACATCTGGGACCCAACTATTCAATACTTAATCTTGAATACATCTGGCAGTCTCAGTTCTGTTACTAATAAGCAGATAGCCTTCCTCATAAACTGACATTGCCTTTCACTGTATCAGTAAGGAAGTAAGAACTATTAATACGTAGGTACAGACCAATTAATGCTGCATTGCGTTTGCTGTTTTCCGTGAGGATTTGGGGGTATGGTTATAACAGTACTTAAATAGTCACTTTCTTCACTTACAAATGCTGAATTTTATTTTTTAGTTCCTATGTATCTCGTTGTTTTTACAGCTTTTAGTTCAGAATTTGAGTTCTGTTAATCTACGTGTCTTGGCTGATCATGTTTTCTTCAATAAGAACAGAGAGAATTAGATGACAGCAACTCCATTTGAACTGAAACACCTGTTATTACTGGTTTTGTTCCCCTTTCATACGTAAAGTATCAGTCGAAATTGTACTGACATCATGGATAACAGTTATTTACTGTTCTGTTGCTGTACCGTTCCTGACAGTATTGCACAACTTTGAGCAAGCAGGCTGTAATGATATTAATTAACTCAGTGAGCAGTGTGGACCAGAAAAAGGGGCCTAGGTTGTGTTCCTTTCACGCAGCCTCTGAGAATCTTCAAGTTCAATCTAGGTAGTTACTTGGAATAAACAGAAGGGACCTCCGTTTAACCTCGGGCTATTGCACTCTTCCAGCATTGCACAGCAGTGTGTCTGCATTGGATATGAGCCCAAGTCCTTGCGTATGCTGTCTGCTGGCCTGGACATAAATGTGCCACCCCTATATATGACAGACTGAGGGAAGGGATATGGTTTCAGTGTTCTGAATGTCTGGCTCTCCTTAGTTTAGGACAGACCCCCCCACCTTTTCTTTTTTCTTTTTTTTTTTCCTTACTGGGATTTGTGTGAGGTGGGTAGAAACAAAATTTGGAGAAATCTCTGTCAGAGTGGCAGAGAATGAGTTAGTCATAATGTTGAAAAAAAGAACAGAATATTTTCATTTCTAAAACTTTCAGGAAAGAGTTTTGTAAATAAATTGTAAGAAACCTATTTTTTACCATCAATAAAAAAACTGCCTTCTGACAACTTTTACTTATTTAATAAATTGCTTCAATAAATTTACAAAAGATGGTAGTCTGTTTAGCCAGGCCTATTAAAAGCATTAAGATTTGAGCACTGGCTGTTAAAATGAGTAAATGGCAATATCACAAAGTTAAACAAATGCCAAAAAACATTTTCCAGAGTACTGGGATTGTAACAATACCATTAATGAGGGCAAAGAGGTTTTAATGCAATTTGCACATTCTAAAGTTTCAAAAAGAGGTTTTGAGTTAGTGCATTATTAATGTTCTGAACATCTGGAACTGTGTAAGAGCCATAGACATTGAGCAAGTGCAGGGTTTCCCCACTAGGTCTGATGCTGACTGATTTCCTCCCTAGTGAAAAGCTTGTTTTAAGAAGTTTGAGACAGTAAAATGACAATATCCAGATAAGAGATAAACATTCCTCTGTGTCCTTTTGCTTGTAATGCATATAGAGAAAAAAACTAGAAACCATTAGGTTTCTGCAGCTAAAAGCCAAGTTTGAAATTAAATAGGAAAACAGTTGTTCGCAACATAGAAGTTTGTTGTATGGTACAGTCGCACTGATTAGAGAATTTACTGTGAGGAATTATCTATTAACGTAGACTGGTTTCCAGAAGATTGCTTGCACTTTCCCTGTTAGACGTATTTTTGTGTAATATACTGGGATATATCCTTAATCAAGAGTAACAGTCTCCCAGATATTCCTGTTGACAGTTGTAGGAGTACTTCGAAGAAGAGATTTACTCCTGTGTGTAAACATTTGCAGGATGTAGGAATCTGTTTGCACCCAGTATGTTTTATGACAGAAATCTGTTCTTCAAAGTGACAAAATATTAACTTTCTACATCATTTTAATGTTACAGAATGTAATTTAGACCGTTACAGCTTTAAAAAGGTGGGGAAAGCAAAATGTTTTCATGTGTCATAAAGTTTTAGATTTTGTAACTATAGCTAATATCCAACATCACATTCATTGGGATGAAGAGAAAATGAGGCCTTTAAATAGGCTGGCGTATCAGGGGTAAGTTATGAAATAATTATAAATTAATAATGATACTTTCTGCACAGCATTTGCTTGCTGTTCTCAAGGGAAAGGCATTCTCTTACTTCAGAAGCCTTATTTATTTGAGCTGAACAGCTGCAATGGTGCTATAACAGTATGTAAGAAACCCTAAGAACAAGAAAAGACTTTAGGGAATAGAATTCTGTCGTTCTTGCTATCTCAAATTATGTGCAAGTACCTAACAATAAAAATAGTGCAAAATGATGGAAGAGTAATTAAACAACATGTGAAAAGCACTCTGTCTCTTTCCCAGCACTAAAGTCTATCCAGCGCTCCCTGGAAGTTGCTGGAGTTCTTTCAGTGACTTCAGAGTACTGAGGTAGGTCCCATGACATTGAAGTGACCTTTTCTTTCTTTTTTTTTTTTTAAGAAAAAAAAAGAAAAAATAAAAACCTAATGCTGATTGAAAAGAAAGGCTTATTGCCAAACTCTAAAGCTGTATGTTTTGCCTCACTGTGATGAAAATCTTCGTAAAGTGATTTCTGTCTGATGAGACATAATTTCAGGAAAATAACTAGTCTAAAAAAGCCAAATTAATGACTCAGAAATTATGCATTTCAACATTTGTGCCTAATAAAAGCAGATGGAGTTTTGTTTTACTTGTCCACTGTTGGTTTTTCATTGCTTGTTTTTCACTCTGCACTGGTAGTTTTCTTTCTGATCTTTATCTTAGCTTCTTCATGTTTTATGTTTTTTTTGATCCCATTAATCATACACAACATCTTTGTTTTCTGTTTTTTCTCTTTAAAATCATTTAAAGGTTTAAATGTCTGTAACAGTCTCTAACTATGAGGCACTTGCATTTATCCAAAAGGCCAGTTCTTAGGCTTTGTGTGCAGCATTATCTGAGGTGTCTTCTGAGAGCTATAATGGCTCCTGTAAATCTTAATGTGACTTCTGAAGTCTACAGTTTGTTTTTTTTCCATTGATTTGGGCGTAGTAAAAAGATGTATGTAAAAATCACTGCGTATGATGGAAGATTTCAACTACTCCATTGCATCACTTTTTTTTCTCTGCCTCAGTCGCTAAAGTCTATTCTGACTATATTGCATCAAATAGGTAACAGTAACAAAAGGAACAGCAAAGCTTACACAAACTGAATTAGGTAAGATATTTTTTGTAACCAGACAGATAATCTTTTGCCTTCAAATTCTGTTGTAAGCCTCCTTCTTTCATGTCATCAGTTCAATCAAGTTACTGTGCCAGAGTAAATTTGAAGAAGGAGCTGACAGGTCACACCTCTGCCAGATCTTTTTTTTGTATAAGAGACCACAGCAAAAATATTTCCGTTAAATCAGACAGCCAGAGTAGTGCTGAATTATACTCCAAAGGAATAACTGAAGTATTGCAAGATGATCAGCTTTAAAAGTTTGAGTTAAGTCTTTTATTGTAAAAATTACAATATTTTCACTTAAATAATTTTTAATTTGAGCTATTTTTTTCTTTATTGCTTGGTACTGGTGGCTAATTTGGGTTTTGACACTCAGAGTATTCCGAGTCAGGTCAAGCAAAATGTTGGGCTATATCAAGAATATAATTTTATCTTCTTAAAATCTTTTGTAGGGTGATAACAGACAATTTGATTAGTTGCACCATATGTTTTCTTTCTTATAGTGTGATAGGCTTCTAGCCATACATTCGTTAAAGGCAAAATTTTCTGCTTTTCTGGGAAATTAGAGACAATCCGAGCATTAGAAATGCTCAGAGAAGCTAGAGGAGATGTTGTAATAGTTTGCTGCTGAAGGAGGAGGTCCTGCCCTCTGTCCTTGGGCTGGATCTGGTGCTACTCTGGAACTGTGGAAAAGGATTTTTTTTTTTTCTTTTTTTTTCCTGGTTAGTTTTCTGCTGGTCTAGTGAGCTGAGGTGGCTCATCAAGAGGTCAGAGAAATATCAGAGACAGCTCAAAGGAAGAGATGGTGTTGCAGAAGCAAGCATCATCCCCTTTACTACTAGAGTTCACTCTCAGAGATGAAACGTTGGTACTGTGGTTTTTATAATGCATTTTTCAATGGTTGACCTTAATCTAAGGATCCATAAAGATACTCATTTAGAAGTTCTGATGTTTTTATGAAATACAGTTTATGTTGTAAAGTTGTTAGTATGAAACTGCAGTGTTGTTGATAGTGTTGGCTGAGTCTTTACCCTGTATTAACCAAATAAACTGGAGAGTTACTCAGAGGAATATTGTGGGTGAGTGGAAACTTGGTTGAAGTGATTTAAAAGGGATGAACTGTTCTAGCTTCTGATTCTGTGGAAACCTGCTTATGTGAGGCATGAGAGGCCCAGAGCTAGTTTAAAGGAGTAACACTGAGTTACAGAATAAATTGCTCTTCTATCTCAAGTCCTGCTTTCTTTCCAAAATCTGAGTGCCTAATTATGTTCCTACTCCAGGACCTCATAGTATGTTCAGGAAAGCTTGTAACCGAAATGATAACTGAAATGATTGGGAGTAGGGGAAAGTCAGAAAAGAAGTGACTTGGTAACGGACTTTTCACTTACTCTCAGTGCAACACAGCAGCAGAACCGTTTTGGTTAAGAAGCTGTCCTACACGGCGGCCTCTGTGATAAGTGAGGATAAGAGGCTCGTGTTTGCTCTCCACCGAGCATACTTAGAGCGCTCAGATGTCCTTCATCACTTACACTGAAACTGGAAGCCAGATTAATTCTTTTTTCCTCCTTAATAGGATTTTCTGATGTAGTCTTTTTATTTGAGAGTATAGTTAGTATTCTTTATCTTGCTACACCAGATGTGTAATTCCCTTTATTTTATTGCTCAGGCGTCATAGGGCAACATGTTTTTTGTGACTGCAGTTAAGGTAAAAGCTGCCAATTTTAATCTTTTTCTTAGTTTATATTTGTGGGGGGTTGAGTATTTTAAGCAGCATAATACCTTCATAACACATGCAGAACCACACATTATGATTGTTTATATCTAAAGATAGACTAACTGTGTAGCTAAAAATAAACCTGTTTCTCATCAAAAGACAAGTTTTTATTTGAGATTGAGAAATCTTGTTATAATACTTACAGTACTTTTTAGCTGGGGAAGATTAGTTTTGAAATGTAAATCTAAGTTGACAAAGGCTTCAGATTTTTAGGATGCAGCAAAGCAGAGCTAAAAAGAATTTGCTGAAGGAAATGGTCTTGTGTTGGTGGGCTCTAGGGAGCGAGAGTAGACTGTTTCTGGGTTTTTCTGCTTCTCTCTCTTTTTTTTTTTTTTTTCCTCCTTTTCTTCTTTTTCTTTTTTCCCAAGGCAAACCCCTCACATTGCTTCATGTTTATATGTTTATACCTTTCTTCAAGCAAAAGTTCTAGATCTATCACTGATCATCCAAGTCCTTGTCACCATGTAGTCCTAGTCCTACGCTTCTGTAAGGCTAAGATCATCAAGCAGTGTGAAAGAGGTTTCCCATGAAGCCTCGTTTTCCATGTTCATCTGGTCCACGTGTTTCTACTTACAGCTTCAAACTTCTGCTTTTGTTTTTTCTGGGTAGGTTTCTCAGAAGCATTTTTTGTTCTTCTAGTAATGGTTTCTTCAGAGGCCCATTGAAGAAAAATATCTTAAAAAAAATTTTTTTTAGCCTTTATTTTTGGTACACATGGAAGCTTAAATTATGCTCGTTTACATGACTGTACCATCAGGGATTTTGTTGAGGGAAGTATTTTTCAGGTCCCGGGTTACTCTTTTATTTGTCAAAATTCCTCACATAGCAAGCAAGTTACCTGAGAACATTCTGCAAATGTGCACGTAAAGCAGTCGGTTTTGGCAGTGTGAATTACAGGATCATGGCTTACGTCACTGTGCTGTTTCTCCTAACCAGTTACAGTACCATTGCTAAATTAGGTGTGACAGCAGCATGCTGACACTGGCAGTGTGGCTTCACAGCGACGGGTTAGGTGATTGCATATCGATTTACCTGCAGTCGTATAGTCTGTGGTTAGCCTAGTAGTAAAGCTACAACCATGTGCCCAGAGTCTACGCTTGGTGGCATTAAGGTGTTCAAGTTACAGAACAAAGAAACAAACCTTGTCTTGGAGATTAAAAAACGACATTAGAGAGAATTGCACAAACAATAAAAATAGCCTGTGAGTTAATATTCCTTTCTTGCTTACTAAAGCAGTACTACATTTAAATGAAACTTTGGTCAGCATTTTAAGTATATTCTTTAATTCATGCATTTTACATTATTGGCAGCAGTGCTTATGTATGTGCTTGCACATTAAATTCCAAACACCTGATGTTGCTGTATGTTGCGAGAGCCGTTATGATGAGCTGTTACGATATCTTACTGTGCTTGAGAGTACAAATACGTTTTCTTAAAATTTCCAAAACCTCATTTTTATAATATTTGTCTTTCCAGAGCAGTGCAACAAGAAGTAACATAGATTTAGGCAGTGTAAGATTACAGGTTTGAAAGGTATCTTCTGGATTATGGAGTTTGTCTTGCTATCTTGTCAGCTACGTTTTATATTTTTTAAAAGTTGTGTGCAAGTATGTGTGTATGTAGGTGTGTATATGCATGTGGTATAGGTGTATATGTTGTGCATATGTCAAATTTTTTATATATTTCTTATAAATCTTCAGTGGTGTCAGAGAAAAGATCATCTTTCGAGCTACTCCATTATTTGAGGTCAGGATGTGAATCTGATTATTTAATGGATTCCACAAAAGGAAGAAACCTTTTTACAGTATTTCTACAATCAAATTCGTCCATTTTTCAGGCTACCTCATTCAGTTCATCATTACATAATGTGCAAATGAGAGAGAAACTGTTAGAGGAGCTATTTACTGTTCATACAGAATACTTACTGTAACAAGACGTTTTACATGTGGCCCCTTCTAGAGTTCACCAGAGCAACCCGTAACAGTGGCTGCGCTAGAATATTGCGGTGGTTCACTGCGGTTGGCTCAAGGGAGATTTCTAGGTATGATTTGGTGCCACCTTATCTTCTTGCATTACTAACTGCGAAGAACGAACAAGTATACTTTCTGTGGCTTATTGAACTGCTACAGTGACCAGCAAGGGACTTGCAATTATTCAAGTGCCCTGTGGCGCTTGCTTTTTACACGAGCAGATACTTTCTGGTAGCATCTGCACATCATATAAAGTAGAATCTGTAGCGACAGTCTGTAGCAGATTATTGGATATTATGTCTAAAAAAATTATATACCATACCGCTAGATGAGTGTTTTCCTTGTGAATTTCACACTCTGAAAGCAGYGTAGTTTAATATTTTATTACGCTGTTAGTTTAAATACCCTGAGCATACAGCATCAGGAAGATAAACTAAAAATCTATTATTGTTTCTCACTTCTGAGCTCTGACTTGTCAAAATGCTGCAAGCTGAAYTGTTGCATCTAGTTAACACATGCTATGATTTTCATTGTAATTAACACTTTTTACTTGCATATTTTTCCTACCATTTAAGTAGCGACTGCATTGAAAATGAATTTTCACAGACAGGACGTGTGCTGCACTCAGCTTGTAAATACAAGAGTCCAAATAGAAAATAGCAGTTACAGTCAACATGTTTTTTCCTCAAGAGCTTTTTAAAAAAGGAAAAGAAAGCAGGATTAAAACAGTAATTATTAATTAGGAGCAATGCATAAATGCAACTTTTTTTTTTTTTTTTAAAAAAAAAGGTACATCTTGCACTGGTTACTTTGACCTTACTATTGTTCTGTACCGTTGCGACCTACAGAGTTCCTAGTCGCTTTGGCATTTTTTAGAGTTTCACTGCCTGGTGTGRTAGAGACGTGAAAAATCAATGTGCCGGTAGACATATCACAATCTTGTGGTGTTTATATTCAAACTCCTATCTTTGAAGTTTATTAWTAATACATTAATGAACAGGGTAAGATGTCAGCTAAAGCAGATGCATTTGCAACACTAAAACATTTTTATTGCAGTATTGATAGCTTTCCATGGCCGTATAAACTTACCTATACTACCTTAYCTATACCCTGCCAATCTACTGATGGTATCCTTTTTCATTTTCAACTTCCATTACCTCAAAATTTGCAGAAAATGAAAACATCCTAGATTACATGCTTCTGCATTCCTGGAAACTGAAGCCTTAAGTCATGTGTATACTTCTTCATGTGTGAAAAACRCTATGTGTAAGATAAGTATATACTTTCAGGTTGGTTTTAGGTAACATGTTCTATATCAGCAATRTAACAGCATACATAAGAATTTGAATGTTAAACATTTTGAAGTGATACATAGGCTATTTTAACTTCAAAAAAATCTATTTCATTGTAAGGTTAGGAAGCCTACAAAATCATGTCTTTCTTTAAAAATCATGCCTTAGATTTACTTTCTAATCAAGTAAGAAAGTTGTTTGTTTAATGATAAAGTTTAATTAGTGAGACAGTATATTTTAAAGAGTTTTCATTGCGTTTTTATTCAGTTCACAGTTCATCAAAAGATTTTATTTTTTGCAAATAGATTTCACAAAACAAAGCTAATCTTCAAAGTTCTATTTTATGGCCTGCAAATGAGCTGTTTAGATGATTAGTAGACAAATTGCAGTGTTGCATTTAAAACTCTGTATTCAGCTCTTTTGCCCTATTTTTAATCATGAGGTGAGAAGTTTTTTTTTTTGTTTGCTTGTTTGTTTGTTTTTAAGAATCAGTTATTCTTTTGGTTTGCTGTTCCTTTCTCTTCCTCCATTTGGAGGTGAGSAGAGGAAGAGGGGACTGGGTTGATGAAGGCACATTAAGCATTCACTGTTGGGAGAAAAAAAGATATTCCAAGTTAGGTAAGGTCAAATAATTCAGACCTCTGAAACAGAAAAACAGCTCCTTAGTAAAAATTAGCACAGTTCCAGTGAGGTCAGAGGATTTATGGTAAAATGCATGTTTAAAGATCCTGTTACTCTTTCTTTTTTTTTCTTTTTTTCCTCCCCATCATCGAGTCCTTTTTGTGAGATAGATAAATCAGGATGAGTTATTCTCATTATTCATGCTCTTTTACCTGTGGAAGCCTATCTTATCTATCTTTTGTTATAGATATGTTGTATACTTAATTAACTTTGGCAGATTGCCTTAATTTTTTTAATAAAGTCATTGTGTAGTTTCTTGCTGCTTGATTAMTTGCCTTTGGCTGAAGTGCACGTTTCTAATGCTGATGGCGTTGATGAGAGTTGTCATGTGCGTTGTCATTATTGTGAAAAGTTTTCTTACTTTGCATGTCTGTATTTTTAACATTTGCTTTTTTCTTTGTCTTAGATCCAGACTTATGCTAATTTGTCAGGAGATTAATCCTACTCCCCAAATGAGAGATTATAGATAATGCTGAGAGTCAAAGGTGATATCTTTCTCTCGCACTGTAGCTTGTCTTTGTGTGCTTACCTATGCAGTGTCAAGCATCACACGTTCAGTACATGATTGCATTGCTGAGGAATTGCCTTGGCTTTTCTACGTACACTGGCTTGCTGCATGGCAATAGAAACATCACTAACCTCTTTGAGAAAGTAAAGAGAGTATGTATTAATCCTCTTTATAAGTTGATTTAGTAAAGACAGATTTAAAATGCTTCTATTTTAAAAAATATTTGTTCTGTTGATGTTTGTAGAAGATTAAAAGCAAAAACCGACTATTACTCGCCTGCTGTTGGAGCCAGTTCCCCAAGACATACATCTAACTGCCTCCGTTTATTCTATGAGCTGCACAGCATTCGCAGACTGTTGGCCTAATGCCTAGAACTACACGTCTGCTTTGAATCAGTTTTCCCACATGGCACTGTGCTTCACTGCTGATGTGCCACTGAGACAGTCTTGTCTTGTCTTTTTTTATATATATATATTTTCCCCCCCACCCTCACTTCATTCTGGAAAAAAGAGGTCAAAGATGACTGAACTTCTTTTTTGACTGGTAAAGAAGAGGACATCAATGTAGGATGCTGACCTCAGTAGTGAATGCATGTTCTTTAGTTAATAATTATTTTGCATTTGATTCAGCAACTGCTTTAAACAGTCCTTTTAGAAAAGATTTTGCTGGAGATTTTTCTTTGTGTAGAGGATTGTTCTCTCAGTAGAAAGTGGAAGTATAGTGATAGCCTAGGGTGAATGTACAAGCAGTTCTTGCAACATAGAAAGCTGTTGTCTTGGTTAATTTTAAAACCACAAAAGAAATCTTGTTTTGAGCCAGGTTGTTTAGAAACAGCTGTGACAGAGCTCAAAGACTGAATACTTCAAAGGCTATCCAAGTTTTTTTGTGGTAAAACATGATAATTTTTGGGGGAAAAGATTTTATATAGAAAGCTGCTTTAACTGAGAAGCAACATATTAACCACATTATTCTAGAGTCTTTGGCGTGCAAAACATTTCATTTTTCATTACTGTTGTCGCCATTCACATATTTCATTATTTAAGGAGGTTATTGAAAAATTGATGGTATGTTGGTACCAGAGAGACATCCTGTAGGCTGCAGTGTTGATTTATGGCACATGGAACACAGTTCAGTGCTTCAGTTTCCTGCTGGTGAGCGGCACTTTGTCACTGTCCCTGCAGAAAAATCATACCAGTGAAATCCCCTGTGTTTCCCCCAAGTTGAGTGATGCATACTTTTTCTTCAAAAATGATTATGAATTATTCACCTTTTATTGTGCTGGAGTGTGCACATGGTGATCAGAATCTTGTTCATAATACAGAGTTTTTCACCATGTTCAGAGTTTAGTTTAATTATGTAGTTGAGCTGCGTGGTTGCTTTTATCTTTTTTTTTTTTTTTTTTTGTTCTGAAGCACAGTGTATTTGCCAGGCCTGTGTGGGCTGCTAATGCAAATTTTCCCCCACATTTCCTAGCCTTTGTAAGTATCTCAACACCTGAGTCTTGGTATTAATCTTTGAGGTTTTCTTTAAACGTACAGTGCTTAAAACTTAAAAGACACTTTCCCACACCAGTTTTTGGAAATTTATAGACACCTATGTTGTTTTAGAAAGTTTTGTTCTTCAAGCTCTTTCTTTTGTGAAGATATGAGAGATCTAAGTGAAAAATCTCACACAACGTGCAGTAGTAATACAGATTTCCGATTGAGCATCTCTAGGGAGATGCTTGGAGGAAAGATTCCATGATATAGACCACCTGTTAAGAATATTAAAAGCCTGTATGATCTTTCTTCATAACTCTGGAAGAAATGCAAAATGTCAGAATAAATATGATTTGGGTAGAGGTTTTCAGCTTCTTGAATTTCATCTCTAGACTGTTAGTCTTTC
This sequence comes from Rhea americana, assembly GCF_003343005.1. Taxonomy (NCBI): domain Eukaryota; kingdom Metazoa; phylum Chordata; class Aves; order Rheiformes; family Rheidae; genus Rhea; species Rhea americana. Next base: position 1,829,241 of record NW_028185872.1, read on the forward strand.
AAATAAAATGTAACTCTTCTTTTAGAAGAGCAAAATGTGCTAAGCACAATCAATTTCAATTTTACTTTATTCTTGTAACCATGACTACCTGTGCAACCTTAAGTTCTTGAAATCTCTTTTCTTGTAACTGTTTTTGCTTTAAATGGGTGCCGTTTTATTTTATGCGTTTGGTTTGCTTTTTGCTTTAACAAATGGCAAGGATTAGCCATTAAATACACATTGGACCATGTCCCCTCTCAGTTGGAAAGGAGAGGTTCTGAAAAAGTGAGGAATGTGTGTTTTGCTTTGGAAGTTGTGCTTAGATGAGCATAAGCACTAGTCTCATTCCTTCACTGTCTCTACTTTTATTTCAGACTTTTCTAAGAGCTTTTTCCACATTTAAATTCCTCAATTATATTTATATTGCCTAGTTTTCATGTCCCTTAAGACAAAGAATTTTTTTTTAGCATACAGTGTTCTCTGTTTTCTTTTAGCTATTGCTTTTATAGCAGAATGCTTTCTTTTTTCCAACRTAAAAATGTCTTTTGCTGTTTTTTAATATTTTCTGTTTTGCAATTATGGAGCATACAATTACAGAGCCTCCTTGACACTCTGAGAAAGGATATCAGACAGAAGTTGTTCTGGAGCTGCTACTTTGTAAAAGAAGTCTTCTCTTCGTCGGCTGTGGTAGCCCGACTATGATAATAAATRGTTGGGGAAATGTTCTGTAGCCTCCCATGGATAAGAATAGCATCTCTGTGGCCTGCTTCCATTAAAATGCCATATTAAATTGATTTATTTGGCACGTAAAGGAAAAAATCACTTGTTTTTAAGCATAGGGATTTATGCATTTAAAGGTAACATCCCTGTAATGTATTGGCTAAACCTGTAATGGAAACAATTAAAATGTGACTATTTTGTGTGTATTTAGTATTTTTCTAATTTTCCATTTACAGTGAGCAACAAATGTCTATTTTGAAAGTATATTTTTGCTTCACAAATGAAACATTTTGAACACAGATATTTTAGCATTCTGTTTTTAAGGAAGTAAAACAGTGCAAAATGTGTGATAATTAGAAATGCAGAAAGTGGAATTTGAAGCTTTAAAATACTTCTTAATGAATGGTTATGTTAGTATTCTGTACTAGCTTAATCATTCAAAATAATTTTAAATACTTGCCTAYATTGTTGGATACCTCCTTTAAACATGAACATGTTTCTGTAACTGTCTATTGCTTAACCTTTCATGAAAATCTAATTGAGTGCAAACAACTGCTTAAATAATTCAATGGTCTAAGTTATTCTTGGCTGGTACAGTCCCCGCCTAGTGCAGTGCAAAGGACTGGGTGTCAAGCAAAGTTTTGGCTGTATGTGTGTGTGTATGATGAGTGTGATTGAGACAAAATCACAGTTGAATGTGCATGCAGGTTAATTTAGAAGGAAAAGAAAAAGATGAAATGTCTATTGGCTGTCCTRGTTTGGTAAATGACTTGTGACTAAAAGGTGCAGATTTTAAAAACATCTAATACTTGTGGTGCTGTTCATAAACATTGTTGATTTTGGTTGATTTCTGCTCATACTTGTAGCATTTTTTTCTTATCAATAATACTGTGCTTTTTTATAGCACTATTTTTCATASTTCTGGAGTGCTGTTTGCACATTTATTTTTAAAATTTGAATGATGGACATAAGAGGTTACTGGCTAGTTGATCCAAATAGTTTCCCTCCTGTTCTTGGAAAGAATCCAGCTTTCTCCTTTCACGCCAGTCCTTCTAGGAAATAGCTCTTGCCCCTTCTTTCTTTTAGGCCCATTTCATCACTTTGTTTACTTTCTTCCATCTGCTGTTTCCTTTGTGTTCACTATTAACCTCAAATGATTTCTTTTTAAACAAAAATAGATATGGAATTAAATTACTGATCCAATACCACTGTATTGCCTTTGCTTGTAAACTGTTCCCCCAGACAGAAGAGCTCTAACAGCCCTCCAGCCCCGTTACAAATAGGATTCTAGGGCATTTAATACAGAGGCTTGGCAACCTTGTAGTTCAGGGAACTTTAAAATGGCTTTTACTAATGCTTTACCTTTCCAGAACATCTTAGATCTTGAAGAAATATTTTTATATGAGGCTGTTACACCAATGTTTAATTGATGTGAAAAAATTGGGTGGAGTCTGATCAGATGTATTCTCCAGGGCTGCTTTGAAATAACATTACTTTAAGGCCACTACTGTTTAAACAAAAGACTAAGTGCATTTGTTTAATGACTGAGTATATTTTGGAATTATCACTAGTACAGAGACAAATTTCATTCTTTAAAGTAAAATTAGAGCATTGAACCTAGTCATTAACCATCATGCTAAACAGACAAGAGCTTTGAGACCGGTGGGAGAGTGGTTTGAACAAAAAGTTACAGCTGTAGCTAACCAGCTGACTCAGCAAACTGCATCCTCCTGAAAGCTTATTAAAGGTAATGCAATACCTATGGAATTAGATATATTGTAAAAACATCTGTGCCTTGAGATCATCAGAGGATTACTTCTGTGGAAAATATGATGTTCTCTATAGCTTAAATGTGAAGAAAGATCTATCAGAGTCTACAGGGTATTTCTTTTTTCTTTTTTTTYTYTTTTTTTTTTCTTTCTTCACTGAAAGGTAAAGAGGAGGCAACTGATGCAGTTCTGGCTATGCTGTGATATATAAGCAACACGTACTGTTTTTGCAGACAGCCCAAATGGTGGGAAACATTTTATAGTAGGACACGAAAACTACATTTCTTCTTGGCATCCTATCTGAATATAAGGGTTTTTATACATATAGGAAAAAGGAGCTTTTTATTTGTWTGATTTTGACTCCTGCTATTTTTCTGTCAAGATGCAAGTCCTTCATTAATTAAAAATTTTACAGGGAGCAAAAGTGATTKAACGTTACAAAGTTTTTCTATAGTACTGCCTATAGGCTGTTTAGATTTTCTTAGTTACTGAATTATTTAAAATATCAGTTGTAGATCTGCGTCTCCCGTGGTCAAGTTTATGATGTATTCTTTTTCTTTCATAATGTGTTATTGAAATTGAAATACTGGTAGGACGTTTAAGTGTTGTATAATTTAGAAAGGTGTAAGACCTTATTCATTTCTGTTTAAAATATACAGAGATGTCTGTTTCCTCTTGTGTTTTTAAGTTTGTTTAAGTACATTTCAGATGAGAAAGAAAGAAGTACTAGCTTTAAGATTAGAACAGCATGTCTTGAAATAAGTTTTGTTGTTTTATTTAAATGAATGTTTTAGTTTTGCGCTCTCCATCCTAATAAGGTTTCTCAGCAGTTGGAATTGCCTTTGAATTATTATTATTTTTTATTCTCATTTTTGTRGTTGCTTTAGTGTACCTGTGGAATTTATGGCCTTTTTCACAATGTAGGATTGTGAATGTATTCGAAGAGCACAATTCAGATGACAAGTTCTCTTTTCTCTCTCTGAATCTAATTACTGTTGCTGAAATAGTTGTTCATCTTATATGTATATGCAGAAGTACAGCTGGATATGCGTCCATACAGCTGCAGTTTCTTAGAATGTTTTTGGTACTGCAAAGTGAAAAGTGAACAAAGCTGTAAGACTATTCCAAAATTATCTGGAAAAATGAACTCTTTAATGGTACTGAGACAATTCGTAATTTCCCTAGTTTGTGTCCTAGGTAAATAAAATGATGTGTTTTAGTCTTAGGAGATGTAAACTGACGGTAATCTTCTTCATCTCCTCCCTCTTTGGAGGATTCTCTTATTGGGAAGGAATCCCTTGTTTGAAATCCCTAATCTCCATGTCCGTATTCCACTAGTTTAGGGCTAGATTCCCTTTGGAAGTGCTTCCTGTCGTCAGCTCAAGGATTTCAGCAGGGAAGGGCACAAGTCAATCTTAGTGTGTTGTCTCTCCAGAAATCTCAGTTTTTACAAACCACAGCTGGAAATGGTTCCTTAAGAAGCATATGTTCATATTATATTAGAAAAATGTGTATACAGCCTGGAAATTAAATAGAAAAAATTTATAATATAGGATTTATTTAAAGCTGACACCAGGTCTATTCCTTACTCTGTTTCATGTAAATGTAAAATTTTGATTTCTGTATGTAGAATGTGCATTAATGGACTCATACTGGGAAGATTATGTAAGAGTACAGCATTATAGCAACTTCATGTATCTGTGTGTCACTTTTATATAAAAAGTCGGTGGATTGGATGGTGACCCTGTTTTCTGCAATTGACTGCCTTTTCCATCCCAAGTGTATCRTATCACTCTTAGTGCTACCACAAGTCTGTCTAGTGAAGCCAGTCCTGCTGCTCGGCCTCTGGGCTGGCTGTAGATGTCTGTTTTTCATTTCTGAAGTTTTATGCTGACTGTGTGTAGAACTTCTATTTGACCCTTCAAACACGTTTCCAGCCCACTGGAGACACACTTGGATTTGAAGCAGTGCTTATTCAAAAAGAAAATTCTAGTAGCAAACACATGAAGAGCTCTGCATGGGAAAAGGCTTTTAGATCAATGTTAGTCCCTTGAGAATTGTTGACTTTTTGCACTAACAATGGTGCCAATACTGTGATTTTTTTTTTTTTTTTTTTTGCCTTTTTTTTTTTTTTTTTTTTTTTTTTTTTTTTTTTTTTTTTTTTTTTTTTTTTTAGGAAAACCTAATGGTTGTTTCCTTTCTCCTCCCAATTGTCTTTTATTTCCAAACAACAGTGAAACTATTAAGTGTCTTTAACATTGGAAAGTGAACTTTAAATCATTAAAAAATCTTACATATAAACAAGATGAAAAAATACTGAAGTTTGGAGAACTTTCAGTGTAAAATGATGGTCTGCTTTAAGAGTTACAAGAGATTTGTATAATTTTTTTCTGCATCTTGAAATACCTTTTGTTTAGTTATTTCATTAGCGTATAGATGACAAGACAGCTTGTAGTTTTGAAGATACGTAAGAGAAGACAATACAATTGTAATTGGTAGTTATTATAGTTAATAGTTGTTAAACTAGCCCATAAAGCCAGAGTTACTTTGCTCTTACAGCAGTTTAGGTCATGAGTGTGGCTTCATGTTCCCTTTCTGTCCTGTACTGCTCTTGAAAATCTTGTTATGTTTTCAAGTGTTCCACAGATTCCCCAAGCACTTTTTGATAGAGGCAGTGTTTTAGTCATTCTTTTTAACTTTACTGGCAAGATGCAATCCATTCATTACATGAGCGAGTGCTAAAATATTTAAAGACTATTCTGTGTAAAGAAATTTAGTAACAGGTGCTTGTAGCAGGACAAGAGCTAGGGAGTTGTAAACCAGAATAAGTAACTCATCATGTTATAATGTTTTCCTTTAGACCCTCCCTCAGTCTCAGGTATTTGCTTTTTAAAAATCACTGTCAGGTAGTAATGAATACTGCAGGAAACATGCATTCCCACGTTGTGCTGCAGCAGTAGGGTTGCTGCAGTTAAACTTCTCAACTTCTTTAAGGTGCTGGAAATTACAATGAACTTGCCTTAGGGCAAAATGCATTACACAAATCTTTGATCTTGCTTCATGACATGGGAAACCCCTAATGCAATTTCTGGCGCTGTATAAAGCAAAACAGCAAATGGAAAGGGGCAAAGCTTTTTCTTTTTCCTTAGGATTTAGCCTAACAGTGAAGCGTAATGCCAAGAGATGTTGAGAAAACCTTTTCCCCCACTCCCAAACTTCAGGAAGGCTCCAAAAGCTGCCTCAAAAAGCAGATGCTGATGAAGATGGATGATGGATCTAGATAATGCACTCATAGTTTCTAAGGATCATAACTTACAGGTGCTTTTAGATTGCGGAAAGGAAAAAAGAGAAAAAGTACCAAAGTAAACATCCTTCAGTGCATAGGAAGATGACAGATTCTTTCTAACAATATTTTCTGCTCTCTTGGAGGAGGACCATTTGTTAATAAACCATTTGAGAATCCATTTTAACGGGATTTAATAAAACATATACAGACTGCCTTGCATTGCAGAAACTATTATTCCCTTGGGTAGAAGAAGTGACTGACTCTGGACATTAGTGGCTGCTTCCTGTGATTCCTGGCATTATATCTTGCTCCCATTTGCACTTTTTCAAACCAAAGTGAAATAATTCTTCATGAGAATCCTGCACTTGATTCGTAGCTCTCATGAGGCATTTGTGTGTTCTATATTTTATTTATTTGTATTCAATCATGTCCCTAATTCTTGCTGTTGTAGTAGCTGTATCTGTAGCGTGGGTATTGTGTGCGTTTGTGCATACTTCCTGCATATAAGAAAGTTTCCGTAGCCAGCAAGCTCCATTAAATCAGGAGCTTATAACTTTGGTGTRAATTAAATGAATTGTTTTGTTATTGCCAAAGATTTTCACTTTCATGAATAATTTGCACATTTTCCTCAAAAACTTTGTATTTACTATTGTGATGGTTGCTGCAAATGAAAAGAGAAACCTGAACCTAGTAGCTACTTGCCTGAAGGGGCTGGTGACCCACAAAAGAAAAGCTGTTTTCTTAAGAATTTGGGGGAAGGCTTTTTAGTACCGTATTTCTAACAATGAATAAAAGTTGTACTTCTCCCAAATATAAAAGAAATTCAGTAGAATTGAATGAGAGAGTGAATATATTTTGTAAGGAATATTATGATTTTCTGTGAAATCAGCAGGCTTTTGTTCTGGTAAAGTAAAAAACAAGTTTTGAGTTCTGATGTTTCTGCTAAGAACACCTTATAAAGATGTGTTTTTAACATAAATAAATAAATAAAAAATACCAAATGCTTTCAGCAGCTGAAGTGATAGGTGAAGGAGAAAGTCAGGAGACCTTTTCTATAAAAAGAGATTACAGACAGGAGACTGTTACAAAATGTGCTGGTAGAGAGGGTTACAAGTGGTAGGAGAGACAGGTTTAGAAGAGATGATTTCTTCTTCAATAGCCTCTGAATGTGTAGGGAATTGTTACCAATATTCATCCTTTTTTTTGTTTATTTTTGCACTTACTTGAGTGGTGCATCTTGTCAATATTAAGCAATCATAACTCCCTAAACAGCAGCTTGAACAAAACTAAGTCAAAATTCAAGAAGTGACATAGTATTTGTCTACTCTGAAGCACATATACCTTGAAGAGAGCCAGTGTGGACACATTTAAGTGTCAGAGAACACATTCAGATGTTTAGTGTTGAGAATATGAAACATGCAAGTGTTCTTATAAACAGTTCCCTATAAATTTGCAAAGGCTCTTCCTGCAAAGTCACCTATGTCAAGAGGTAATTACCATTAGCTCTGCCTAGCAACAACACTTGAAATATGTATTCAGACAGCGGACAGATCAGTTAAGTAAGAATATCCAAGCCTTCAGATCTTGGCAGAAGGGTATCRTGAAGGCCGTTGGGTAGGAGTTAAGGGATTCTGTGGCTTCTTGAKSAGTGAGCTGGGACTAGTGCAGGTTATAGACCTTGACACAAAATACTGAGATAGTCTTCAGTGAGTGAAGTTGGAGGGAAGTACAGGCAAATTAAGAGCATAATCCTTAATAGAGACTGAATTCAAAATTCTGTGTATATATGAAGCCAGGTAACTCTGGTGCACATCAGTTAATGACACTCTAGGGATCACTGGACAGTAAAAGGAGTGAATTAAAGTATTTACTTCTGTCCACTGAACCAGATCTGCTCAGTTCATTATAAAATGTGTGGGTTGCCTTTCCTTTTTCTTGAGGGCAGTGCTGTGCACTATCAGACAAATATGCTATGTGGAAGAAAATCTTTTGCTCCCTACCTTGATAAAACACAGTCTCTAGGAATTGATGAGAAAAGGGCATGTGATGACTGCTAACTGCAAAATGACGCCCACCCATCTGACAACAGAAGCTGTATTAAAGTCTAACTTTACTTTTTATAATGCAGTACATGTTTTCATTATGTTCATGGTAGAAGTGAAACCAGCTGTTTGCTTACAATATTTGAACATGTATGTGTTTGGAGGAAAATAAATACAGTTCAGAATTTGGTAGATACAAAAATTTCATAGGCCCTTCAAGAAGTAGAGGAGGTTGTTGGTAAATCCTACATCCATAGTTTTCCTCCCAAACTTACCTATGTAAATTTTGATGTATTGAAATGTTGGAGAATTAAGACATAAATGCTAGTGTTAAGTAAATTTAGAATTTGCTTTCAGTCTTAGATATGGAACTCTTGGTAATCAGAAGAACAGATAATTTCTAGTTTTCTTGTTTTGAGGAGTACCAGAGGATGTTCTTTAGTGATCACTTTCATAGATTTAGAGAATTTTGCTTTGATAACTTGAAAATCCCCGTTGTTTCTTATTTGCAAAATTAGTGGCCATCATACTAAGGGTCACATAGCTGTGGAGCAAGGTATAGTAGGGAAATATACTGATAAATGCAAATACTGAATAATACAATTTCACAAAAATAAGTGTTTTGTTATATGATTTATTTGAACTGTTCAAATGATTGAGCTTTCATTCCTACTTTCCTGGATTTGTGTTTGTTTTCAGCTGTTGGACAAATTAAAAGATCGCTGGATGCATACTGGGTTGTGGAGAAACCTTGAGCTGGTCAAGACAGTCATTGCAGAGCCTCAAGGAGGAGCAAAGAGCGACTTTGATGAACTGCTGAAAATATATTATGATGCAATAAAATGTAGAGGAGAAAAAGGTATGTTATTCAGGCATATAAAAAGGTTGATACAGGTGCTTCAGATTAAAAAAGTGACTGATGTTTAAAATATTTCACAGTTAGAATAAGGTATGGATTCTAACCTCAGCTTAATAAGTTATTGTGAAAATGGAGGGAGTTTATCTACTGTTTGTATTGTTGTAGGATGATGCATAATCCTAATAATGGTATTCAAAAGGCAGTGAACTGTTTAAGGATATTCATTTACACATTCAGGAGGGTGTAGATTGGCTACAGCTTCTCAAAGAATCGAAAGTACATTGCATAGCTATGATTTACYATCTTGTATTACAGCCACTATGAGATTTCTTTTCAAAATATGTAAATATTTGTATAGGAAATAAAGAATGATAGTCTGCAGGGGAGTAAATAGTATGGCTTTTGGAATGCAAATGTAAAGTTTAAAATTCTTAATTTTGTAGTAGATACACATGTTTTTCATGTAATTAAGTACCATTATTATATAATGTGGATTTATTTTGCTAGTTCATTTTCTACATCTCAGTGTTACTGATCAAAATAAAGGTAATCTCATCGTTTGACAATAAAGTGTATATTTTTATATTTGGYCAGCTTTTCCAGACTGATATGCACTGCATTATGCTATATTATGTTTAGCTTTTTAAGTACATTGTTGAAACTTTCTTCTGATACTCAGTTTATCCCTGGGAATGATTTGTAAATCCCTCTTTGGCTTGTTCAAGATGGAGCACTCCTTATAGCCGTATGCAGAGGAAAAGTTAGTGAAGGCTTGGATTTCTGCGATGACAATGCCCGTGCAGTTATAACCATAGGTATTCCATTTCCAAATGTGAAAGACCTTCAGGTAGGATATCAACACCTAACTGAGAGTTGTACTTTATTGTTATGTCGTGCTTAAAATATCTAATGTGCCCAGAGGCTTTTTTTCTAAATATTTACCGTGGGGGTCTCACCAATCTCATATGAATTAAGTTACCCTCTCCGCTGGTAAGAGGAACAGCATAACATGTCTCTTGGACTTGTTTGTATCATTTTAAATAAATGTGTTGTCAGTTATTGTCTGATGTTGCTAGTGAAGGCAATTACGTTGTTAAAATGCTCACCATCTCTGTATTCTACCAAGCACAGTACATGTTTCTATCTTTACTTGTAGGCTTTCATGTACCAGATCTTATCCCATTTGTGCAGAAATAAAACCACCTCTTGACTTACTGTCGAAGGGCATTTGGTTGTGAAAGTCTAGGATAAATGTTAGGAAAAAATTTTTTTAAATAAAGCGTGCCTATTGATAGGAATATTATTGCAGAAAATAGGTGGAGAAAAAGATGGTTATAATGTAAAATACTAACATAACTGATGTCTTTCTCACACAATTTCATTACTGATTGCAACTTGTCCCCTTTCTAATCTCTATTACCTTCTTCAGTGTAACTCTGCCTATAATGTTTTCCTTTTTAGACTGGTTGGAACTGTAAACCTTTTCCAAGATAGTGCTACCTTCTAGATTGGTATTTTGAGTTATAAAATTATGACATAATATAACCTCTACTGGATACATTACTTTTTTTGATGAGTCAGGCTTCATCCTATTTTAGGCAAAAACTTGTAAGATTCTAAACTTCTAAAGCTTCTAAAGGTAGTATTCTGAAGTGCCTTCAGTTAAAGAAATTTAAGACTGTTTGTACCTTACAGGTGGCCGAAGTAGCATGCTGCTACTGTAACTGTTGCTTCAACAGCAAATAAGGTGAAATAAGTGAAGTGTCATGTAATAAATACCAGAAACAGCTTGATACTGGTTACTAATAATGCCTAGTCAAACAAGAAAATTACAGGTTTGCGCTTGAAAGCCCAAACTGACTCAGCTTTGGTTATAGAGCTATGTTCTGAGCTTAAGTGCACTAGCAAAGACTGCCTTGTTGCCTGTGGTACCTGGTTACAGCCTTGGTACAAAAATCCCACAACCTGTAAGGGCTAGTAAGATTGTATTAGTGGTGGCTGCTAGTGTACTGTTCTTTCAATGTTTGCATAACTTTAATGAGGCACTTATTTGGCCATAACATTTTCCTTCTTACTAAAATGTAATACACTGTATTCTAGTATAAAAATACAAACATACAAAAAATATTTAGCCCTCTTTCTAGAGTTAAAAATGCCTTATTTTAGAAACATACTCTGAAGTGATATTTTGGAAATACTTGATCTGTAGTATGGCTGGAACTCTGTCACTCACTGGAAATGATTTCCAGAAAGTCAATATTTTTGTATTTTATATGATACAAAATTAAACTGAAAAGAATTTGTCAAGGGTGAATTGTATTCATGATGAATTATGTTCCTTAAGATTAAAATAGTACATTTGATTTTCCTTGGGGTTCAACCAAATATGAAATATAATAGGAATCCAACAATACATCCCATTACTGTTAACTAAATTCCATAAATCAATATTATGTTTAACTTTTTTTTAAAAAATTAGACTGAAAAAACCTCTAAATTTTTAAGTAAGGATAGAAACACTAGCTGCCAAATTGCAAGCAGCTGAAGATTTGAGTGTATATATTTAGATACAGTAATGCACAAAGCACTGCAGTGATCAATTCTAGATGAGAGGAGGGCATGCACCAGTCTCTTAACATCAGATTTGAGGAGCTGGCTGATGTGTGGCAGTGCTCCTAAATAATGTTAGGGGAAATGGTTGTTATTATTATAAATGTTTTTTGCTTAGTAACTTAGGCTCGAAATGATATTCAATTAGCAATATTTCCCTATAAATTAAATAATGCTTTGTTATATCCAAGGCTTTACATTTGTCAGATTTTTTTTTGTTGTTAATTTATTTTTTTAAGCCTTAGAGCTCAGATTGTCAACTAGGGGAAGAAAAGAGAGAGAAGTCACTCTCTTCACTGAAAAAGATTAATTTGTGGCTTTTTAGAAATGCATGTATAGATACAAAGGCATTTTGGAGGTCTGAGTGTATGTCAATTCAGGAAATAAATCGGAACTAGATTATCAACAGCTAGTTCCTAAAATAATGAAGATTGGAGTGTAAAATAGAAATTACAAAAAGCACAGTTTCAGGGGGATTTTTTTAAATTTATTTATTTCTGGGAGAGCTGATCCCATAGGATTGCTTCCAAGAATGAAAGGTACAGAGAAGTATATGCTGTATTTTTTGACCTCTGTTAATTTTGTGTAAAACCAGTATGGTATCCTACTTCGTAGTCTGTCTGTGTTAACAGATGCAAATGGCTGCTTGTTTCTTCAGTCCTCCTTAACCAACAGAGTTTACCTAGACATTAGAAAAAGTAATAAAGGTTTATTCCTGTATACTTTATTATAGTTTTTCTAAATATTTTGGAGTTATCTTCAGTAAGTAAAATACCCTAGAACTGAAAGAATATTAATTTGTGGGAAGGCAAAAAATGGAAGCATGAAACTTGTTTGGAAATGATGCTATAAGCCATGCTCATGTGGCAGGTACTTATTAGCATTATCTAAAATGAAGAGGGATTCTTTGTTAATTATAGACAAATGAATGTAATTAGGCCTTAATCTAGTGTCATAACTGCTTGGAATTTTGCTGATTGTATTACTATTTTATTAGTATTTGGCATCCAAAATCAAAAGCCCAGTTGCCTCGGGGTTAAATCATACTTAGGCTGCAAAGAAATTGCCATCCTGTTTATGATGCAACTTTTTTTTCTAACCATACTTGTTTGATCAGATCTACAACCTTTGAAAACGAGTTGGGGAATGGAGTTGGGTCTTCTAGTATTTGAAACTAAGTGTTCAAATACTCTTCGCATTGAACACGGGATATATGCTTGATAAAAACTCTGAGGAAGAATGTGATCAGTGTTTTATTAAAATACACTTTCCTATTCAGTATTGTTTTCAAGACGTATTCAGTAGTACCCATCATACTAAGAATATAATTTTTTTTTCAAGTATTTGCTGCATGCAACGTAGTGAATTTCTTTTAGGGTGGCTTTTGTCTTTCTGATCATTTTGTATCAGATTTGGCTTAAGGTGCTGGGTTTTATTTAAATGTTTCTACTTATTTTCTGTTTCTTTCTCTTGGATTTTTTTTTCTTCCAGGATTAGAAAAATCTAGATTTTTTAAAAACGTTAGAGGACACTGTGCAGTTCAGCTTCGTTTTTAGGATTTTAGGGAACGTGAATTCCTAAATGAAATGATTAAACTTTGTTAGGATAGTTGAAACATTTGCTTTTATGATATAGTTGGTTGGAGCTTCTTTAGATTTTGTGATAAACTAACCAGAAGATTGATTGAATATTAAAAAATGTAAAAATTCTAGCTTTGAAAATTTGATAGGAGCTTGGCTTTTGAGTGGGCAGAATTCTAAACACTGTGATACAAATATAGACTTGTATAGGCATATGACTGTGATTGCCAGTACAACTATTGCTCTACATAGCAATAGGTGCTGGATAGATATGCCGAAGGAAGAAATTGATACAAAGATTAATAATGACATCCCTTTATAAATAGGAAATRCAGGTGATTAACAATTCCTTTGGAAAATCTATGAGTGATATACTTCTGGGATTACCTTAAATCACCAAAAAGTGCTCGGGTTGCTACATGGAAATACGCTTGCATGTCTGCTTTTTAGGTTAATAAAAGGCCTCTTCAGACTCAATGCTATAACCCTTTACTSCTGCACACAGCTTTTACTTGTGTGAGTAATCCCATTAATATCACTAGGACTATGCACAGTCATAAGGGTTTGTAGAACTGTACCTTTGGAGACCAATATTTTATGCTGGCAGTTTCATTTTGGCTCATCTCCACTAATACTGCTTGTCTGTGATCAACCTGCTTTCTAAATATATTTTATGATTTGTAACCTGATGCTAATACCAGTGAACTGTAATATTAGAGAACATAAATAATGTGACAGAAAAAGATCTGTAATCCCATATACATGTTATCTGATGCTAACATGCTATTCATTAACTTCTGTTATATATTTTGAATTGTAGTATTTGGATCCAGACATCAGTCTTGGGCAAAAAAAAACTCATCGTCAAGTATGATGTATAATATCCAATTTTATTTTCTCCATATGTTTGTGCTAAATATATGCCACTACATCAGGTATTAAATGGCAAGCATTCAGTCTCCATAAATAACTCTGCTTTGACAAGTTACGTTATTTCTGTAATCTTAACTTGTTTGAAAATAACCTGTTCAGAATATCATTTCATTTTTTCCTAGTTGCCTCACCTTAGAATTTTATGCACATAGTATCTTATGTTCGCTCATTATTACAAAGAGAGTGTCTAAAGCACTTTTTCAGCATTAGGGAAACAGTCATGATTAAGGATCAGAAGTGTACTTGATAATAAACAACACTATTTTAAGAAAGAGGCGCCAAAACCCTAATTCTGTGTTATTGAGAATGGTTTCATATTCCTGAAGAATCAGGTTGCTAAAGCAAAATATACAGAAGTAATGTTAAAGTACTGCTTTAAGCTATGGTACTCTCAATGGTAGGGTTTGGCTCTAGCGAAGAAGGAAAATTTATTTCAGAGCCAAAAAAGACTTCTTTGGCTGTGACCAGGATTTCCTCTGCCTACCTCTGGGAGCTAAAAGTAGAGGTAGGAAAATTTGATTTTGGAGCCAAGTGTGACTTGTTTAGTTCAAGTCATAATTTACTGTTCTTACCTTGGGGACCTGAAAATAAAGAAACTCGCTATGAAATGTTGATAATGGGCGACTCTGAAGTGCAAGCATTAAGCTAACTTTCCCAGAGAGCATTTCTTCACTTCCACCTTTCCAGATGCTTTTGATCGTACTACAGTAGAGTGTACTTAATCATATAACAGCTAAGAGAACTTTACCAAAATATATAGAAAAATGCACTCAAACCCTTTTACATAAATAGATGTGCAAAGAAAATAAACTTGATAAGACTAGGCTTTCTGTGCATTGACGTTATTCAAGAACTGTAACAGAGTTTGCCATTATGAGAAGTATTTCCTTTAGCTGCTATAGAGTGGATATGAACTATGAAGGCAAATACTTTCTTCATTGTTTCCAGCAACATAATTTGTGAAGCATGATGGGAAACATCATTCAAACTACATTTTTTTTTTTGCTCTATCTAACTTAAATGATACAAAAAGTTGGTAAATATATAGCTGAAGTTTCTTTCTCTTTTCAATAAATCGAGGTATTTGTATCATTTCAGAATAACAACATTTTTCTTAATGTTTAAGCTGATTTCTAGTCCTTGTGGCAATGTTTTAGCATGTTTTTTCTGTACTGGTAGAAGAAACTTGTGCGTTAAAAGGCTGCTGAAATGATTCTTTTCTTGCATACTATAAAGTACTATTTACTAGGAAAAGAAAAATGTCTAAGAAAATGCTTGTTATTTTAGATTCTTATTTGAGTCAAGAAACGACACRAACTTGTGAATTCTGATGTAGCTTTGGATCACTTAAAATATTTTCATTTATGAAATAAATCATTATTTTAAAATATGAGAGAGTTATATACAGCAATTTACTTTATGGAAAGACCATTATTGTGCTTATCTTTAGTAGAATTTGACAATTACCTGTGAAATGTAATATTTGTTTTTTACAGATTTGAAACTGAATGTTCTGGTTTTGATTTGAGTGTTTTAAGCAGGTTGAATATTTTTGAGCAACTTTGCTSCAACTTTCCTGCCAAATTTGAGGTTGTTAGAGCCTTAAGACACAGTATATACTAAATTTTCAGATGAACTGATGTCAGTATGATTGAAATATCTTTGTAGAAAGCTTGCCACTTTGTTTATTGTTGGTGTTAATATCTACCTAAACCTGAGTGACTTCTGCTTTCTTCTTTACTCCYTTGCTGGAAAAAAATGACAAATACAAAATGGGGAGCAGAAAAACCTTTATGKAACATTCAACAGAAAGCCAGACTTCAGGGCATATTATGTCATACGTGTTCCTTAAGAGGAAGTACTGAATCAGGTAAATGTGTGTATATGTACACAGATACACACACTTCTTTCTTYCATGCCCCACTTCCCATTCAATTTTAATGTGTATTTTAGTTAAAGTAGCTCATTAAAACACAAATATCGAAGGTCTATATAAATAAGCTTACAGCATTGGAATATACAATACTATATAGCAAACAAAGACCGAAGTGTTAAATAACAATTATTGGGACAATATACTTCTGAGTTTTGCCAAACGGCATGTTTTCCCGTTATTCAGTTGGCAATATGCTTGTCTTGCAGCAGTATACTGTAAATGATTCCAGTCGGTTGTGATGCTGGTTACTGTGGTCTGCGCAATCAGAGGCTACCCAGACGGCTGCGTGGAGACTGCAGATCTCCCCCACTTCCCCCCCCCCTTCTCCTCAAAGGAAAGTCAGGAGGTATACCTGCCTGTGTTATCAAACATACAACATTTTGTTTACTTCTCCCTTGAGATTCTTTTTATTGAGTTCTACTGGAAAGGTCCCATTTCAAGAAATTTCAAAGCAATATTGGGTTCTGTTTTGCCTTGCTGTAATACTTTGAGCAATGCAGCAAATATGTGGTGATATTACAATTGCTTCAAACTGATGTAAGAAATTAGATATCTCAAAAGCCTTTTATTTCTCGTTTTTCCCCAAATAAGAATAGCTAGATAAGGTCAGACATCCACACTATTCTTTCTGATAACAGAAATTGTGTTACAGATTTTTTTTTAATTAAAAACGGATGTCAGAGGCTTCATTTGGGAGAGTATCTGTAAAATCCTATGAAATACAACATTCCTGTAGCTGAGAGAGGTAACATTTATGTTCAGCTTATCAAATAAGGCTAGCGGATGGCATTTCTCTTTTACTAGTGCGAGACTAATGTCAATATGTTGGCACAGATTACAGAAATCATCCKTGAATATATCCGGAAGTTAAGCCTTTGGATAAATAATACAGCAAATCAAAACTTTTCTTTTACCTTTAATAGTTTACTTCAGATTTTTTTATGGATCAGAAAAGTGATTTTCTTGTGTTTATCTTGTCCTTAGCAAGTAGTGTTGACCTTTAAGTTTTTACTTTACTGTCAAAGTATGTTGAAAGCTTTAAAAGTGAAGCTATCACCTTGGGGATTTGTAAGGATGACTGACACTTACCACTTCACCTTAGACGCAGTGGCACTGAGCGTATGCAGCAGCGTTGTACCTCAAGGGAAGCKGTTTGATTTTTTTTCACTTCTGCTTCACTGGAAATGGATTGAATTTTCTCTTCAGAGGAGAGTTTTGGTTGCATTAGATTTTAATCAAGTCACTTGTTCACAGTCCCTCGAAGCCTACAAGACTGAGATGAGTAGATGGGCCTGGGGTGAATGTGCTACATGATTTGTCAAACTGTAAAACTTCAAGATCTCCGAGATGCTGCATGGTGTAGTTGACAATACTGAAAGTGTTCAGTGGTTACGACATTATATAAGCTTCCCTTCTCCTTAACACTGGGATTAAGAGCGAGAATACTTGGGARGCATTTAGTCGTAAGATACGTTGTGAATTCAAAATATGGGAAATAGGGCTTTGCATAAGATGGTACCACTGCCTCTCTGCCACTGACGACAGCATTGGCCAATTAGACTCTAACAGACAGTAGACAGTTTGCTGTTGAGTTTTTGGGTTTCTTTTTTTTTTAGTTATTGAAGTTTTGGGGTAATGAGGAAACCAGCTATCACAGAGGTTTTCCATATATATTTTCTTTCCATATAAAGTTTYGGTAACTTTGCCCAGTTTTGATTGTATCTTTGTTAAGGCCACGTGTGTTGCACTGTTCCAACCCYGTGGCAGCCTAGGACCGAGGCAGTTTCAGGTGTGCTGTTTGGGTGCAACAGACTGCAAAATAGCGAGAGTGCGATACAGATCTGCAGAGATGGTAACTTTCCTTACGTTATTTCGTATTGTTAGAGGAAGACACGTTTTCAGGTGTTCATTGAAATTTGCTGGCTGAGAAGGCCAGCTGAGTTAATTTGAAGTTATATGGTCTTGATGCACAAAACTATCAATTTGAATCGATAATCTTTGTAAGTGGCAGCCAGCAGAGGGGGATAAGTACAGGGTTTGGCCTCTGTGATTCCTCCGGTGAAGAGGTTGGTGTAGGACAGATTTCTCTGTATAACAAAGCATCCTGGGGCTAATGGAGACATCCTGATCGTGCCACTAGTTGATAATGTTGTTTTATTTAGAGTATATGGTGTTACTGTTTTCACAGGTTGTTGGATTTTTGKTTTAAAAGAAAACTCATATTTGTGTGTGAAAACAAAATAGGGTGATATATTTTTGTGTCTRGTGACCATTTTTAGCTAGGCAAGATGATTGGAATGGCTATAATGAATCCTTGTCATATATAGAATCTAGTTTGATAAATTATAGGTAGTAAGCATTTGYATATTTCATACTGTTTAAGATGTATTAATACTGCTTGCACTTGGGATGCCTGAAGCATTTGAAGATAATGTCTTACTGTAATACCTTAATCTTGTGGGCTAATAAATTGAGACATTATGTTTATAGATACGACCTTTAGTAGGTCCATTGAGGAGTTGAGGATGTTTGAAGCATATTCAGTGACTCACCCAGGTCTTTACACATACATTATTTAGTCTTAAATCTCACAGATGTTGTTATTGCTTTTGAAGTGAGGACAAAAAAGTTAAATGCTGCACTGTTTAATGCTACTTCTATTTAAGGATTTTCAGATGTAAAAGGAAAATGGGTTTTCATGTCTTTTACTTTCCTGCAATTGCAAACTTTTATGATTACTTGGCATTCATCAGGAGGAAAGTAGATGGCAAGCATATTCTGTGAGAAGTCTAGCTATTGCTATTTCAGGTGGAAGAGAGACTCTAACTAGACACATGAGATTTTTAAGAAGGTAGATTTGTTTAAAGACATTTTTATGTCTTTTGGAGGAGATGGAAGAGGGGAACGAGAGGACCCACCTGGACTTTTTTGTTTGTTTGTTTTGGGGAGGTAAGGAATTTTTAGATGTTAAACACAAATTGTGTGTTTCAAAGTACACTGGATTATATGGGCAATAGTCTTTATTTTCATGTCTATTTTTCCTCTCCTAAAGCCAGAGAATCAAGTCAGTGGAATGCTAGAAAACACCTAAATATTTTCTATTTTTATTTCTTTGGAGGACTGATGCAGGAGAGTGCTGGGGGTGAGCGTTGCATACACACATACACACGTCCTGATACAGTTCCAAGCTGAGTTGCCTTTTTCCTATCAGCAGTCATCGGTTTGCTCTTTCTTTAACTTTGGCTGTCACAACACAGCTAAGTGCTGGTGTAAAGAAAAATGCAGGTTTAATTGAGTGCTCTGTTTAAGCGCTCACAATGGTGCCTTGCAGTCAGGAGCTTCCATCTTCAGACTTTGAGGCAATCTGCTTTGCTGTCTCACAGGTTACAAGCTGGAGGTTGTTTTTAATTTACTGGAGAAAACAGAGGGTGATTGAAGTTATTTGCAAAGTGATGTCTTGTCAAAGAGCAAGCCTGGCTTATTAACGGGGGGGGGCGGGTTTGGTTTTAAAAGCAAAATGTAGTACTGTAATTGGTTAAACAAAACACTCTGAAAATCTTGAGTCTTTAGATGAACTAAACTCAGTCACAGTCATTTTGTTTATTTACATTGCACAAAATATAAAATATTGTGCTGTAGTTTAGCTCATTAGCTTTTGGAATTCATGTTGCAATACTAGCACTGATAAATAGGTTTACGGTATTCTGATCATGAAAGGTAAATGCCCCAAATGTACATTCTCCAGTTTGGTTTTGTTATAAGCTYTTTAGGATTAAATTTAGTTGAAAGGATTCTGAATGAGTGTCTGCTSGATCTTCTCTTTATTTTTACCAAAGCAAAGTTTGTTGTCTCTTTCTCCTTAAAAGCTCTTCAAAAGTAAACACTTGAAGTGTGATGTTGTACAATTATTTAGCTGAAGATATCTAAAATATACTCAAATTTTGTTTCAAATTTACCTATCATCTTGGTTGTAATTATAGCAAACAAGGAGAAGCTTTATATTTCAGAACTGAAGGGATTCAATTTAAAGGATAAAATGTTGCTTTAATTTTATTATCCAAGCATTGATTTTTTTTTTTTTTTTTTTTTTTTTTATCTATCACGTCATAATAGATTGCTGTTTGTATACCTTTCCTACTGTTAAATTCTACCACATTTTTGTTAAATTTGAATAAATGGTTCAGCCTGGTGTGTTGCTAGAAAGGGATGTTGCAGGCTTCTGTACTTAACTTTTCAGTTTGTCTTGGGGTTTAAAAACAAAATCTCTCCTAGTCTTTTGAGTTTCTTGTTATAAGCTGGCTGCTAAAATGGCAGTTTTATACCATGAWTATCATGGACTATGTATACTTTATGCATTGCTTGAATCCTGAATAARTCTGGGTTTCTTCAGACAAAGTGCTTTTATCAAAGCTAACCTTTATTTCCCGTGATTTATCAACCCTTCAAAAATCCAATTGAATAAATATCTCTTGAAGAACAACAACTTGTTTTACTAACTTTAATTTGGGGGGGGGGGGAGAATCCAAAATATATTTGAATTGTAGTATAAACCTCCTCAACATATTTTTCAAGTCATAAAAAGAACATTTTCTTCATGGCATTTATTGTTTTGTTGAGAAGTTCTTTCTCAGTTAATATTCCATAGTGAAAGATGTCGAGCTAATTAAGCATTAAAAGAACGAGCAGTTAGCAGGTATAATGTTGTTAGACTCCAGTTAATGTGAATGTGACCGTGACCTCCCAGATAGATCAAAGACTAATCTGTCTGACAGCTACAAGATGGCAGAGCTTGCCACAGGCCTTCTGCTGCTGCTTGCTGAAGCTATTTGTCTGTAAAGCATGCCTGATAGCTAAGAGTATATTTTTAAGGATGAACAGGTAAAAGTAAAAGGCTGTCTTTTGACATTTTAACTAATCCCTTCTAGCCTGTGGTTTACTGCACATTTAGGATATTTGCTAGCAGGAGAGAGTGGCTTTTTCACATATGCAACATGTCATTTTCAATTGGGCGTTGATTTGATGCTTGATAATGTAAGAGTTATACAATGAAATAGATTCTGATTGCATTAAAATGACATGCCCTGGCCTTTTACCTTTAGTAGACTTATAATGAAAACTGAACTCTCAGCAATGTAAGTTGTTATCTCATGCTGAGACATGATCGTTAGAGTGAGAAAACGTAATGTTTGTTTTCTGTTATCCCCTTCTTCTAAATTAAGCTAGAAAAGCTACATTACACATTTAAGCCAAGGGAACACTATTTTTTCCTAATTCCAAAAATGGGAAAGTCAGTGTTAAAGTGCTGTGCAAGCAGTATATATTTGCATAATGCTGTAGTGTATTAGAGGACTGTAGAGGTAATGTATTCTACTGGCAGGGTAACAACTCAGCATAGATGATCTGAGAGTTTCATGTTAGTGTTTTTATGCATGTGATTGTAAATGTCATAGKTTTATCAGTGTAGGTAGGATGCATGGCTACTTATTATAATACCTTCATTGAACAGTCTGTTTTAGGAGTAAAAACTGTGGGAAAGATGTGTTTCCATTATAATTGGCCAAAATCTTGTTGATAACAGAATTTCTTCTCAAGAGGAATTTGTTAGAAACTTACCAAGACTAGAAGAGATGCAAAATATTTACAGAAATATGTTGTGATAGGTTGTGTTGTAAAGACTTAATACAATCTTTCAACTTTATACCTCATTTTAAATACCGAGTAATGCCCTTTAGTTTCTCTAAGTTGTATTTGCGTTTGTGGAAATGCACAGATATGTGYAAGTTCCTCTTAAAAAATGATATTAGTGCTCATAAGCTGTTCAGAAGAAATCAGCTTCTGTTTTGAAAATTGCAGAGAAAGCCTCATGTGCCAATCAATAAATTCTGAGTGACTGGAACAAATATTAAATCTGTGAAATCAAACTGAATTTACTTTCTGGCTGTAAAGATTGAATTTGTAAATTTGACAGGCTACTTAAAGGGCATAAGTACATAAAATAAAATTTCTTATCCAAATTCAACTTGAAAGTTACCTGTCAGAAGAGGTTAGAAGTCTGCTGTTTTCTCTCCTGAAGCGTGTCCTTTCAGTTGTCAGTTTAGAAAGGTTAATACTGTACAAAAGAGCAGTGGAAAGAGCCTTTCTGGTATAGCTTTATGTTTGCTTGTTTTGAAACAAAATTCAATCCTGCATCCCCAATTATAATCAATTCTGATGATACATATTAGAACCACGTATAATGTCCAAATAAGAACCATGTATAATATCCAAATAAGAAGCTCATGCTCAGATTCAGATCAGGCATTTTATAGGTAGTTATCCCTTTGATTAGAAAGGGAAAGCAGGATTTCTTTTGCAGTTGTTACCAGATCACCCTTTGGAGTGGCCAAAGACAGCTTTTTTAAGAGAGGAGCAGGCTTTCCTCCTTACTGTAGCCCCCAGATTGCAAACCTGGCCATCACCTTTGCTTGGCAGCATGCTAGACTGTTGCTTCAGCAGCCTACAATGTGAATTTTAAAAAATGCTCTGAATTTGTTTTGTTACACCCGTGATTTTTATTCTGTTTCCCCCCCCCCCCCCCCCCCCTTTTCTGGCTAATACTTCGAAAGCATTTCCTATCCTGGTGAGCTCAGCCCCAAAATGCTGCATCTTATGTCAAAAGGCAGTGGCAAGGAAGAGCTCTGCAGGTAAAATAATACTGCTTTGATCATAAACAGACTGCAAAAAACACCGTAATTGTTGTAGCTTAATCTGTTTCTTTGGCCGCTCCAGTTTTGTGTGGAAGTCAGATTTCTGAAAATGTTGTAGCTACAGAGATTCTTTTTCTGTACTTCTGCCACATGTGGAAAGATCAAGGCTGTGTATTAAACCACAGTGTACGCCTGTCTCCTATTACCTGCGAATAATAGGAGTGTTCCCCCAGGTATTAATGTTCACCCTGATGAGCCTGTTGGAAYCCCTTCGTTAGGGGTCAGAACACCACGTTGCCGATCGTGATAGCAGTGTTGTGTAACGAGGCAGGAGCCCTTCCGACACTCGCCTCCTGGTTGATGTTTGAAATGTGGCTGCTTGCAGCCCATTTTCAGGAGAGTTTTATTTTGTTGGGTGCAGAAAAATAGGTTATGAAGCTATTCTCTTCTACAGATTATAGTATTCCTTGCCAACACACACACACACATGAAAGAGGAGTTAACAACTTGGCACAAGAAGTTGGAGTGCTTTTCATACCTTATTCCCCTTACTTTGACCTGTTTCTTTGCGACTCATGACCTTGAACCTTGCAGTTCAGGGGAGCAGTTTGGGGCTGATGTTTGCGACCTGCAGTGGAAGTTGTTGGTTATTTTCTTGGTGGATAAGGAAGCAAGGAAGATTTTCTTCATAGTAGGACAGTTGAAGAAGCGTCGTTTTTTTTGTCTTTCTTTATATGGGATAGTCCCAACATTTAGTTAGTGAAATGTTTGTTTGCAGACCCTAGAAGACCATTCCAAACTAGAAATTACAGTCGGGGCTGCTACTTTTTGGTATTTGGGGAGGCCATTCTGTCTCTTAAATACTTCCTTAGCCCTTGTAGAAGAAAGAGTTATATTAGCTTAACCCTCACTTGACAGGAGTATGGCCTGGTCCCACCAATAGACTGAGACTCAGCATCTGTGATAAAAGAAACGCTAAAGATCTACACTGTATCATTTATTTCTAGATGAGCAGATAAAGCATCTAATTAACCCATTTCCTTGCCTCTGTTCTTTCTGCCTGTGTGAACCAGAAAATCACAGTACTGATCATGTTAATGGTTATCCTTTTCTTACTAGTGCAGAGCTTGGGTAAGTGATCTAAGTTTTGCATTTGTTTTAGTCTGGAGGTCAGGCTTAATTTAATCCTGACTAAGTCCGTTATGCTGAATTGATTAGCCATAATATAATATGAACAAATAATGATTCAATTGGAATAATTGTTTCTACTTACGATCTGGACAGCGGTTGGAAGACGGCTTTCTCTGGACTGATGTTTTAATCTATTTTTTAATTTTACAAACTCCTTTATTGTCTTTTCGTATTTACTTATTTAATCAATACTTGCTTGTTTTTCCCCTTATAGTATTTCCTCTGTAAAATTATTGTTATAAACAATATTTTGTAATTTCTTTTTAGGTTGAATTAAAGAGGAAATACAATGACCAGCACAAAAATAAAAGAGGCCTTTTACCAGGGAGTCAGTGGTATGAAATTCAAGCTTATAGAGCTCTCAACCAGGCCCTGGGAAGGTGAGATAAACTGAACATAATTAAAAATATATGTATTTATAGAACTTATTGTTTGCTGCACTTTACTGTTTAATTTCTCACTGTTAACATGAAGGGGATAAATCAGACTGAAAAATCGTGCAACTGAAATGAGGTCTTCAGCTGTTCTGCACTGGCAGCTGTCTGGTTTTCAATCTGTTGTGCATTTTAGTGTTCAGTGTTTTCTTCTGCATTCAAAATCCACGTAAGTTGCAGGTTTTTTGATATTAGTCCAGATATACAGCTATACAGCATTTGCGGAGAGAAATGATGCTTCAGCTGCTAAATCGAATGAAAATCTTTGGGCTTTTTCAAACATACTAATTATACTCTTGGCACGCTCAGAGCAACTATTGTTTGATGTTTAGCCTACAGATATTTTTGAAATGGAGGAATAGCTTTTTTTATTTTTTGAGCTTTTCAGAAGATCAATTTAATCATGCTCATTGATCACTTGCCAAATTTAGAAATAGTGGGATAGCTTACTTTCACAAATGAAAAAATTCCCCAGAATTTTATTAACAGAATAGAATTAATTTGTGCACCTTCATCATAATTTATAAAATCTATCATAGTTTTTTATTTATTTGTGTGTGTGTATATATATATATATATATATATATATATATATATACACACACACATATATATATCAACAGAAGTATAGACATGGATTTATAGGTAAAAAGAGAGACCTCAGCTGGAAGACATGCAATTTGATTTAGACCTAATAAAAATGTAATGACGAAAGTGAAGGTTAAAAGGAACTTGAGAGAATGAATATCTTAAGTTGTAAAATCTCATTGTTAATTTGTGTTGTTAGAGGTCTGATTTCTTAGTTTTGTCTTTGGAGAGTGAAAGCATTGGTTAAAATTTATTATTTAAGAAAAAGCTAGAGCAGCAGTGGAATGGTAGTAGTTAAGAAACAAATCTGAAATTCTGTCACTGAAATGATAAATCCAGTTTTAGTGAAAGTTGTGAATTGTAGTTAATCATTCAAATGAAAGCACGCTAATCTGAACTCAGGGAGAAGAGAGACTTCCATTCCAACAGAAAAAGAAAAGGTTACTCTGTTTCAAAACGATAAAGTTTTTGTCTATCATATCATCGTATCTTACTAAACGGATATTTTGAGAAGGATGACAGTACATTGTGACTGTTCATAAAAACAGAACAGTTTGCTAAGTTGTTTTACCTCAGAATATAGCTTATTCCGACAGCTACAGAAAGTAGTTGCTGTAGGTAAATGAGCTTCCTGCTGCAACAATGCCTGCCGGGACAGAAGTGAGCAGAAGCATGCTAGCCTTGAATCTGGCACTTTTCTCTTAATTCAGTGCTGTTACAGTATATGAAGTAACATAAGTCCATGAAATGAAATAACAGCCTTTGGGAATATAACAGATGGTGTGTATGGCCAGGTGACAACGGTGCTATGAATTCCTTGCAATGCTGCTTTTTCTAAAAGTGTAGGATATGTCTCCAGTGGGCATAATTCATTTAAATTATGAGTTAAAAGAACACTTATTAAAGCAATGGAAAAATGAAAAGTTGGAAGAAATATCTCTCTCTCTCTTTTTTTAAAAGTTGTCTTAGTAGCTTTAGATAATTCAAATATAAACAACATATTGGAGAGCCTGCCATATTGCTGCCATTTTAAGCCCTGATTCTGATACACTTGCGTTTCATGTACATTAAGTAAATGCCTTTTTCCAAAGTTGCCCTCTTGGTGGGGATACATTGGGTATGATAATCCTAAACTATTACTTCACCAATTAATTGTTTTGACAAATTTCATTTACATTATTACTGTCCTTTGGGAATGTTTTTCTGGGTTGCAGCATAGACATTCAAATATTATTAAAAATAATGCTAATGTATAGTGACTATTGGATTATTATTGCAGGCTTCCAACAGCTGAATTACAAATTGAACAGTACCACCTACAGCTTGTATCTGTAACATAACTTATTTCTTTATTAAAGAGAAAGTTTAGAATAATATTCTGTTTAAAATGAAAGTGCATAGTTATTTTTAAAAAACTGCTTGCAGTTGCATCAGAGTGCTTTTTGTTTGTTTGTTTTACGCTCTTATGTTTTCCTTTCAGTATTTAAATTTAGGGTGGAAGATAAATAGCACATGTTGTGTGATTTTCAGCTGAATAGATGTAGGATTTTTAATTCCTCTGCCTTTACCATAGTCAATTTAGGAGCTGAATGAAAATTAAGCCTCTATGCTAAACTCTCATAGTGGAGTTTTGCATCCAACACAAACATTTTTACTGAAGCTTGTAGGAAAGCACTTCTCTCATATTTTTGCACCTTCTAGCTGGCTGACTCTGTGCAACCCTCTTGTCTGATTCTCACAGTTTTTGGTTATATGCATGCTAATTTTATATACACTCTTTTTTGTTGCTCACTTATAGGTGTATAAGACACAGGAATGATTGGGGTGCTCTTATTTTAGTTGATGACCGCTTTCGGAATAACCCTAATAAATACATAACTGGTAAGATGTAAAAATGTTTCTGGGAAAGTTTCTAAAATTGACATATACTAAAAAAGCAAGACTATAAAAATATCTTTTATTTATTTATTTWTTTTACTTATTTTACATTGGATAAGTCTCTAGTGGATGTAGTTTCACCTGTCATTTTTTCTGCCCATAGTGAGCTTTAGTGATTTTAGTTGTCAGGATTAATCAAATAGGAACAGGTAAAGGCAGGGTCATTCCCATTAATGGAATCGCTGAACGGTTGCTTAGTATGCAAAAATAGGTTCTATTTGTAGTTTTATGCAGGCTAGAAATAAATGCAGCTAAAATATAAAAAGGGCCTGTACAATATCTTTAAAAAATTATTTAATAGTGCGTTATCTATCTTTGTTCCTGCCACATTTGTAAGAGATGGTGTAAAACAGATAATGTTGCTGTCTAGTCAGCAGGTGGAGCTCAGCTGCTGTAGTATAAGCCAAGCAGTTTTCTGACATGTCTGTTTTCACTAAGAGTATATTTAAATTATCTAAGGAAAAAGATTTAGTGTAAATGGTAAAAATGGCAATCATTTCTTTTAATAAAAAAGAACAATATTATTAGTACCATTCACTAAATCATATTCCCAATCCTGGAAACAAAGACATACATAATTTTACTTTCATGAACAACTTCTTGAAATCTGTTTGAGTTTGTATGCACTAAACATATGTGGAAATGTTGATATTTTAGGATACTGTTTACTGATGTGAAATACCTCGTATAGAGGATGTAGTTTTGTAGTAATGCTCCTCCTTTTTCTTAGGATTATCTAAATGGATTCGACAACAAATCAAGCACCATGAAAATTTTGGTAGTGCACTCGAATCCCTGGATGCATTTGCTAGAAAAAATCAGAAAGGCATTGATGATTCATCACAGTGCAACAGTGAATTTGTACATGTACCTTCAAGTTCAAAAGACCTGTCACCAACTTCTTCACTGGAGGCTACTATTCATTTATCGCCAGATGTTCCTGTTGAAAGTGAGGAGCAAAACTTGGTCCAAGAAATTAGTATTTTTACAACCATCACCTCAACTAATCCTGCAACAACAAGTCAGCCAAGTATTATCATGGCAACAAGGAAACAAAGTATGTTCATTTTAATGTGAAAAAAACTTTATTAATAATTTTAAATATGAAAAGTTCATCTTTTGGGGAAAAAATAATTAATGAAGTGCTATCCTGCAATATGATAATTTCACAAATGTAAATAGACTGTGTTCAACAGACTATGAAATTGTCATTTCATCTGATTGTCTTAAAACAATCTTGATAGTGTTTGAGTTTATAGTAGAATCAAACTTTTATCTTACATTGCTTTTGTTAGTGAAAATATGAAGACAAAGTGTGTTTGAAATGTGAATATTAGCATTATCACAACAAAAAAGCTGAACTCATACAATTCATCGTTGTTTAAATTTTATCTAACTTAAATGTGTAAAATCTAAAGAAATGCTTTTGTTCTGGCTACATCTGATGTTCAGAGATTTCTGGGAGGGCACCATTTATATAATCTCTACTTTTAATAGCTTTACCTAGTAAAGGAATTATCCACTCATTCCTAAATTTTAGGGAAACCTTATTTCATTTCAGATAAATATGTAAAACTAAGAGCACAAAGAATGAAAAATACTATTTTTTTTTACACCCAGTCATATGTATATGCTTTAACTTTTTACACATGCCAGTTAATCTATTGATTTCATTAAGACAATTCATGCTCAAAGATAGTTGTAACATCTGGGCTTTTGTTTGTATTGGATCTTAATGAGTATTATAAAATAACTGTAAACCTAATAAAACAGTGGTAGTTTTGATGTGCTAAACATGTTGTAAATCAGNGGGGAAGCATATACAATTAATTAATGTTTTGTGATTTTTCACAGGTGGCCAGAAAGTTGAAGTAGAGGGTCATTCTCACCATGCAACACAAAGAGAAAAACATATGGACTCCACACCCAAAATGCTTTCCACTGAAACCAAGAGAGAAAAAAAGAAGAGTTGGACTAATTCTGATTTTATGAAAGAGTATTTCTGCATTAAACCATTGACTTCAACACCTTTGTCTGTAGCTGAGAACTACGCGCCCATAGCTAAAGACAAACACAAGAAGAATGTGAATAAGGCTAGTGAACTTATTGATAGTGTAAATCAATGCCAGTCATCATTCATTACAGAACATAAACCAAATGTACCAGCATCATGTTTGGAAACAACTAATTTTTCACTTAAAAATATTGAGGCTACAGTTGCTGAAGAGGAAGACCTTGGTGAGCCACAGGTTCATGATAGTGATGTGGAGCCCTGTAATGAATTCCTTTCAAAAGGAGGGGAATCTGAACTTGTAAGATTAAATGCATCTGTGGAAGCTGAGGATGAGGATGAGAGTATCTACTTTACACCAGAACTCTATGATGATGTAGAACCAGAGGAACAGAAAATCAGTCCTCTAGTTCCAGACAGTAATACAGCTGAGAATTGGATTGAACATGGAAAATGCAGAGTTGCTGAAGAATTTTTTGAAACCAACACCTCAAAAACACTAAGTGTTATTAAAGAAACAATTAGTGTTGATGACATAAACACAAGTTTCCATGGAAAAAGGAATAATGATGAGAGTAAGAATAGTGCAGTTAATAATGTTGTAGACATGACTAGTGAAATAGAAGCAGAGCAGACAGAATCCCAAGAAGTGGACACCAAAAAACGGAAAATCAATCTTTCCAGATCACGAAATAAAGGTGTGTCATCTTTACTGTTGACGAATACTAGCACATAGTGTCAGGTTTGATGAGACATACAAGGAAAAGCCTTTATGAAATAGCCTCATTGTTGAGTCAGGAATTTTTAGTTCTCATTTAGTATATGTGATCAGGTTCGATTTTTCTTTTTTTGTTTTGTTTTGTTTTTCAGTATGCAAGTTATAGATATAATTAATATCTTTCATAATAAATGTGCTGCCAAAGGCCAAATATCACGTGTGGAAATTCTAACTGGAACTCTGTAGAGCATTTTACTTGTAATTGTAGGGTGAGGAGAAGGTTAGTCTATTGCCGATTGAATTAGTTTGCTGTTAAAGGCAATCAAACAATTGGATTTTTCTCAGAAAGCAAAACATCCAGTTAGTCAAATTACTTAACTACACTTGCAAGGGCTGCTTTGTTAATTATGCAGAATAGCATCTTTGTGGATCAAGTAATATAATAGATTGAATCTAGATTCTGAAATAGGCCAGCTGTGCGCTTCAGTACTTTGTTTCCCTCAAAATCCTTTTGTCGAAATGGGCCTATCGGAAGTTGTGTAATGCTGTTTGGGCACTTCCATATTTGATGATAATTAGAGTGTTCTTACTGAGTGTTCTTTCTTTGTTTTCTATAAAAGTTGAAGTTTCTTTAAAACTTCCTTTTGAGAGGGTCTTATTTTCTTTTGTAAGTAAATTTATACATAATGGACTTTAAACCTGCCTTGGTGTACTTTTTTGAAGTATTTTAAACATTTTTTTGATTTATTGCAATCAAAGCATAAGCCAAGATTTTGCTGTAATAGAACATGCTATGCCAGATTTTCAAGAAAAAACTGTTTATTTCCATCATATATTAGTATTAAGATGCTGAATTTTTACAATTTAAGACTGGTTTATAGATATTTATATATTTTTGAATGAGAGCTGAGATGACATTGTAAATTGGTCATTTTCCGTATAAATTAGTCTAAATAATTTCCTGATGTCCACTGCTATGGAACTGTGAATGTGTTCATATCAGTTTGATTTAACTTGTATGCTTTCTTTGCACAATAAATACAGCTGTATAAAATTAGATACTGTGTTCACAAGAATGGCAAGGGTTCTGCTGAGTTTCTCTAACAAACATTATTTTGCAGCACTTAGGATCCTAAGACACTTAGTTAAACTCTCTTATTTTATTGATGCCACATATGGATCATGCTCCTTGGTTTAGGTTTCATGAAATTGTCATCTTCAGGTGCTGATGGTTTTATACTAGCTCTGGCTGATGGGGCAGAAAGAAGCTCTAATACTGGCAGCAACTTAAACATATGACACATCTAAAAATAAACAGCCTTAATTTAGGTTTAAGTAAATGATCAAGTATTGGGACTTAGGCCAAGCAGTGTGTGCGTGTAATGGGCTGCGGGACTAGAACAGTCCCCCACCCCACGGCCACCCTGGAGAAAGCCTGTGGCAGGGACAGCTATGCTCACTCAAGTTTACCAGCTTGATTCTCACAGCTCTGTAAAAGATCATTTTTCTTAAAAGCTACATTGTTTGCTCTAGCAAATCATTTTTTGTGTTCATGTCTGAATAGGTAGTAGAAATTGCTAAAGCTTAGTTTTGTGGCTTGTTTACTCRTCTCATAGATTATCTCCATATTCATCTTTCAGAAGCTTTGTGTATCCTCCTTTAAATCCCTAACATTAAAAACGGATCATTCTTTCCATGTCAGGAGCAGATCGTCCCTTGCTTGATGTCTTGTCTTGTGCTGCATGTTACCTTGATGAGAAATTCTTTAAGGCATGGGCCTTCTACGCATCAAATATTTTACATTAATGTGCAATGTCTCTATAAAATCAGTCCTTAGCCTTTATTCTGTTTTATAATCAAATGTATCGATATCTCACCATTTTCTGTATTAGATACTATATTTTTCTTGAAGAGTCTCCAACCACAAAATCACCACATTAAATCCTGACGATAGCTGAGTTGCTTTGGGAATGCTGGTGGATAATAATCCTTTGTAGTACTGCTAGTTTGGGGCCGTGCTTTTGGTGTAAAAGCTGTAAATTCAATCTTCATTTGTCTTTTTATCTAACTATATCTATAGTATATAATGTCAGTGATAAAAATATTTATTKCTTTAACATATTTATGGTAATTCAGGATATTATATTAAATATTCAGCCACCCAGGCTGCAAATGGAAGTAAAGCAAAATCAATATATCTTTTTTGTCAAACTATTCATTTGGTGTTCCTGAATCTATAGAGGCTCTGAAAATTACTCTCTTACTATGATATTATAACTGTTTGTGATCTCTAAAGTAATCACCAAATCTTGAATTTATTAAAGGACTGAAAGTTCAGAGACGGTGCAGACGAAGAAAAGCTACTGTTAGGGAAAGTTGCTGCACCTGTGAAAGAAAGGTACCACCTAGATACAGTAAAGTTAAGTTGCTTGTGCATTGTTTGTTATGGTACAAGAGAAAAGTATAACGTTTTTATATAGTCTTTCAAATGAAATATATAGAAGAAATAGTGCAATGCATTCATGGTTCTTTGTGGGTTACTGTAGATTCCTTGCAATTTACACACTCAGCAAATACTTTGTTTCTCATGTGAAACAAAAAGACTGAGTGTTTTCAAGTCCTGTTAATATAAARTTGAAAATATTCAACAGGCTACAGAATCCAGCTTATAAGCCATTATAGATGTGATTCTTATTTCAGTGTAAGCAGAACTTCCAATTTTTGATCGGTTTGTAATTTTAGTGCAGAATTTCCAAAGCCTAAGATCATGATTGCACTGAAACCCGATAAGAGCTGGGTACCTAACTTCCTAGGTTCCTTTGCAAAATTCCAAACCTTTCACTGGCTGAAGCCTTATTGACTCTATAAAACATCTCATATTTTGTATCAAAATATTTCTCTGTAGGTTGGTTAAATGTCTTTAGTGTGATGCATATTTTAATTACTAGCTAATATAAATGATAAACATTGATTCAAAGRGATTTCTTTCAGTATTACAAGTAATGTATTTATCTGAAGTAGTTTTATTATATTTCTCAATGTGTTTATATTTAAATGCTTTAATATACAGAGATGTATGCAAAATAGTATTTATATTAACTTGTACATTGGCTTGTTAGAAGGGAGCACATTGCCAGCCTTGCAAGAAAGGACTGTATTGTATTGTCTGTGGAGCTGAAATACTACCAAAAGCAGAGGGTAAGATCTATGCAACTGGTCATTTACGTTTTATGTTCAGAATAATAGAATTTGTTATGCATCTTTTCACTTATGCAGCTTTGCGTTCTCCAGGCATATTTTAGAATAATCAATTAATTTGTCCACTGGAAATGGTAACTAAATGAACAAGTTCTTAGAGATATGCTTGAGACTTGCAGCAAATCTTTTTGAGGGAYGAGGAGACGTTGTCACAGTAAAGCAGCTTTTCCTACTCAGGATCTCAGTGAAAATAACTTTGCATTCATGTAGTCTTTCTGCCATATTTCTGTTGCTTGGTTCACCCRTCTTGATATACTGACCTGTCTTGAAGTATAACAGGAATCTGAATGGCATTCAAGAGTTAACTGAAGGCAATTGGTGGCATCATCAAGGCTGAAAGCWATTAGCAGGAAGTGGTAACATTGTGGCCCATTCCTTTGGGGGTATGTTCTTTCTCAGGAATTTGCTACCAGGTGCTGTGAGAAGTTTGGTAATATCTTGGCAGAATAGCTCTCTGACTCTAATATATGCGTTAATGAAAATGTCCAAAGTTTTATGTGCTTTTCTGAAAAGCCATATCATCATATTGTTATTCTTCATTAAATAACCCACCTTGCATTAATTCAGTTTGCTTTTTTAGCCCTCAGTTGATACATTATATGAAACAGATTAAATATTCTCTGAAATTGACTCTTGCATTTTTGTGAGTCACTTTAATTTGGGAAAGTCTAAAAATTGATAATGGTAATAATAACTGCCACTTTTTAAAAAGGCACTGTATCTTCACGCTGCTGGGCTGTGTATGGTAATGGCCTAATTACAGACTGTTCTCATGAGATACATGCAGAAACAATTAAACACAGATGCTTAATATACTTAAAGCATGAAAACATTGTCTTTCRGAGGAATTTAGGAATCTGCTTACTAAGGTTGTTCTAGTGAGGATTTAACTGGTTCCAAGCTTTACAAAGCTGAAAATAAGAAAACAGTCCTCTATATGTGTTTCCAAATGTGTCTCAGGACCTCCACTGAAAGCCAGAATGCTGAGGTTTTTAGGAGGTTACAAAGGTTGAGATGAAGCGAGATGTGCATGGGACTCAGAACAAAGACCTGTGCCTTGTGCAGAGTTAGGTTTATGGCGGTCCCTACATTGTGGGACCCTTTGAAACAAGGCAAAACCAAAAAAAAAATACACATTCCTAAAGATCTTTCCATGCAAAAGCTCATTAAGTGATGAACAAGGATGGAACTGGAATCAGGTAAGTGACACTAGGAAAAAGAAAAAGCTCTCAAAGTAATCTCACCTTCAKCAATAGAGGTGAGGGAAGCCAGGTTTAGGAGTCAGGAACTGTTTGTTAAGTGCTTGTGACTCCACTATATGATGCAGCTGCACAGAGCATCAGGTCATAAAGCTCCTCCAGAAGAATGAAGAAAGAACGAGTATCCTTCTGCAGCCCAGACCCCTCTGCTTGGAGCTACACGACAATGAATTGCCTGAGGGGAAGGGGAGATATCCCTATTGCTTCCAGATCTGCTATAGTTGCATGCGAGCTAACAAAGTCCATGTTACCTTATGGACCAAGCAAGGGAGGCCCAAGTGTTAAAGGCTACCTGTTGTCTCCTTTTTTCCAGAATAACTACAACATATTTGCTTTTAGACTGGAGTAAACTCATGAATAGACTTTCAGACCTTTCCTTCATGCGTTTGTCAGCATCCTTGTCTCCTTGCTAATTGGTATAGTGTTTGTGAAACAGAATCACTGTGTGTTAAATGAAACTATTCTGAATCACTGAACTTCAATGTTAACAGGCACCACGGTGTCTGTTGTCAGCAAGAAGTTTTATGCTGTTTAAACTGAATCTCCGATGTCAGTTAATTGATGAAAGTTTTTTTTTTTTAAAAAAAATCTGTCACAATTTGAAGAAACTTAAACGACTTTATTCAAAGTGGATTCAAACTCACTGGTCAACTTAGGAGGTATAACAAGGGGAAAATTATCTGTTGAAAAGTAGATTTCGGATATGTTAAAAAATTTAAATAAGGCCCCCTTCCAAGGTTCATTTAAATCAATAGGAGTCTTTTCACTGACTTCAGTGAGTATTGGATCAGGGCCTAAATTACCATCTTGTAAATGTGGAAAATTTGCAGTAAGCTCAAACAGTACTGTATTCAAAACCACGTATATATAAAGTCTTATGCTCCATTTTTTAAATTATAGGAGTTTTGAGGAAAGCTTTCTGCASTAATATGGAACTGAAAATAATCTGGAAATTCTTCAGAAATACTAGTGTCAGAAGTACACAGTCCTTTAGCAATTGTATGTGTGACCTCCATGCCATTTCAGAAGATGATAATATGATGTTGATCATCACAGATGCTGCAAGTCTTAGTCATCTTAAGGAAACTTTGAAGGTTTATCAGGTGCCAGTGAAATGCGAAGGTAAATCTTACTGATTACAGATAAATACCACCTAACAGTTGTCAAGTTCTTTAGCTTTAAATGGAACAGAACATATTGTTTATTTCCTTCAAGTGCCTCTGATTTTTGGTAACATTCGCATCTCCTGATCTGTGTGTGAAATTGCCCCCTATAGAGCAGACCAGTACAGGTCTCTTCCCTTAATATTTTTTCACTCTCCAAAAGAGTGTTATATAGATTTTGTAGATATTTTTAATGGAAAAGATTTTTTTGAGCCAAGAGAAACATCTGAGCTTTCAATAAGGCTATAATCTGTCTTTCTTTAAGTTGTTGTACAGAATGTTTAAAGCTGTACTAAAGCTTTGCTGTAATTGTTTCCTTATCAGGAAATTCCATCCTTTTAAGTTATTTTGAATATAATGTTAAGAAGCCTGCATGCTACCCATTTTCTTTGTTAGCAATTGATTGAATGTAGTTGCTGCAAACATTGTTTTCTTTTTTGTGTAGATAAGGTCTTGGTATTGGTTTCTGCCCACCTCTTGTACTATAATCCTGACTTCATTTTTTTCTGATCTTCATCTCTGTAGCATTTTGGTTCATTACATCTTTGTTAAGAAACATTTCATTTTACGGTGTTACGCTTATTGCCCTGGTGTGGTGGTTGAGTCTGTGTTAAATCTTTAACTCCCATGCATTTCCATTCCTCCTACCTAGGTTTCTGTAAATTTGAAGGAAGTCAGGTATCTTTGAATATCCAGCAACTCTTTTCTGGATATGAGTGAAATTCTSTAGTCATTTGATTTCTTCTTCAGTGACATCTTTTCTTTTAATGGCTTACTGAAAGGAACATTTTGTTCCTTAAAGAAARTTAAGTTGCTTCTTAAATCAAAATATCAAATCTTTCAATGATACAAGTATTTTTATGTCCTCTTGTCAAGCACTGTGAATGTTTCTGAAATTTCCAGAAAATACAGAAAACCTAAAACAGTTTAATCATAAAAACAATGCTACAATGCTGAAGGATGTTAGTGGCAATCCTACAGTATGCTTTTGACATAGAGATAAGCTTAAAATGGTCATCTTCTATTATAGGGAGAAGTAGTTTGGGTACTTTATGGAGGAAGAAAACTGAATTCGGTAGAAGCTTACTATGGAAGGCACAGCATTGTCTAGAAAGCTGATAAACAGTAAAACCACATGGGTCAGCCAGGCTTTTCAGAAGAGTGTTTGGAAATACAGAAGCTGGAGAATTAAGATATTGACAGTGGGACATGGCCAAGAAAATACTTTATATACTTTCATTTCCTCTTGGCTGGGCCATTCACAAGACAGCTTCTGCCTTTGACCTTTTGGGAAGTTGACTATAAGATTTATTTCCTTGAGACGCTATCTCACTACCTCAACTGTTGATAGCTGAACATGAGAGAATTGGTTGACACACAAATGGGATTTTGCGCACAGTTTGTTGTTGGCTGGAAGCAGGCAAAACTCCACCGAGTGCTGCTGAGTTTGTATGTTCAGCCCAGCACGGAAGTTTGTGCCAGCCTGCCCTCCACTTGTTTTCCAGAATTTCTCAGGTCCTTACCTAGTGTTCTGATCAAAAAGAAAAGATAAGGATTATGAAAAGAATGTTATTTACATTTCCTATATCAAAGATTAAAATCCRTGAATTGGAGGTTTATAGCCAGCTCTGGTGGTTAAAAGTAAGGGTCTGTATAAGCAATTAATTTGATAAGGCATGATTSCCAGTGCCAAAGTATGGAATGAGTAATCTGTTAGCAGCACTCAGAGGACAAAGACTAAARGCAAAGTACATGTTTTTGTTAGTGTGAGGGCAGTTCTGATGTTAGACTGGCACTATCGTATATGACTTTTGTCACAAAGGATCTATATTAAATATTACTGAATTTGCAGAGATCAGTAAGCATATTTTAATCGCATTACTTCCTGGCAAAATAAGAACTTTACATTTTTCAAATGTAAAGTATAACTTTACATATACATTTACAGTATTTTATYCATTTTAAAGTATCTCAATGCCTATGTAAAACTTTTGTATTTTTTCTTTTTTTTCCCTCCCTTTTTGGAAGACTTGAATGCCAGTTTATCTTTAAATGCTATTTGGAATGAGARTGAATATTCTCTGATAAGTTACTTACAATGCAGGAACTGTGTCATCCAGTCCATTTCTCCATGTCCTTTAATAGGAGCTGAAGTTACTCTTTTCAATAATAAAGTGCGGTCACGGGTAAGTCAAAGTGGTTTATTTCACATATTAAAATTATTACTGAATTGTTTATATAGAATATATTAAAATACCGTTTCTTTAAAGGATAGAATGAAAATATTATTTTAGTTAGTTATTGTATATGGTAGTCTAATTTCTACCACAGAGGCTTGAAATGATTTTCAGTATAATTGGTAAGAACTGAAGATAGATCACTTAACATTTTGTCATTGTCTATATCTAATTTGATGCAATGTCTATAGTATTGTTTTATGAAAGGGGATAGGAAAATAGACTGCTGTTAYCATTGTCTTCCCTGAAAGGAACATGGGAATAAAACTTAATCACGTAAGTGGTACAGGCAGACTTGAATTTTCAGACATACAGTTTTACTTTATTTGTGGCAATAACAAAAATTTCAATAAGATCACGATGAAAGAACATGAAAAAGGTCTAAAGGAGTCACAGGAAGAAATTCAATTGTAGATATTATATTTCCARTAATTAGCGAAATAAATTGTCAATAGAATTCTTTGAAAATTAGATAATAAAGCTTATATATACTTAATAGTGTCTTAGTTTAAGATACAGACAGAGAATGAGACTCCATTCAGAATGAGCTATGCAAATAACCTTAGAACACCAATGTCCTTTCTGAATTTTCATTCATTTGTACTTTGGGCAGAAATAGAATTGAATTTAGTCAGATTTTTCAAAATAAAACTTTACCAAAAACTGAATATGATCCTTAGGTTTTGGACTATGTGTATCATTATCCCCTGTACTAGCTGTCTGAACTGTGCTATATGATAGTGTATGATGATGAAACTAGTTTATGAAGCATTGTATTCCATGAATGTTGRTATTTCAGACTGTATTATTAACATTTTGTAATACTTGGGAGTTACTTGGCGTGAGAAATACTGGGCATAATAAAATGTTACATTGCAGGAATTTATCCTGAGCGAATAGAAAATAATGGGTTCTTATGAGGTATAATAAAATGATTTCTTGTTTAAACATACCTTGTTTTAACAGTCTTTCTGTACATTTAAAACAAGGGCTCTGTAATGCCGCTAGGAGATCAGAAGCATTCTGCTCTGGTTTTTGTTGCTTTCCATGACTGGCTGCACRAACCAAACACTGTCAGCAGTTTTATTCATGCTGCTGGCGAGGTGGACAAGTTGAAGGGGGATTGACTGTCTGTCTTACCAGGTGCATCAAGTATTAGTGTGTAATCAGCTGGTGTTAGGTTTGCATGTGTTGTATTTTTATTACTGAGTAAAATAAACAAGTGATATGTTCTTAGCCCACTTGCAGGTTTTGACCTCTCCTGTTTCTTTTTAGCTAAAAACACACTGTTAATTGTTACAGGTTTTTTGAATACATCTGTTTCTTTCCTTTTCTTTCCTTACACTGCATTTCCATACACTAGAAAGAAATCTCAGTGAACTCCTAGCCTATGAAAGAGCAACATACATTACAAAAGAAATAAGACCACATCTGGCTCTTGAGAGCCATTCGGAAAGCTACTGGCATTCAGTAGGGAGACACCTAATCTCTTAATGCATGTCTTTGTTTCAAAGAGAGACTTRGGGGGGGAAAAATCCCCTCTTCTTCAACAGACCTGTGAAACGACGGTCAGAGCAGCGTCTCTGCCTTGGGTCTGTTGCAAACTGCGCACCATCAGACCAGGGTAACATGGCAGATGACAGGAATGTGAGAGTTGTTGGAGTGAGGAAGGAAGCTCACGTTGGTTTTTTCTGAAAATAATGTTACCTATTTAGAAAGTTAAAACGGACTGGAGATGAATGATGGTAGAGGTAAAGATAGCTTTAATTTGATCATTTCCTTGCTTTAAATCAAATGGCTTTAGTTTTTGTRATTGGGAGTATGTGAAGACTTGTGCAGTGAGTCAAAGGAGGTGAAAATGCTGATTTATTATATGCTGTCATATGCCAGAGCAAATGCACGTGCACTAGTGTGAAGAGTCTGTGATTAAGTCTGTTTTAGCTCCCACTTGTATATTCTTGAATACAAGATCCTGCTGTTGTTGAGCGACGTATTTGTGGAGATAAAATCAACATTGTAGTTTACACTGCAGCCTACGCTATGTTAAATCATGTACGTTGTTGTGAGGTATCAGATGTCATCTGAAATTACTTCATGTCATGTGCTCTCTATAAATCAAGAACAGTTGGTTTTGAAAGGCAAGAAATTGTTCATTTAATAAAAATCATATTGCTGTAGCAATATAAGCTTAAATAGAATCATTGGAGGTAGTGTCTGTAATTTATTTCTAAAATAAAACGTTCGGTAATCATTTAAGGAGTCCCTACTATGACTTTCATGACTTAAATTTAAGCTGCAATTAATAAATTACATTTTGTTAATCTTGTGGGGTTTTTTAAACATACACTTCTTTAAAAAAAAGTATCCTTTTATATTGAAAATTGGATTTTTAAATTTACTGCTACATTTCTACAGATTCTATTGCATCATGTGTTTGCCATTGACCTAGAAACCTCCATTAACTTCTTCAGTCTTTCTGAGTGGTTTATGTGATGTCAGCGACATATAAATTAATATTATAATTATATATATTCTTTAAAATACTCTAAAAAATTGTGTATTCCTGTTTGCAGTCTTCTGTGCAAAATGGTAACAGCTTTACAAAAGACTCTACCTTGGGATTTTGAGAAAATATTTTGGTATCATAAATGTAAAGGACTCAAGGTGCTTTAAGATCTAGCCCAGCTAATGCAATAAATTGCCTTTCATATGTTAAAAGGTAAATGAAAGTCTGACAATTAAATTTTTTAAACTTATTAAACAGTTGTTACTATAACTGATTAGACAGTCAGCTGTTGAGACACTAGCATTTATATAACAGGATATTGTTTTGTTCATCATGTTACCACATTTGGCAAACTTTTATCTTAATGCGCCTTTCGGGAATACCAGTCTGACCTCAATCTGAGTAAAGCCTTAATAGTCGACGTGAGGGATGCTTGCAGGAGGTGGCACGGTCATTTTCGCAGACTGTATATTTGTTATCRCATGTTAATCAGATTCATCATTCTGTTTAATAAAGATTTCATCTGCCACGCGAATGCATAATCGGCTATGTCTGAGTGACCATCTTTTGTCTTGAGCAGATTGCTAAAACTGTATTAAGCATCATTAGACAAAAATGACGACCTTATTAATTTGTCCTTTATGTGTTTTCCAGCAGATTGGATCTCATTATTATGCAAATACAGTACACAGAGCAGCACCAGAAGTAGCTCATTAATGTTTCT
The DNA here is from genome assembly GCF_003343005.1 of Rhea americana. Lineage (NCBI taxonomy): Eukaryota > Metazoa > Chordata > Aves > Rheiformes > Rheidae > Rhea > Rhea americana. The sequence goes on from NW_028185872.1 coordinate 1,869,668, forward strand.
TTCCTGTAGTACGTAACAGATTATTATTGTGAAGTGTGCATGAAATAATTGCTAATTATATGCCTTAAATTTTACAGTGATTGTCTGTCTTGATTTTTTCGTATGATTTAAGAGCACTGTAAAAGACCATCAGAAGCTACAGGTTTACAATACCGAAGCAAGAAAAGCAGAGGAAATGGAGCACAAACCATGCATTTTAGCACACTTTTTTTCTGCCTATGTGGAATAAGTAGGACAGCTATGGATCGTACTCCTTGTACAGTTTCTTTTTTTTAAAAGAAATGACTCTTAACTGACAAAATAATTTATTAGATGTCTTTGCCAACAAGCGATTACAGGCAAGTTTGAACTGTTGACTTCTAGTAAAATATCCTGTAGCTTCTTAAATTGTAATTCTTGAATTAGTACAGTGTCCTTATTCACACACCACTAAATTCTTACATATTTCCAAATAACGTTCTTGCTATCTAATGTTTTCCCAGCTATGTTTTGCATTCCTTACAGTGTCTCTTTTCAGCGTAATTCTCCTTAAAATATGTAAGCATGTTAGAAATTAAATATTAGGATTTGGCATTCATCTGTAGTTTGACAACTTTGTGCTAAGTGTCTAATTGGTTTAAGCTGGTAGTGCTTCATACTTATCCATGGCACATCTTCTGTAATCTGTCTGCCACTGTAGCTGATAAGACTTGGCCACAACTGAAGTTTTTGCAGCACTAGAAATAAAATCCTGATCCGTTAGGGGTTTGCATGGATTTAGCTTTATAATCTGGTTTAGAAATTGTGAGTAGTCAGATCTCAGATGTAGGCGTTGTTTTCAAAAAGATGCCATGAAAATCATTACCTCAGCTTAAATTTTCTTAACGTGACTCTTGTTAACAATATAACTGAAGTAACATAGTGGCTATTTCAGAAGAAAAGTATTTGTGACTGGCAATGATTTTACTGTGTTTGAGTATGGAAACAGGTGTCCTTGAGATTCAGGAGAATGATAACGTTCATTTTAACTTACTTGTATTAAAGAATTTCACAGTCTAACTGCCTTTGTTTGTTGGTAATATCAGCTGATAACAGCCATTTAATTGTGGTGGCAATTGCTTCATACAATACAGGTTGAAATAAATTGAGCATGGTARTTCCATGTTGTTCTTTAAACATTTTGCTTTTAATAGGTCATTACTGAATACTCATGAAACATAGATTTATTTTACACTTCCAAAAATCAGAATGCAGTTTTTCTGTAGAAAACAAATCCTCTTTACTGCCCTGGTAGCAGCTGGGCATATAGTTTAACATGATAAATCACCTGACTGCTAAACTTGGAAAATAGTTGAATGGCATGAATTATTTATTTGGATTAATTGAAATTATTGTTTGGAAATATATTGCTCTGAATAGGCACAGGTATACTCCCACTAACACAGAGGTTCTTCAATCGTAACTGTATCATCAGTTTTAATCGCTTTCCATTTTTTCAATGATAATATCACACACAGGTGTATATGCACATATAATATAATTCAAGCCCTATAAAAACACCCCTTTCTGTAAAAACATGTATGCATGTTGCAGCCAGTTGTTGAATAAGGTTGAAGACTTACTGGACTTGGATCCACAGTGGTTTGACAGTACGCTTTCCCTTTTGTGTGCTGTATTTTTCTATTCTCTGCCCTTTTTGTTTGCCTGCTACTTTGAGTTTCAGTGATCCATTTGGTTATGCGTTTTAATTAAGTATCATGACTAAACCTARCCTGTATTGTTTCCAATGTGTAAATTTTTTGTATGAAAGAGTACGCCCACACTATACCAATTCTTGAGCACTTTTGCAAGGCTTGTTGAGAATTTCCAAGAAATGACATACTGAGGATCTTGGGACTCACAGGCTATGGGTTATAGGAACTTGTTTAAGTTTAAATGCATTCAATATTTTTAGAGGATCTGTGCGCACCACCTTCATGAGGGAAGAGCCACAGATGACCTCAAAAAAGACTCCTCTTCTGGGTTGTTTTGCTTTGCTGGTGCCAGAATTGGTAATCTCCCAGGACCTATCTGTCTGAATTGCTTTACCTGTGCTTGATATTGAATAYATTTGTGGTCATGTTGCCAAAAATGCGTTCTTTCTTTCTTCCTTTCTCTCCTCCCCACTGGCTGTTGCTGTTTGTGATTTACAGTCCTGCTTGAATTTCATTGAAAATGCTTGCAGGCCACCTCTACCTTTGCCGTTAAAAGAATGTTCACAGCCTCCTTGAGAAAATTGTTAAGGTTGCTGAATGTACTGCTGCCTGACAAAGAAGAAAAAATGGATTTGTAGCTTTGGGAAGACGAATGAATGATGTTTAGCAAATGCACCTGTGGGTACCCTAGTGTATGCCCTGTTATTGCTGTAAGATCTTCCATAYATTTATCATCATGTGCTTATGTATCACCATGCTTATACTTGTGAAAGCTGTAGGTATCAGGGGTTGAATATTTTATTCTTTAATGAATTCCTTGAGAGTTGTTTAGTGAAACTAAATCCTAGTTAGTGAGAAATGTAGGCCAACCTTGGCGTGCTGTCTTGCAGTTACTAGTGCTGTTGCTGTCTTTTGTAAGCAACATCTTTGCTTTTGTAAGCAACAGCAACATCTGCCTTTATCTAGAAGTCTTTAAAAGACGTCTSCTTTGGTGTGGGAAAATAATTAGGATGAAGGCAAAAATCACGTTCTGTGTAACTGCTTAGAACTRGTACCAGTTCTTTGAATTGATACTGCTATATTCACTCTATATCTTGAAATTTTCTGGGGCCTAATTTTAAACAGTTGTTCAGAAAAATGTACATCCTCTTATCACTACAGTGATCGTCCCTACAGCTTATAAATTTAGAACCTTCCATTGTAATTATGACTTTAAACGATAGCAAAATCACAGAAAATCTTTCATACTACAGAACCAAATGTTTTTTTTTTTTTTTTTTTTTTTTTTTTTTTTTTTTAATTCACGAATCAAAAAGACTATTACCAAGAAATGAAGGTGTCACGAGTGTGGATGTGAAAACAGGCTAGTGTCGGAATTTAGGTAGAGTAAGAACACAGGAAGTTTCAGGATCATTGAAGTTTTCAATAACTGCTTATTTTCTGTTTTGATTCGGTGACATCAGTGTAAATTATAYGAAAACTGACCAAAGCGACAGCATTTTTAAAGCGTGTCGCTTAGAACCTTGGTCAGGTCCRTGTGGTTAAGAATTTTTATCTTTCAGATACAAAAAAAATGTGAAGCCTGAATTTCTAGTTTACCTTTGTGAGTGACAAAGCTTAATGATTTTGCTTGCTTCCTTTGCAGTAGTGCTCTACTGATACAAGAATGCAACAAACTTTTGTTTATATGCACTCAGGTCGTCTGTTCGGGATGTGCTGCCTTTGAAGGAAAGCCTAGCTTTAAACTTTCTACTCCCCTACTGCTGCTTCCCAGTCTGCCTCAGKCTGTTGCTGTGTTGCATGAGGACAACTGTTTGTGAAGCTGCATTGCAAAAYGGATCTCTGGAATGGTTTGGGTTAAAAATTTGTCTGTTTTGGTGGCATTATTTTTATACTGGATTGTTTCAGGGATCTCACGATACAACTTCACAATGAGTTTTATCAGCAAAATGAGATCTGCAGTGTGGAGATGCGGAAAGCTAGTGCACGTATAGCTGACACTTAACAAGTTGTATGGAAAGTGTACAGTAGCAGCTGCTGAAATTACAAATTCAACATTCTGATTGTTTTATATTCTAATGAGCACCCATTATTACAAGCAAGTATTTTATACTGATTATGTCTGCTACATAGTGCAGCTGCCACTGACCCCTCCATTGGCGGTAACAAAAAACCTCTTTGTTATCAGTATGGGAAACATCTTRGCCATTATGGGTGTGAATTCAAAACAGAATAACAATCGTGCACAGCAAAAATTAAAAGCTCAATGATTCATTTACARGAGTCTAAATGACTCCCATTAATGATTTTTTCAAGTCATCTTAAAAATCTCTTTACTGTACATTTTTCCATAATTGAGATGTAAGTGAAGTCATTAAAGCATCTGAATCCCATAGAATTTTTATTTTATTTGCTGGATGCATCTAAACTTTTCATCATGCGTTTTATGTATTGAACTCTCCCTTCTTACACATTTTTGTTCTATTGTAAAATGTAAATCTCCAATCAAGGTAAGAACATTTGTAATTTTTTGTTTTTAATCTTAAAATGAATGTACTTTAAAGGTAGTGTGACACTAAGTTTACTAAGTGATAGCCATTTTTCACACTTTAGGAGCCAAGTRGCTGCACTAGCATGAAAGAGTGAGTTAGATTTGTTGCAGATGTTTCCTAAATGAGATACCTCTGGGTTCTGTAAGCCATTCATCCTTTCTAGGAAATCAGAATAAAATTGATTTGTATAACATAAATATGGTACTACATATTTGCATAATTAAACTCCATGGTGTATCTCAGGCCATGCTGACTGTGCTCTGCAGCGTGCAAGGATATTCTGTGTAGTAGTCASGTCTGGTTAGTTCACTGTAGAAATTCTAGTTCAGGGACTTTTCTAGTTCTTAAATTGCAACCATACAGCAGTTATATTAGCAGGGGGGTGGAAAGACACATAATTACCACCATTCTTCCATATGTAATTTGTATATGGTATTGGTTATCTTTATTGTATAAGTTCATAGTTTCTTCCTCTTCACAGAACACAAATATTTAGCCAAATTCTTTGCCTGAAATCAGTGGAGCCAAGGATAAATTTGGTTCTTTCTCCTCTTCAAAGGGCTTGAAATTAAAATGCATACATGACTGAAAAGGCTAAAATCTTAAAGATTTTTTTGTGGTATTTATAGATAGGTACATAGCTATACAAAGATTTAGCCAGGTAACGGTCTTTATTCAGAAAAGGAAAGAAGGCTATCAGATAACACAATACTGCCAGACATTTGAATTCAAATAAATCTTATGCGACTCTGAACGTATTTGAGCGCTCTGTACTACAGTTTCCTAGGAAGTAAATGCAGAAAACTTGTACATCCATTTAGCTTGTGTTCATTAGGTGCTTTGAAATTATCAGAYAAAAGTTTCTGTAGAAGCATGTGTTGTTGGTGTTTAGGGGACTTGCGTCAGTTTTCAAACATGTATGCTTCTGTCTGATTTGTTTTTAAAGACTTAACAATTTATAAGTAACGAGTGTCCATCCTAATTGATAGAGAATCTTTCTTGTGTATATCAAACCTTTCATTTATATATTTCTTTTGTTAATAAAATGTAGAAAGAGTTATTCTAACTTCAGATAAAAGAACTATTCTTGCGCAGTTTTGACATCTACATTTTGTATTTTATAAACCTCAGCTGCAGTTCACACTTGTGGAAAATATAAGTGTCCTTTTATTTTTAACAGCAGCCTAGGGTATGGTTGAAAGAGGCATATTTCCATTTTGGCTTTTGTTTGAGCAGCTTCCAAAACATCATCCTACTTTTATTCTGGAAAATTTGCCAAGTCTAGCTCAGATTAAGTTTCTTTGTTAGATTTGTTCTTTTAAGCATCTGGATCAGAAATTGTATCCCATACTATGTAGTAATGAAACATTTGGAAATCATCTGAGAAATCGTAGTAAACCATGATAGTCCTGTGCATTCTTTTTAAGGGTAAGAAATATGTAGCTTACAGAGAGATTTGGGATTTTCTTGAGTTAGCTTTATTTTTTTTGAACCACCCAACTAAGAGATTACTGTTTGTTCTTTTGGGACACAAACTACTAGACAGTATTATCTYTTAAACTTTGTTGTCCCTTCTATCACTGTAAAAGAGCGGTTTGCTTGATGCCTGTCTGTATTCTATGCCAAATTTCAACAGTCTGGGATATTTCTGGGAAGAAATAGATAAATAAAGGTTATGTGAATCATAGTTTAGGTTTTTATTGTAACTCATAAAGCCAGAATGCCACAAGCTGGTGAATGATTRGGTTATAGTTTGTGTTTAGTTTAGTTTAGGGCTAAAATAAATTCATTTTACTAGTTTAAAATAAATCATTAGAATTTATAGTAATAGAGAGACTGTTTCTCTCATGTCATAAATTTGAGACTCATTATAGAAAGTCGGTTTGCTCATATTATACTTTCAGTATAAATTGTATTGAAGAATAAAGTTAGTTGAAGAGAAACAGAGCTGTATACTAGTGATACTAGTATGCCCTCTTACTTAGCCATAAGTTTAAGGAGACTGAAGAAACGTTTGTCTGTTAATTACAGCTCCGTAGAAAGGATGGGGAGGAAGAGGAGGCGGCATTTGGGGAATTTGAAAAGGGATATATATGTTTTGTATTACTTTTTAAACAAATACATTTATTCACTTAAAAGAGTTAGCACTTGTAGCCAAAACATTCATGACATTCATCCAAAATGAACAGTCCATGTGATTGACTAGGATTAGGAACCCAGCTTTCTTCTGAGTGTTTTAGATACTATAAATGCAGAAGTCTGTTAATTATATTGGGCATATTGTGTAGTTCTTTAACGTTTATTCATACAGTTCCCAACTATTTTGTTTTTTTCAAAGGCATGCAAAGCAAAAAGAGAGCTACCATGAATGGAAGCAGACTATTTCCTTTCTTATGTCAACTAGCAGCCGATAAAAAGACACCAAATCCAAACCACTTGTTGTTTTGGATTTTGTTATGAATGTCACCTTTAGGAAAAGAATTGGAGCCAATTTTTTTACTTCAAGAGAGTGGTTTCTTACTTTAAGCTCTGTTATCTAGGCCCTTCTTGTTACCCAGTGTCTCTTACATAATTTCTTCTTCCACAGGAGATATTTCGGCCTTCGTATCAGAAACATTTAGCCTATCTAGAAAACCACTGACACGCTATGTAGTCATGGGAGACATGTCAGAAGAGCTGTTTGTCTGTAATACAAATTCTTCCTTCAGCTCCTCAAAAGRCGTTTTGTTCAGCAGCATTCAAGGAAATCAGGTCTGTCTAACATGAAGCTGGTGCCTTCTTTTAACTCCTCTGCCCACTACTGTGTCAGATATTACTGTTGCAAAGGAACTTGCACAAATACTTAATTTCTCTGCATGGCAACAATCAGTTTCTTTAATGGGATGTATCAAGCTCAGGGCATCATTGGGTCTTTGGTTTCCCTCTTACTAGAGATACTTTGTGCAGCAAGAAGGTGTTTCCATGATTTCCAAATACTTTGTTTTAAGGTCTCTCATCTGGCTCCAAGAGTATTTTTTGCAAGGTTTGGGCCTATTTGCTCAGTTATTGATGCCTTTATATTGATGAAGGAGAAAGTAGCATACATGGATCCACAATGCAGAACAATCCAGGAAAAGCAGATGGCTGCTGTGTTAATGGGGCTTCTCCACTTGATCTCACAGGGAGAGAGACCCTTTCATTGTCCAAATTTCTCAAAGCTCATTGATTTTTCATTCTAGTGGGATTTATTTGCTTTTGAATCACTGCTGTGCTGTTATCATTATATGCTGAACCTTTCACTGAGCTCTACATTTCACTGGTTTCTTGATACTTGCTCTTTTAGGATTCCTACACAGAGCTTCCTTCCTCTGCTTTTAAGTTATCAGTTTCTTAATCAACAAGAGACAGTTATGTTATTCTGGTTTTCTTTCTTTTCAGTTTAAAATCATGCAAATGATGTCTTTGTTCTTTTACAACTTTTGCCTAACATCCTAAAATGTTAAAATAAATATTTATCAGAACAAGTTTGTGTGGCAGCTAGTTTTCATAAATCAGAATTTTTTCCCCAAAATTCTTTAGAAATGAATTTCTTTAATTAAAAAAAAAGACGCACATGAAGATGTTCTGGATGAAAACTAAGCTACGTTATACAGCAGTATTCAACGTCGTCGTCTTCTGAAGGAAACCAGGATAGAAAGCCTCGTGATCAGGGCTGCAAAGCTGAGCGGTGCTCCGGGGCTGTGTGCTTAAGCAGGAACAGCTGCATTCTTGTACTGCTTTTTTTTTTTTTTTTTTTTTTTTTTTTTTTTTTTTTTTTAATTAATCAAACCCACTTCCTTCAGTCCATACTTGTGCTCTGGACCTGGAAAATATGAAAATAGAGACTGACTTCATGTTTAGTCATTTCTGGATTTAGGTTTACAGGACAAGTTAATGTACCTACACTGTGATTTTTCTCTTCTGTGTTTTTCATCTGATTACAAGTATTTTTGTAATAAGCTGGATGCTGATCCTTCGAAGCATATTTTTGGCAATTCTGTTCATGCCAGCTGTGTCTTGTGCAGAAGTGGAGCTGGTCCGTAGTGCTGGAGTTGCAGAGCCATTCCCCTCTCTAATAGGGATCTTATTTTAACTGGACTAACATAGTCTTGCTCTTATCACAGGAGAGTTCTCAGCCAGTTGTTCGGTTTGATTGAAGATTGTTGTGGATCATAAAAGATGTGCTGGGTTTTTTTGTTTGTTTGTTTATGGCAAAAGTTAGGAATGTCAGCTTATATAGCTCATTTGTTGTCACTGAACTGAAAACTGAAYCTTCCTTCATGACTCTGCTTTTCAATAGCATGACTGTAGAACTCCATTGGGTTTATGCTATTATAGCTTAATCTATGTTAGAATGCTGTAAAAGTTGTTTTATTGGAGAGGAGGCAGAGGTGTTCTTGCTTGCTTCTACAAAAGAAATCAGTCACTTTGATGCTTTATAGCATAGTACAGAAAAAAGTTGAAATGTTAGCACTTAAAGCACACATTCTTCCTCAGATGCATTCCATATTCAACCGTTGGTAACGCACTAGGCCACTGGAAAGTTAACTTTTGAGGAACATKCATTAAGAAACTCAACTCCAGTGGACTGTTTGATCATTAATCCTCAAACTGAGATGATTTTCTCCATTAGCAATCTATCGGAGTCCAATATTAATTTTACGAAGGGAATGGTACCTTGGCATGAGGTGAAATGCTGAAAGATGCAGAAGAGCCCAAAGAGAACTGGGCACCCAAATCCCATTAAAAGTCAGTCACCTGACTCATTTGGAGCCTTTTTAGAAATATCACGTTAGCAGAAAAATTACAACATGATCTTTCGGCTACTGARCAGGTCTCCCTCTTCTGGAGGGAGAAAAAAATTGAAAACCATTAATGTGAACTCTGCAAATTAAAATATACAAATAATTAGGAGTGTAACTTTTTTCAAATTAAACAGTGAATTGAAGATTATTTGATAACTTCTCAATAGGTCGTTTATTATAATAAAAATCTAAGGATGTCCTTTTAACAGAAAAATTACAAAAATAAGAGAAATGTTTGAGAAATGCAAGAGACAGCAGAGGAGTTAACAGTCCTCCCTCAGCAGAGGATATTAGACAAAATAAATCTCTGGAWCTTAATGCAACTCTAGATCATAAAACTTAAACTGTAATATCTCAGGCAATGTTGATGTGAAAGCAATACAACTGGTGACTTTCAAACTGAGAAGGGAAGGGAACTGTGAGGGGTAGCGCTGGATCGGGGACAGTGGATTGTGGACACCAGTTTGGAGAACCTGTACTCAGGAGATGCCCGAGGGCCCCTGCTGTAGTCTTCTCAGGCCAAAAGAAGCATAAAAGTAGATAGATCTAACATCGAAGGACCCCAGACCAGTGGCTGAGGCTCTGTCCTGTAGGGGAGCATTTTAAGGAAGGACTTACAGCAACAGTGGGATTGTGCCCAACCTGTGGTTAGGACTGGTGCTTTGCAAGAGTTGGTCATTGTGTATTAAAATAACCTTCATTTTGGTATGTGGTTTGAAGTGGTATCTAAATGGAAGTTGAAGTCTTTTAGCCATGACTACTGTTGTCTGCAGTTTTATTTTGAAGGTGGAGTCAGGAATGGCATGTAGCAATGTATCACCCGATGCACTTAATTTTCGTTGAATACCCATCCAGTGGAGTATATGAAATGCTGAACACGAAAGACCAAACTTAACCATATGTTCAACATGACAGCATTTCAGACTTTAATCCTTGCCTGATTTTGTGTCAAATGGCTTAAATGTTTATTTTCTTTAATATTTATTTATTGCTTAATATTTATTGTTTCCCTTGCTTTGAAAAGACTATGGAAGACCAAACAAAACAGCAGAAGTGCGCATACATTCCAGATGATAGAGTTTGTAGAAAGTAAGTGTGGTGATAYAAAGTTTAGATGAGAACATGCTAGCTTTTCATTATTTTAACTTAAAATAACCATGAATCTACTGCGTTGCGTAAATTGAAATAAAAAGCGTTGATGAAAGATCCTGATCTCACTTTGTAGTAAGGACAGTTATTAATAAGCTTGGTAGAATTTGTTGAAATGCTCTTTAAGAGCTACTTCATAAGTGTGTGTGTGTGTGTGTGTGTGCATGCATGTGTAAAGTAGAATCCATATCACAGTGAAGAAATCTTGCAGATACACAGGTAGCTTTTTGAGCTCATAAAAATTCTTAAATTGCAAAAGGTAACTGAGGCAGAAGAGGCTTTTGATGGAAATGTATAAATTGTTGCTTAACTTGTCTCAAGTTAGATTAAAATCCCTATTCTAGAATCTAGTGATAAGGAATTTATGGGAATCTTTTTTTCTATACTAATATTTTTTAGTTATAATAGAGGAAATATGCCTGATGATATTAATTTGCTGTTAACTAATATAGTACAACATCAGTTACTGGCAGTTAATCTATCAAACTCATGCCATGACATCTTACTTGTTGTTTTAATATGTTATAAGCATGAAATGTGTTTTTCAGGTATGTTTTACATTTGCGCCAGGTAATGGAAAGTACAATATATTATGTGCTTGTGCCCCAGAGGAAACTTTTAAACAAAAATAATTGAATGCAATAAATCTTCCCTTGCCTTCCTTCTGGTATGCCTTCTGCAATGTATCTTTTCAGTTCATACTTATAGTAAGCCTTGTTGGTAGTGACAGTATAACAGTGCTGATGCGAGTGACGCTGCCATTGCTGGCCATATGTTTGCCTCACRTTACAAGATTGGTTTAATTTTCTCTCTCCTTTTATTCTTCATTTCTTCAATAAGCAGCTTCATTTTTCTGAGATTTAGAGTCTTATTACAGATTGCTCTTGCTATTGGGAGTAAGACTACGTTTTTTCAAATAATTAGGAACATCCACAAGCTAATAAATCTGTCCTGAAATTTTCATTTGATTGTGTACATTGTATAAGTTCATATTTAACTGTGTCTCTGCATGGATGATTTATCAGGTGTTTATTTTTGAGAGTTTTCATCATATACAGTGGTGAGATGATTTGATGCACAGTAGGTTTAATAACTTAAATGCTTGGATTATTATTCCTGTTTGGTATATGGTTTATTTACTCCCTTATCAGCCACTAATCTTAAAGACTTCCTTGTCCTGTGAATATGCAATTTGTTTTAGTTGGTGCCTAGTAAATGTAACAATCTCATAAGTCACCTTTTCATAGCATCTGGTATACCACTTGGTTTGTTACTTCAGAAGACATAGAGGTACATAATACACCATGTAGTGAATTTAAGCTAAAATACAGTAAATATTGTCCTCCTTTTTTATTCAATATAACATTTAATCGTACTATGACTGCTTTTTTTAAAGCAGCCTAGCTGTGCTTAAAAGTGGTGATATGTYGTGTTAAAGACTGTTAAGAATATATAAGTTGAAGAGGTTTAGAAAGAAGCAGTGGCATGTATTATAAATAATCTGGTAAATATGAATGTAGCCTAGGCTTGCAGGCTTGGTCCATCCAACTATTTTCTCCACTCGGGTGTTTGTTTGGTGGGAAGTCTTCCTGAGAAGTGATGAGAGAGGAATTTCCCTCCAAGCTGGTGTGACAAGTCCAGTATCATACAGTTTCAATGCCAAAAGCAGCCGTGTTTTCTCATAAACCATTGCTGCTAAATGCTTTAAATCATAGCTTGAGACAATTATTGATCTCTCAACACAATTAATGCTGTATAGGACTATATTATAAATATTACATTCTGATAATAGTATATGATGAAAAACCTTACTACTGTTTCTGAAAGTATCATGATGAATTAAAATTGTTTAGGAATCTTCTCCTTTGTAGAGAACAATATTACTTAAAAAAAAAAAAAAAATCTTAGTTTAAGTCCTGCTTAGCTTTGTATGCAAAATATTGCCAACAGACTAAAACATAGTAGCTGAAACCAATTGCAAACAGATGGAACTTTCTTATTCTGATTGGCCATATGTTGCCATAGTAAAAAATTGAAAAATCCAGTCAAAACATAATTCATCTGAAGGAAATGACCTTGATAGTTTTTGACTACTATATGGAATTTTTTAGAGCTAGCCTACAGAATATATCAAGTATTCAGTATGAATGGCAGATATTTGTAGAATAAGGGTTATAATGTTTGTTTAGGTAGCTCAGAAGGAAAATATGGCTTTTCAGAAAAACTTTGCCATCTACACAGGTGTAAACAGAAAGTACAGAACTGGCACAAGTTTAAGATGAATCATGCAAAGCCATTCTCCTGGGCATTGCTTCACGGAAATGAATAATAACTGTAAGTGTCTGAACAATGTAAATCACACTTGCACTTGGAAAACCTCTTTAAATACAAACGTGCTTTATTTCTAACAGACTGGGAAGTTTATGGCTTTAAAATGTTCAGTTTTATGTGACATACTTTAAGTGTAGCTCATATTCACCTACTTTTTAGACCTTAAATTCCCATGTATGCAGCCCTCTGATTATTTATAATAGTTAAAAAGAGCTAAAAAGTACTCTTGCTGTATAGAAATATAGATTATAAGCTTGTATTGGTATGCCAATTTATGACACTGCCCCACAGCATAGATGCTAGTATTGTTTATGTTGTTGTGTCTTTTTTCTGTAGTATGTATATCTTAGTATGTATCTATTAATGCAGATAGGACTTGTCTGACATCTATGTAGACAGCAAACCCTTGAAAGCCCCTTTCAAGTTATATATCTAGATAACACCTAGCATGATGCGGCTTCCCCCTCAGTTAGTGTCTGAAGGAATTCCCTGTTTCAAATAATAAAACAGTATTTATTATAATGATTTATATCATTTTTATTATATGTATGTCTACAAGTATGTAATTTGCATACGTGTACAGATCATACAATTTTATAGTGTCCACATACTTAATATCCTGCATTAACTCTCTGTCATCTTTAAAGCTGATATCTGGTACTACAGATTGTTTTTGGTTGTGTTATACTTTTTAAACTTGTCATAGGATAAAATCCATACCTTGGCAAATCCATTTAGCCTAGATTTTAAACACTCTCTTCACAACATTTGAAAACTGATTGTGCCTTGGGGACTACCCCAATGGACTTTGTATGGATTAGTAACAGAACATGCAAAGTAAGTTGACAGTAAAACTTTCACTTGTGTTTGGCTGAACTCATGTAAATATGATACTGATGAAGTGTGACTAAATCCCCAGTTAAAAACTTAAACTGCTTTTGTGTATATGTTTAGGATTATTATGTAGTGTCATTGTGCATGCAGAAAGTAATTGAATATCTTTCCCAGTGGAGGTTTATATATACTATATAGTGTATTTATGTTTAGCTGTAATTCTATTAAAAATACATTAAATAACATTGAGAATATCACTGAAAGTAATAAGGAACTTCATAGCTCAGTTTATCACTTTGTTCTTGACTTGCCCTGTTTTGCCCACATAATGTAAGTTTTAGTTGTGTAAATGTATTCAATTTGATGCTGTTTTCAGGAAGGTTTCTTACTTTTTAGGAACTTTGAAAATCCCCACCTAAAGCTAGTTGTTCAGGTTTAACTGAACATAATGATTCATTTTTCCATGCTAAGGCCCTTTGCTTTAGAGCAACCTTTGTGAATGTTGTACTTTCATTGCTCTCTTAGAAAAGGAAAAACAAAGTGAGAAAAGTAACCCTCGAGTATTATCTATTTTGAGTCAAAACTTTTGAAAATGAGTTGCATTGGAATAAACAGATTATGCCAGGTTAAAGCCCAAGRCTGTTTAAAGCAAGCTTCAGTTAGTAGAATAAATGAGCCCAGTAAACTATATTATTTCTGTAACTATATTTTTGAAATGTATGCCTTTCTAGCTCCCAGGATGTATCAGTCTCTGCATGAATAGTAAATCTTTGAGTAGTGTATTTATACCTCTTTTAAAAGGTGAATAAGACAAAATGCTAGTGGTTTATCTGTCTTTGAAAGAAAAAAACAGTGGTTTACTACAAGTGCATAACACATTTTTAGCACTCTCACTTGCTTAGGAACTATGGTCCTTACAAACTTTAGAGCCTGATGAATAAGCAAGTGATTGATGTGATTAAAAAATAAAAATATTATTTGCACAGTGACCAGAATTTTTAAAAGAATCCATTAATCATAGAAATGCATGCACAGAAAAGCATGAGACTAGAAAGAAATTTTAGACATTATTTAGTTCGGGTCATTATACTGAGGCTAGATCAAATAGACTATCTTTGACAGATGTTTATCATCTTAAAAATCTTCCATGAAAGAGATTCCATAAACTTCCTCGGTAGTCTGTTGGAGTGTTTCACTACCTTCAGAGCTTAAAAAGGTTTTCCTGTCTGCAGCCTCAATCTTTGCTGCAAATTAAGGTAATTTCTTCTTGGATTTTCAGCAACAGAGAGAGAGAGAACAGTTTTTCAATGATAGGGAATCAAATAAACTTTGAAAGATTTGGGAGGAGTCATTTTTTTTTTTAACAATATTAAGTTAAATTTAGTGGGAATCTTCAGAAGAAGAGCATCTAATAGCTGTTGAAAGACATGTAAAGCAAGCCCTTCATTGTGCTCCGCCTCTCACCCCAGAACTGTCATAATGAGAGATAATATTATCAAAATACGAAATACTGCATACAGTACCAAATCTGAAACAACTATGCTGTGCTGCCTCAGCTTCTGATTGAATTCAGCCCAGGCTGCTGCTGGCTTTGTCCAGTCAGGTCTTGAAAACCTCCCAGGATTTCTTGGCCTATCACATTCCTTAATTATCCTAACGGGAATTTTTTCTTTTACCTTATATCCGGTCAGAACTTTCCCACTTTAGTTTATAACCTCTGTCTCTTGTCTTCCTGCACTGCGCATCAGTAAGGAGCTTGTCTCCATCGTCGTGGTAGCCTCCTTGTAGGCTGCTCTTGTGTCTCCTCTCAAGACTTCTCGTTCCTAACTGGCTAAACAAGCCCAGGTCCTACCGCTTCTCCTCGCAGAGTTATGCTCCGGCAGCCTGCTGGTTTGGTGGCCCTTCGCTGAACCTGCTCCAGTTTATTGGAGTCTGCTTGTACTGTGCACCCAGGTCTGTACACAGGGATTTTATGGTTGTCTGAGTCAAGTAGTATTGGACACTGTTAAGAGATGGGACACAGRATTAAACTGATGATTAAATTTACCTGAATGGGATTTTATGTATACCTGAGTCTTCATATTGCATGTCACCTGTAAGTGCTTTGCAAACTGAGATGTATATATATGCTCCTACAGTTCTGCCTCACCTAAAATACGTTTAGTTATATGAACTTCCAAAGTTTGGCCATTTACAATATAGAATTTCCAGCCAGTTTTAATCTCTCAAATCCAACTTCAGTATGAAGGATTTATGTAGAGGGCAAAAAATAAAACCAATAAGGAAATAGCTATACTATGGATTGTAAAATTTTGTTAGCATTCCAGTGTTGTCTGTAATTTTTTCTTACTTTCAYTCTACCAGATATTCCAGTTAAATTAACTACCTTTTATGTGTGGTAGTCAACATAGAGTGGATATTWATTTGTCTCTTGTGTTTTGGAAAAGAATGTAGTTAATATACTAGCTTTACTATAACGTCTCTGTATAAAATATTAATCTCTGGAATTAATATTGTTATTGTAGGGACACGATGTTTAGATGTTCATTGAGATGTAACAAGTATCTGTTCAGTAATTCTGTAGTTGATGGTTTGTGAGGATTTCTATAAAATCAATTGAAGTTTTCTTGATGTCTTCAGTAAGATATAGGACTTTTCTTACCAGCAGTAAATATCACAAAAACAAAACTGACTTTACTATGAAAGCCACTTTTTTTTTAAACATTTTTTTCTGCTGTGTCTTAAATTCAATGTAATTTTTATTATTCTGATCTTTTTGCACCTTCAGTCAAATAACATTAAATACATCTGACCTTTAGAGAGATTTTTTTCCCCTCAASCTTGATTTCAGTCATACTGTGTGTAATAAAATATTTCTGCTGATATTGAGCATGTATTTTGCTACTGGATGAAAAAGTCCAAATAGTTTGCGATTGCTACTTTAGATTGATTCTTGTAAATTGTACTACAAAATGCAGAGAATAAAATTGATAGTTAACAATAAAATATAATTTTTTCTTTGTGAAATTTATGCAGATTTTATTTGTGCTTTATCATAAAATAGATGCAGAAGGAACAACCAGTACAATACTTATTTCAGTTTATAGTTTTTTTGCAGGGATTTTCTGTGTTTTTTTTATTTTTTTTTAATCTTCAGCCTTGTAGTAGTTACATGATGGTAGAGCGTAATAGGTAACAGAAATAATTCRAGGCTGATACATTAAGAACCTGTACAGAGTGATTGTCAGAGGGAATGCAGAATATACCAAGAGAAGACACCCCAAGGTTATGAAAATGGTAAAGGAGGGAAGTGTCACGAGGCTGATCCTTCTGTGGTTGCTTTCCATCTAATCCCTGCAGATATAACCATCGTGGGGAGAGGCTTTTCTTTTTCTTGATGGTTGCCAGGCATTCGTCTAAGCAAGCAATGATTGAAAATATGAGGTTCTCTCATGTAGCAAATTTTGAACTCATAAATAGTAGAAATAAAGCTGTTTTGAAGTTGTAGTAGGGAAGTACTTTTTTGAAAAGTGACCAAAATGCTTTAGAAGCAGATCTCATGGGGATGCAAGTACTTCAAGATTTTTAAGAGTCTTTCTGTTATGAAGAGTAAGCTTTTGGCTTTTTTTAATTAGTTCCATGGACTGAACATTCATGACATACTAAAGCAATGAAAATAATAGTATGATATGAGATTAAGAGAGGGGGAACTAGCTCTACATTTCCAGCCTCCGATGCGTCTTCTGCACACGTTTTGATACAGTCTTTAAATGTATTTCATCATCTATTTTCCCTTATTGCACTTAACCTGGGGTCACGGTAATATTTCATAGTTTTAATGTTTCCAGATTTATTAGAAAATTGCAGATATACTCTTTTAATCTGTCTGCATGCAGGCATGCATGTGAGTTATTGATTCATATATTTAAAAGATCTTTAATATCCTCCTAGTAGGTTTGATTCCTGAAGTATTGTAAAAAGGCAGAAAGTGGTAAATTTTGGTAACAGGATCTTCAGGCCTTAGAACTGTGCGTCATTCATTTAAAGAGGATTGGGAGAGGCCTGAGCTCACAGACCAGAAGACAGCATGTAACAACACCGCAAATGTAATTATGGATAGTTCACGCAATCGGCAGTTTAAGCATGTCTGTTGTTGCAACAGGAATTGGGTAATCAGTGTGTGCCTCCCTGGGAGAGGGCAGCTACCTTGTAAAAGAGCCCCCTGTTGAAATGCTGTGATCAAATGCCTCCTGAATTACAGATGTTTGCTTTCATCAGTTTATTTGGTTAGGGTCACAAATCTGAAAAATCACAAAACTGAAACTACGCAGCTTTCTTTCATAAACTGAGTCACTCTGAATTGCACTGAAGCCAATAAAAGGATGAAGGAATTACGTATGCAGAAGCAAAACTTGTCTAGGCGCATAGCATTTAAACTTAAAAATGATGAGCCAGTTACTTCATTAAGTGACCATCTAGGAAATTTAAGTAGTTAATACAAGCAAGATAACCTGGACTTGGCAGTTAGAGCAGAAAGTTCTTTTCCTGGTTCTTTTTTTTYCCTCTAGTTCTTTTTTTTTTTCTTCATTTTTGTCCGTCTGAAAAAGGTTCAAATCATTATTGTTCTGCTGGATAACTCATTTGGTCTTATATTTAGATATGTCCCCAGAGATGCCTGGGAAATCTGACAGCTAGCCATCTTCTAACGAATGGTCCAGAGAGTGCTGCGTACAATGTGTGCGCACTTGACACTTCCAGGCTGTGGTTGAATGTCACGTGCAGCTAATACTCAGCTTATCTGGAAAAACTGGCATTAGCAGCTGTAGCAGGTCAGGCATTAGGAAAGCTTCTGAGTGAATAAAGAGGAAGAAATTACCAAATAACAAAGGGGAGTTGTGCAGATATTCGGCAGTCTTGGTCTTTTTTTTTTTTTTTTTTATCTGACTCGGTGTGGAAGAACGTTGCGATCCCTCTGTCCACAGGCCGGCAGCATTAGGAACGTGAAATTCGCTTACGGAGAGAAAAAGCTTTATTGCTCTTGCAGTACACTTGGGGAAATTTGCGGCCTCCTCAGTCATGGATATGAAGGGTCAAGATGCTTTTTATCACTCTTCGGGTGCATAGAGTTGCGTTACAGGATGGTATTATGCCCAGCTGTGATTACTACCAGACGTGCATTTTTATGCTATCAAGAATTTGCAATAAAAACAGCAGGAGTCCATGTTTTTGTGGCAYTGACCCAAAATCGTTTCTCAATGARCACCATGCCAGATATTTGAAGCAATAAGGATATCTGCTTGATAAGTTATTTTTCTCTCTTGAATCTAATATTCAGATCCCCCTCTGTCAGCCTAACTGGTCTCCAATAGCATTCCAAATTTAGCTAATGATCTTGCAATACTTCAAACAAAAAGTGGAAGTGAACACATGAAGTGCCAAAAGAAACTGTGAAAGAAGTCCAGAGGTAGCTCAGTAATAATTCATGGCTGATGACATTACCAGAGGTGATGAGATTCACACACATGTACGTTTAGAAGAGATGTATTATTTCATGAAATGGAAAGCTGCAAAATCGATAGGAACAGCTACGAGACAGAGGGCCASTGGTGGACATGGCAGCCTCATTGAATTTAATAAGCAAACGTTGCCTCGTGTTTTCCTTGTTAGAGCATTGTGTTCTCAAACCTATCTCAGTATTAACGTGTTTTAACTCAGCTAATGAGACCTCTAAATGAAACTATTGTAATTCATATGTTTGGGAATATAGAGCATGGGTCTCATTTCRTTTCTGTCAAAGCTTTACTATGATACTGATATCGGATGACTTATGATCACTGTAAACACACGCCATATGGGTTCTTATTGAYTGACATGCAAATCTTTGACAGCAGAAATCCAGGCCATGCCAATCACTAGCCATCAGCATGACAGTCACTCTTCTTTTTGGAATGATTAAATTATTATGCCATTAGAGGTTCGCTATGTTTTAGAAGATAGTGAGTAACATTGACAGGAGCGCTAAGAAGCTGCGGTGGAGCACATAGACCTAACACTGGAAAGAAAGGAGCCGATTCTAGCGATCGGTAGCTACAGTCACTGCTCCAGCATGTCGGAGTGCTCAGACTAGTAAATATTAAGCAGTGCCTTTTCTGAGGCCTCAATGGGATGCTTATCTTCCACACACTAATACCAGCTGTCACATTATTTGATGTCTGGACACATTTTATATCCTTATTTTCAAACACATGCTATTGTTATGCTGAATTTTTCAAAAGGGTATATATTTTATTTGCAGTTTCTGATGTACTACTTCGATTTAATATTGTTATCTGGCYGTTTTCTTTGGCTTTTCTTGAAGCAACATATGACAAGTTATGCTAGTTATGGCCTATTTAATTTGTCTGGTTGTTCATAACGTGGATCTGCCCTGTTTCAGAGAGGACAGAACTGAAATAAATAGACATCATTAGATACATATAAGGCATAAGAAACTTCYCTATGCAGTATTTTTGAGAATTATCCAAGCTAAGTATTTTTGACTTACTAGAGAACAGACAAATACCCTGAAGTAGACAGAAGCTGTGGTGTGCAGTGGTTTTGTGCAAAGTTCTGGTGGGACATACTTGATGCTTGAGTGAAAGGRGAGTTGGAATGTGAGCACTGAGGGGACAACCTCCATGGAGTTGTCTGATTCCAAGTGACATTGTACCTCTGTGGTCTTGTTTCTTAAATTTTAAAATATCTTTCCTTTCTCTCTAGTCGTATAAAAATTGAATAGAAGAACCATGAAAGCAAGGGGAGCTTTTATAGGAAAGCCTACACTCGGTTTAAGATGCATCAGTTTCATATTGCAACAGATCAATTATTTTAAAACACATTGTACCAGCCGTGGATGAGGTATATCCAAAGAGTTTAACATTAACTCTGCATTTTGGAATAAACCAATTGTAAATCTAAAGCGGAACCAATTTATTCTTACTGCATTTAATATTTTGCTGCCTTCTCTGTTGAAAATTATTACAAAATAATTTGACTTTTACAGTGTATATGCTCTCAAAATTGTTCAGGAAGCAAGGTGTATGTAACAGTCTATTTTACTCATTGTGAGCTACTGTGTTTGTCATTTTTAAAGTTGATGCTTTGGTGCTGTGTAATTGGTTGGCTGAGTCAAAAGATATTGATTCTGCTCCTTGACAAAACGACAAAGRTGAGAAATCAGATCAGTAGTAACTTGAGTATTTACGAGTTTTACATGATGTGTAATCAGAGATTCTCAATTTTGGTAGCTAACTTGAATGTAATCATTTTTATTCAAACTGCTCAGAAGCTGTACAGTTTTATCCCTCGTGTTAATGCATTTTTTATTTGCATTTTAATATGCATTTTTAATATGCTATCTGTCTTATGCTGCTAGGAATATGCATATCTTTTTTCAAAAATAAAAGGGGTAAGTTTAGCAGTCATAGCAGCCTATATCCACTAGAGTCCTCCAGGAAAACTTCATGGATTTCAGTGATAGTTTAGCTTCAATACAGCTAAATGTGTACGTCAATAATATTGTTTTCCTTTGGACTCTTGGAACATTTAAGTTTTGCAGCCTTCTGAGATGCCTAAAGCACTATTAAGACCCTCTTTGCAGGTTATTAAATTGAGACAAAAGAAAGATGAATGTGATTTTTCTTCTCCTGTTGCTACACAGCTTCCTAGTTGCAGAGACAAGTGTGGGTCTCGTGGGCATGGAGTCTGTTAGCTGTTCACCAGAACATGAGTCAGTTCTGGTCAGCATACAAGTGAAAGTTTGTTACTATAACTTCTGTTCCTTCAGCAAAGTGGTTATAAAGCTCCTGAGTGAGTCAACTTGCTCATAAGAGTATGTACAAACAGATAAGGACATCTTCAGAAATTAAAAAGAAAAAAAGAAAGAAACCACAATGATTAACTAATATCTTTTTTCAAATATTAAGTAAAGAACAGATTGAAATATGCTTTTCACAAATACAGACTATTGTGCACTTAATTGTCTTATTTYGTACTCTTTAAAGCTTTCAATTATTTCTTCTCTCCTTGCTCTTCTGAATTTCTCACGTAGGTGGACTAGCCTTTCTAATTTCTCACTAGTTTTCTCGTAGTAATACAAGACAGTGCAACTAGAATAGATTTGTAGGTTGTAACTAAGGAGAGCTGATTTTAACCAAAAATAGTGAAAATTTAACCAAAATAGTGCATATCTTCAAATACAAGCCCTGGACTTGAGCTACTGAAGAAACTAGCGCTCTTCAGCTGCAGATGGCAGCATAACACTAGCATTATTTTAACCCAGCCCCAACGTCTAAACTAAATCCTATGATAATATTAATCTAAATGCTGATAATTCTATTGAAATAAATATTTTTATATTCAAATCTAATTGTTTTTTGCAAATAGCTTTATTTTTCTATTAAACATTACAGAGCATTCAGGCCTGATTGTCCTCTTTCCTGTATTCTGTAAGGTTTTATCTCAGTTTATTTTAGCAAATCATTCCTGAAGCAGAAATGCATGACAGCCTAAGGGATGAGTTTGAAGTGACACAGAGCAAGCCACTCTCCTGCTTGTTCAGCAAAACACCAACTTAGGCCTGACTTTAAGTGTGGTGAGTATTCTTGCTGAGTAGGAGTTAATAAGGAGAGAAGCTGGTCTGAAATCAGTAGGAGTTAAGGACATAGGTGTTGTTGAAAATCTCACTATTTGTGCTTGTCTGAATCTTAGTTACCAACATTTTTTTCAAACCTAGGTCAAATGGCCACTGAAATATGTGTAGGAAGGCCCATTAGTAAATTCTTASTAATAAGGCATTCATATGACATAATTTGTGAATGATTCACCTATAATGCTGAAATCAGATATTACAARTAAAGTTTTAAGATTTTCATCCCGAGGCTTGCAGATAAATATTTATTCAATTAATTGCAAGTCAGATGGATCTGCTGTGCATAAAGTTAGAACTGTGAAGTTAAGCATTTGCAAGATTAATGCCACAGCCTTAAATATAAGCAGGTAATTTGCCAGACATATTTGTATAGAATCCTGTAAAAGTCTTGTAAAGTGAACCACCATGATACAAAGTGTAACAAAATTATTTTTAATGACTAYGTTAAGTTACCACTGGCTTTTGAATTATGAGAGTGAAATAGGGACAAGCTGTTTGCTCTGGCAAGTCCTGTGAAACCAAGGGCTGGGACTGTAGTCTCCAGCTCCTGTGTAGATGGGGAAGCTGCCATGCTGTCAGACTCCTGTCGGGAAGACATCCTTTATAACTGTGAAAGAGCATTTCTCTGTAGTCTTTCTGTAATTCTTTCTCTTTTTCATGAAACTTTTTAATTTGTGAAAGCTATGCAGTTTCACCTTTCATGAAGGCAAGTTGTAATTGGTGTGATGGGCACTTCTGGAATGTAGCAAAGACCTGACCTCCAGCAGGTCTCTGTTCTTTGGTCTCAGTACAAGTCCACCAAACCTAGCAGAATGGAAACTACTTTTTACAGCATGGTAAATATCTGTATGTATCAAGTTTTTGTGTGTATCATCTGTAAGGAGAGGGGTGAAAATATAGTTACATTTGGAATGTCAAAATCTTGTGCCTTGTAATTGTTTGTTCTGTATGCAGAGATTCATGTCTGCTATAGCTTGATTGTGATTTAGTGGTTCCCCCAAATTCCCGAAGTGTGGATAAGGTCAACCGTTGTTTTCTTAGTGACCATAGAAAAGGAAAATCCATCACAGATAGGTCTGGTGCTTGCTCAAGGGTTATGGAACTTCTCATGTCAAATGACATGATTTCTGATCAGCCTGAGGCTGCTACAAGGTGAACACTATTAAAGAGCCTTTCTGATTGAGGGTGGTGATCAGCGTCCTGATCTCCGTGAGGTCATGCTGTCCCATGCTGTGACCATGCTATTATGATGGCCGTGCTGTGAAGCCATCACAAAAAACCCATGCTGTTTGGTCTCACCAGTTGGGCAAACATGGGTGGGTTTGAAAAACAGAGTTATGTCTGTAGAGATATGCTCGGTCCACGCTGAATCACCTTTATAAGGAGGTGTGGGGTAACGAAATGCCACAGGTTTGCATTGCTCCACGTTATAGCAGAGTTCATATGTCTAGAACTGGATCATATGTCTAGAACTGCGTTCCCTTTATGAAGAATGCCTGAATAATAAATAAATAAAGGAAGGAAGGAAGGAAGGAAAGAAAAAAATTTWAAAAAATCAATTCAGAGCTAGGAGAGAAATAATGAGTCTGTTTGAAGATGCTTGTATGTTTGTCCATGCATATATTTTGACTCTTCGCTGTCATCATTTATAGCAAAAGGAAGTTCAAAGCAAATGAATGCATTCTTTAGAATAAGTAAGCAATTCACAGCTTTAGAGAATGTTTCAGATGTTCATTTTGATCTACCTTAGTCATACATCGTTTTGTTCTGTTATTGTCAGCACTTGACTGAGTGGAAATAATATCTGAGCTTTATAATGCCTTGAGCATTGAAGGACTTTTTCATGTATGATAAAGCTTTCATATAGAATTTAGTTAAGATATCAATGTAGTGAAGTGCATAATATTCGCCAGCTCCCATTTTTAGGTTACACCCAATGCCACAAAAGTTATTCTTTTTAGAGATCCCTTCATTTAATCGTTAGTTGTACTAAACTTTTCACAGGTTCTATGAATAGCAGGTCACTAATAATAAAGGCTTTGGATAAGCACAACAGAACAAAAGCACAGAACAGATTAACAGTCAAAGGCAGATCACTGAAAAGGTACTAATGAAATAACCTTTTCAAATTATGTTTTCAATGGTGTCATAGCAAGAAACTCCAAAAACCATACTCCTGTTCCCCAAGTAAATATTAATTGAAGAATGGTGTTTCAGCAGGTGTGCTTATAGTGCTATTCAAACTGAAAACCACTCAACACTGCACAGCGCGTAGCCCTTTGAACAGTCCGTGAAAACACTCTTCCCCAGTTTTCCGTTGGAATATATTCTTGAGAGGAAGGAAGAATGGACACATTAACCCATGGTGCTAACTTTTATGTTTTAATCTTTTCTTCAGTTTTCATTTAAAGCTGTTGAATAATAACTTTGTGGCTATTCTAAGCACTTCACTAGTTTTACAGATAAATGTGTTGGATATGCATTCACCTGTATTTTAAAACCATTTTAAAGTTTCTTTTCTGAACTTATGCCTTTCCTCCTAGTCCTTCCTTTGTGCTTTACTTTTTGCATTACCTTTTTTTTAAAAAAAAAACTTTGCATACAGTGCCAGCTATAGCATACTTGCTTCTGTACCTCAGTGATTATAAAATAATGAAATACTCGCTGAATGTACAGAACTTGCTTTCTAAAGCAGAAGAATATTTTTGAAATAAAATAATTCTCTTTGGCACTCATTGGGAGCGATTGCTAGGATCAAAAGCAACTACTTTGACATGTAGTTTACATATTCCCTATGCTGTTTTATTTAAATGTTTATATCTAAAACAAACTCTTCTGGAATAAAAACGTAGTGTAGACATTACAGTGTTGATGTTTAGTATGAGGGCGTCTTAGAACGACAGCTGTCACCTCCCTCATGTATTTGTCATTGCAGTGTCTCACCGAAACCTGAATTCATTGGCAGTCATGGGGCTTCGGTCCTTCTCGCCGAACTGTGGGTTTTAATACACAATAATTATTTTGTTCCTGAGAGACACGTAAGAGATTTTAYGAAAGCAAAAATAATTATAATTTTAAAATATCCATTTTGCTCTTCTCTTCTTTTTGCTTAAGGCCCAAACCAGCAAGAGCATATGTGGTATCAGGATAACATTTGTTAAGTCTTGACAGTCAATTCCTCTGTTTTGTGGATAGAAACCTGAACAGGCAACGATTTTACTTTTCCACAGCATGTTTTGCTTTCTTGCAGTTTAGAAAGAATAGTGAATTCATATGGTAGGAAGGATAATAATAATAATGAGCACGGATATTTAAAATTCACCTAGGAAAAGATGTTTGCCCTGTTTTCCAGGGCCGAGGCGATACGGAGGCTCTCCGGAGCTTAGCTCTGGGGGGTTGCCTGCTCTCCTTCTTCCAGACCTCTGTGCAGGAAGCCCTGCAACTGCTCCTGCTGTCCTTGGATCACCAGGAGGTTCTGCCGCCAGGAGGCTGGAGTTCTCTAACGTGCCCGTTCGCTGTCCTCCTCCATGGGAGCAGCCTCTAATAACAAGGTGGTCCGCGTCCCTCGAGCGGTTTGTTCCAGCTTCCTCCCGCTCTCTTCTTCACAGCTCGCCCTCCGCGCTTACTTCAGCCTCGCTCCCTCTGCTCTCCGTGGCGAGGATGTTTGGTTTGGGGCGCTGCGAGGACAGAAGACGAGCGCGAGCTTGCTGAGTCAAGTACGTGCTGTAATTGCAGGGCTCCCAAAGGCCGAGGGGGAGAGGAGGCAGAAGTCAATGCTTCTGCTTTTACCGGCAAAAGACTGCAGGAAGAGAGTCTCAGCACTGACATTTGGAATCCATTTCTCTAAGGAAATGTTAGGTCAATATTGGGCTAGATCTCTCTCTTTCCTTTGTTCCTTCCTTCCTTCCTTCCTTCCTCTTTCTTTCTTTGCTGTCTTTCTCTCTTCTTTCCTTCTCTCCTTTCCTTCCTTCCTTCTTTCTCTCTCTCTTTCTTTCTTTTCTCCTTTCTTTCAGTATTAACTTCCTGTTAAATTCAGCTTCTCAGACCCTGTCATGAGTTATCATTTGAGTTGACTCCAGCTTCAATTTTGTCTTTTTTATACTGCACAAGGTTTAATTGTGAAATGAAAATTTCAGTTTCCTTCAACAAAACAGCCTGCACTGGTTTATTGGAGACTCGAGTTTTGTTCAAACTGCAGGCGACTGCTCACAGTTCGCTGGGTGATGCTGGSTGCCGAGCTGTATTGCACATTCTGCCCTGCTTGTGAGAGCTGGATAGAGGCTCGGAGGAGCCGAGAGCGGGACGGAGCTGGTGCCGGGGTGGGTTGGAACGCGAGTCTCCGCTCTGTGAGAGGCAAGCGCCAAGCTTCAAAAGCCTGGTTACGAATGCATCTCCATTTCGGTGGGAATAGTTTCCACAGGTTCCATTCCCCTTCTCACCTCTTGATTTATTTACTCTGAAGCTGTAGTTYGTTACGTTTTTGCTTTAAATTCTAAGCGAAATATAGTCTTGCCTTTAGAAACGTCTTAAGGTTCTAGCAATGTCAGCGCTGTCCTGTTCCGCAGGCGCTTTGGAGGTCGGGTAATTCACAGAGAGCTCATCGTAACAAGCCCCATCCCCCCCCCCGACACACAGTTTCCCTTAATTTTGATTAGCACTTAATGTATTTAGATGAGTTTAATTTTTCCTCATAATAATTAATTATATTTGATTTGATTTTAGAACATTTTTGGAAAAAGGAGTAGAGAAACGTTCCTTATCCAGCTGACAATATTATTGCAGGTATCAAACACAGAAGCATATAAACTTAACCTTTCAGATAAGTGTTTGCAGTGAAAAATCTAACAATTTTTCCTAATGGAAGCTTGGACAGCTCTATAAACCTTTTATAACTTAATGAATGTTTCACACCAGATGCTGACTCCCTAGGTAAGCAAAAAAATAGTGAGATGCAATCTCTTCTCGTGATTTAAGTTTGCTGAAATCAGATTGAGACTTTCCAGACTTGAGAGTGGTCGCATTTTTCATAGCTTAACTGTAAATCATCTTTCACTTAGAAGATTTAGAGACAGACTGAGGAGCTAAATCTTTTAGTTTGCCTTCCTAACAACTTGAAGCCACTAGATGAGCCTCATTATGGTGTTTCCTAAAGGATTAGATAAAACAGTTTGGTAATGTTCAAAGTAGGACAAATACCATTACAAGTATAACAGCTTTATCCTTCTAATGATTTAGATGTAGAATTAGGTGTGATTACAGGACACTTGGAAATTACTTGGATTGACAGAATTGATAATCAAAACATT
The DNA here is from genome assembly GCF_003343005.1 of Rhea americana. Classification (NCBI taxonomy): domain Eukaryota; kingdom Metazoa; phylum Chordata; class Aves; order Rheiformes; family Rheidae; genus Rhea; species Rhea americana. The sequence continues at coordinate 1,897,025 of NW_028185872.1, forward strand.
TCAACTATGAAAGTAGTAGTAATAAATGATATTGCCAAAAATCAGTGAGCTAAAATGCTTGACATGAGATAAATATGCTTTTGAAATTATGAACTGAAATACTTTTATTCTAACGCTAGTCAATGGCCAAGAAGTGTTTTTAGTGTCAGTACTGGAGCTTGCAAAACTGCACTCAAGTGAATAGTCCTGTTGAGGCCAGTGAGACTACTCACRTGCTGAAGGTTTAGAGAAAATAGCCTTTACTTTGGACATTCGTTTTATGATAATTGGCTTCTTAAACATTTTTTGTAGGTAATGTACAAATGAAGACTAGAACCTCTCAATATGAAACAGATTCAGTTGCTGTTAAATTGTAATAATAATGGTAATAACCAGTTATTGCCAATTTTGCATGTTTAAATTTTATTCTGGATTTAAGCATTTCAGCTGAGATTTTCAATCCTTTATTTCTTCTTGAATTTTTAATATTAAAGCAGTGTTACTTAGGCATGTCTATTACTTCTTCATTTTTTTTTCCATTTAAATAGTGGAGTCCCCTGTGCCCCCTGAGATGTTGTTTATTTGTATATATTTTGATTATGTCTGAGAAATGTCTCATTTCACCTTACTGCCAGCTTTATTGTTTTACATGAGAAAGAGAAGAACAATTCATTTTCGTGGAGTTCTCTGCACTTCCAAAAGGGAAAATCTGACAGAGGGTGGAAAGAAGAAGGTTTATTCTTGGTTCTGCTTTAGAGTTACTATAACCTCTACACTGGTGTTACAGATTGCTTTCTGTTTTGTAGAAAATCTGTGGAGTGWATTTTGTATTTCTTTAGCTGAGAGTTTGTGTTAGATTGATTTAATACAAATTGAGAATTAAAAACATTGACCTTCTTTAAAAGTAAGGCTTTGTAAATTAAATCCATATAGTGAGAAATATACCACTCAATCATGTTATATGAGAATCACTTTATGCACTTCTTGCGCAGACAGAAAGATAAATTAATGACCATATACCTTTGGTGTTATCTCAAGGCAGTAAAAGGGCATTAGTGATTTAGCCTTAACAGTCTGGTGTCTTCCTCAAAGGAGCATTATAATTCTATTTATGTTAGGTAACAATTTAAACTAAAACAACTGCCCTTGGTATCTAGTTCCTCTCTACCTGGATATACACTGTTTACAGAAAGAATTCTGCTTTTTGTGAGTATTGTATAGTGAGATCTAGCTGTAGTAAACTCCAGACTCAATACCCTAAGGAAAAGACTCTTTAGCAATAGGATTTAACATTGCAGTTTTAAGTTCTTTTGCTGGAAAATAGCAACCAGAAGATAATTCTCACATGCATGTTTATGGATTCCCCCCCCCCACCGTAAAATGGTAGTGTAATTTATTTGAAAGCTGCTTTTGTTTTATTTTTGATAGTATAGAGAAGCTCTTAGTCTTATGAGCTTTGTCTGATTAAGTGCGCAAAATGACAAACAAGGTTGTCCTGTGCTCATCTTCTTCCTTCTTTAGGCAGATAATCACCTTTAGAAGCCTGGATCCTATTCAGCTACTCTGTCAGTCAGCAATACCAAGACCCTCGTAAGCCGCATTTATCAAACTAAACACTTGATCTGTATCGGCACATCAGCTGGTGGCAAGGTCTAAGACACAAGATGAAAGTTGCAATTAGGATTTAGGAGGACATTTTATTATCTGAGATTTGAAATAGGTTTTCTTAGTTAATCCAAACATCTTTCCACTCAGATATGTTGACAGAGCCCTTCTGTACATGTACTTACTTCAGCTTAAGTGGGAACTGCTATGGATGTTGCCAAGATTTAATACCTCTAAAAGGAGAATGCTGGTCAAGGGCAGGACAGCGAGGGTGGAGCTGGAGCATTGACTATATTCTGTGTTTGTACAGTCATTCTTCAAATGAGACTCAAAAGCTGAATAGCACTTCTGGGGCAAAAATTTATTGTCCAGCTTTTCCTGGCAAAATAAAAGCTCTTTCCTAATAAAGGATAATTACTAGGTTAAATGAGATTAGAATATATCCCAGCAGCTTTTATATGTGCGCAGGACAGGCAGGTCAGTGGATGCTTGCATATGAATTGTGTATGTACCCCACTCAGGCATTATGGAGAGGGTGGCTTTCCTAAACMCTAAAGGGCAGAGTAAAATGCTTACCTTTCTCATGGCYGGGAAGTTYCTCCTTARTTTAATARCAAGCCGTTCTTCCCCCGCCATGGYGTTTGTAACCCYACCTTTAATATTTCTCCCTTGTAYGTAAGAGTGGGGTTGTAACCAGTGATGCTTGGTGATTAGCGGGTCGAGCTGGCAGCTCATGGTTGGGGCTCTCGTGCCATTTGAGCTGCTCTGCTAATGCAGCAGGAGCTGCAAGTACCTCTGCTCTTCTGGAGTGGCAGCTCGAGGGCACCCAAGAGACCCCAGGGCATCTCCAAGAGCGCTCAGTGCCGGCAGGTGGGCAGCTGGATCAGACACTGAAGGCTGAAGAGCATGGTCGTCTTGTTGCTGTTGTCTCCAGCGTCTGGGTTTTAGGAGTTTTGGTTTGCCATAGGCCTAGAAGAGGGAGACTCTCCGTATGTAGACAGAACTGTGCAAAGATTTCCTGCCATCATCAGTTTGATTTATCGGCGTAAAGCACATCAGACCGTATATGCCATCGCTCTTGGGTGCCAAGCCTATCTGTGAATTTTTTGCCTACTCCACCGAAGTTAAAAGGGCAAAAGAAAAATATATGCAAATYTCCAGGTTTCACTGTCCTGTTGTACAGTACAAATTTAAACATGTGAGTGACACAAATGCTGAATTGAAATATTGGCTATTTCTCTTACAAAATTATCAAGGATATACTCGATGAAATAGCCATTTTCAAATTTCAGCGTGACTGCAGTATGTACAGCCAGAGCGATTGCAGCAAGACTGCTCACCTCTGCTATTGAGAGGAGACGATATTCTGGACGGGTGGTTGCTACCGTGCAGCATGTGAACAGCAGAGGTCCTCAAGAGCTAGCTGTTCGTTTGCAAGTAGAAATTTGACTGTAATTGTGTTCCAGTAGTAATTTTCTAAAACAATTTTACTCAAGGATTTTGTCATACAGTTAAACGAAATGGTCATCTTCTTTTCCTTAAATATTTTTTAATTATTGTAAAATATTATCTGTTATTATTTCTTTTGCAATATTGCAGTAATATTTTAGGAAAACACTGGGAAAGTTTGAGTACTTCGCCATCAACCCTTTTGAAGAAACACAGCACTGTTTTAGCAAAATAGTTCCCATGCCTCCATTGTATTAAACGGCAGTGTCTAGTAACAGATTTTTTTAGTATTAKAAGCCATAATTTTGCCATTATTGAAATGTGATGGTAAAATGTAACTGTGCTACCCACAAATTATCAGTTCAGGTTCTATTAAGACTGTAACTAATCTGTACTTCATTGTAGACATACTACTTCAAATTATTGGACTGCATACAGCAAGTAAAAAGTTAGTATTGTTTATTGAATTTATGGAATTGGGCAAGGCTAAAATACTTATGCYCTTATACACTTAACTATATTGCCAGCCTCTCGTTCATAGATTTATAGAAATATCGTGTTAAATACAAGGGCATGGGCGTGAAATGCTAAATAGTGAGACTACTTTTTCCCTCTACCTCTTCTATTGTCTGAGCACTTTAACTAGTTCTACCTGGCCTGAGATCCCTTCCAGCTACAGCAGTGGCTGCGTGGCACTTGTATTTGTTACTGTTAACTTCCAAATAACCTGGACAGCAAAGCTTTGAATGAAAGCAAGGATGTAAATTAAAATGACTGCAGTTAACTTTAAAATATTTTCCACGATTAACATATTTTAATGGCAGGAAACACTCATATTTTGGCTTCATCCTTAAATATGCTGGAGAATTCTTTTTTTGTGTCATAATAGTTGCTAACTTTGTATCTTCACTTGGAATTATTTCTAAGCTGTCCCATTGCTTACCCATGCTACTAGAATCAAGTTGGTTGCTGATTCACAGATTTCTCAGAAGGGGAAGAAGTTTCATTTTGCTTCAAATTAGTTCACTACTGTCCTTAACCTGTCGTGTTTTCTGGAAAATCTCATCATAGTGCCTTTTTATAAAAGCTCTCCAAATGATGGATTAAGATCTGTCTTGGATTTTACATGGATTAAGTTTTAAATTAACATAAAAGAATAACAATGTGAATCAATTTGATCAAAGAAAAAGTGTCACTAATTATTTAAACAGGACACTTACTACAGAGGTTTAAAGGCAAAGAAGCGGATTTCCCTTGCATGTGGATCAAATCAGAAGTATCCCATAATTGACTCTTTACAAGACCTTGCTGCAGTGTAATGGACTAGATATTAAAGCCTTAAGTATTTAAAGCTAGTTTCCGTCTTTCTCTAAATGGGGGTCTACCACTAAGAGCTATTTTACAAGTCTGACACATTAGCTACATCACTGTGAAATACACTGGGTTCTGGCTTCTCTGGCCCGGAATTTCGAGAGCTTTCAATAGCTAAATGGTGTGAAATGGGTAGCATTGAACCTGTGAGAAGGAATGAGCATCCTAAAAATAAATTCCAGATGGAGGTGTCTGGTGGAAAGGAATGGAGATGGTGAATGTTCATTTTTATAAGCATTTAATTAATTTTGTCTTTGCCACCTATTTTTAATTTTGTTGATGCCTCTTGCAAAACTCTAAYAACAATAGTTCTTATGGCACATAAGACTTTCTTTTCTTTCTGTCTTCTGAAGATATTGTCTACATTTATTTCTGTTTCTGTTTCAGAATTGGATCAGATGAATGCCGTTGCAAATAAAATAGTTTTGTACATGAAGGACTTTGATATTTTCTCATCTAGGGAACATGGGAACATTTCTTTTTCTTTTTTTTTTTCTTTTTTTCTTTTTTTCTTTTTTCCTCCAGAGGGCACGCATTAAAGCTATTCCAAAAAAAAGATGCTACCATCCTGTTGTCCGGTCCTTCTCATTTGGGCAAGGAATATTGCCTGACTAAAAAATTTCAAAATAGTAGAAATGTTATTTCTRAGGCAACTGAAGGTAGTACTGTTTATCCAATCTTAAAATAACAATCACAAATAAGTCATGAAAATGTGAGGCTTGGAGGTACTCCCACTAAAGGGTTTGCAGGATAGAGCTTTGGCTTTTTGTTAATTTTCATTTTTGTTTGGTATTGCTAAATATCATGTGGTATGTGCTGCATTAAATCAGGTTTCTGTCAATATAAACTTTTGCTTGTATTGACCTGTGCTTAAATTGTCGCAATGCTTTGCTCTGGAGTTAGTGAATGTCCTCCATGCTCTYCATTTTCCATTTATCTACTCTCCTAAAAGTAGTCTTTCCTGCAGCGTACCCCAGCCTTTGCCCGCTTTTTAGCCAGCCCTATCTATGTAGTTACAGTTGCACAGATAGAAGAAAGTTGTGTGCTGTTATTTCTCAGTCAGTTTCTCTTTGTATAGAAATATTTAATATATAAATGTTCCTTTACTATAGTGGTTTTTACTTTATATACTTATAGGATAATGTTACTTGGCAAGCAGAATAATTCCTTGATATGATCCCAAATCTACTTTTAGCCAATTTGTCTTCTATTGTCAGGTAGAAATCAAATCATCCTGGAATCAACTGGACTTCTCTCAGGGGAAGCTGGAACCTTGTGAATGATGAAATATTGTCCCATAGGCACAATTTAAAATTCTGAAAGATATAAACATTTTGAATATGTTAACTTCCATTTTTAACATGTGTGACATCAGACCAGACAATACCGATTGAATTATGTATTTCACGTTTCCTCAAAGTAACATTGAAAATATTAAAGTCACAAATTATACTTTAAAATGAGACTGGACATTGATTATGATTACTCTGAAAGATTAAGTATTTCATATACAAAGATCAAAGTACGCTGCGTTCAAAAGAGAAATACTTTCTAAAAGTTAGTGAAAAATTTTGGCTTATGGATTAGCTGTTCTTTTTTGTGTAGGTGAAGAAAGAGAGCCAAGTTTTTGAATATTTATTTTAACAATTATTCCTTAGGCTTGTCGTCTTCTCTGAGGAAAGGACCTCCCATATTTTGGTTAAGCCATGTGTTCATCGTGGGAAYGTTGGGGTTTCTTCACTCAGCTGCAGTCAAGGTTCGAGCAGCTAATAACAAGTAGCTTAACAAAACCTCATTTTTTATATTTGGCAGGTTGACACTGTCTGTCCAAGGGGGCTACTGCTAGGGTTAGAGCAATATTTTCAGCAAGTACTGGTTTTGCAAAATGGTTTGAGTTTTGTGCAGTCCAACCACATACATGATCAAATGAACCCGGCTGACCACATCCTCTCCAGGCCTGGCAACGAGGGCCAGGACCCATCTTTTTATAGTCTAGACAGGCTCTAAGAAACACATTTATCTTTGTCTGAGTGATTCTAGGATTTCTGCTGTTCTGTCGAGACTGACTTTCTGCAGCGGGTTCCCTGATGCTGGGTTGGTCCCGTGCCTCCGTACAAGGGCTAGGAGAAGGGTTTTGCACCGTGGTGCAGAGCAGCCGGGTAGGGGAGCGTCACCAGGACAGCGATGTTCTCCCTGACGGCAAGAGCTGCCCTCCCCCTGCTTGGGGCTGGGTTTCTGCTCATGGCCTGCATTCCTCATTTTCCCCGATGGTTTCAAAATAGAACAAAATGGAGTTCCTATGGCGCGTATTTTTTCCAGGAACCTTCCAACTTTCCACATCCGGCTCCTGTGCCATCGCGGAAACATTCTAGCTCTTCTGCTGCTTGAACCGTAGCAGTTTGTTGAGTTGTTGAACGGTGGATGTTGTTTATCTTTCTTTAAACCTAATGTCATGGTTAACATTATTAAAGAAAAATTTGTTCTCTTAAATTGTGTCAGAAAAGGATGCTGGGGCACTCAAAAGTCCTGAGCATCACTGCACCAAAAGGAATGCTTGCAAGTTCCTACCTCTTCCAAAGAAAGTAAAACCAAGAAAACCCTTAACTCTTAATCTGGTTTTTAAAATCTTACTAGTCTAACTTATCAGTCATGAGATTTCTGCCTGAAATGCTTCTCCCAGGCTAGCTTTGTTTTGCACCAAAACAAATATTAAAACAAACAAAAAAAAAATCCATTGATATGCTTACCCAGAAAAGCAGCAAAGTGCTAATAAAAGGAGGAAGGCTGGTCCAAAGTAAGCACTGTGGCTGATGTCGATTTGGAGAGCTGCTCTGGGGAGCAACAAGACCTGCTGTCAGACTCCTTCCTTTTCCTTATTTCCAAGGCACAGCTGGACAAGATCTGGGCACATACCACATATCAACAGCATCCAAATAGAGAGATTAAACTAACATAAACCTTAATTTATATTTAAAATTAACCTAAGAAAACAACAAGAATCATATGAGACAAAAAAAMCCTGATCGCAGAAAGGAGAATAAACTGTTTTGCTAAAGGTCCTTTCCTTTTCCCCAGAGGCATTAATACTTTCCTTAAGCTCATCAGGTCACATCAGGACTGACTATATATATTAAAAAAAAATAAAAAAAGAAAGAAAGAAATTTTGTTTTTAACCACATACCCAAAAAACTTACTGAAGTAAATAGCACAGTAAATAATAGGTATCAGACTGTCCAGAAAAGATATGTAGGGAAGGCAGGAGGAAAACTTCTTGTAGATCCATTAAATGACAAAAGTTTGCCTGAAAATAACCTCCATTACCAGAATATTAGAAATACAGCAATCTCGCCCTTCTCTGCCTTTTCTATGTATATATATGTACAAACATGAAAAGAGCCACTAAAATAATTAACTTTAATATATGTGAAGTAGATATGCAGATTTAAAAAATGCATAGACTAAGCAGRGCACCAATATGCTTTGTACCACATTTTGGAACAGCTTAGTATCACCAGAACTGATAAAGGGTGTGTGTGTATTAATTTATAATTATCTCTTAATTCAGGCTGAAGCCAGTACATTTAAAGTCTCACATACTGTTTRCCATTAAAAGGAACCAAAATTTTGGTTTCCCAAATCAAAATTTTCTTCTGCTTCCTTGTGTCCTGAAGCAAGACAGACCTTTGATAGATAGGGAACGTTTTGTTCCTCACTGTACATGCCGCATTTCCGAAGAACTTGGGCTACCTGGTTTCCGAGGTAGGGGTTGGAGATGTTTGGTTTTGACTATAAAGTCCTGGCTTCTCTTATGTGCCGAAAAGGTTGTTTTGCCTTCCTCTCTGATGACCTTGGTCCGCAGATCCATTTACCAAATCCAAACGCAGCTTTCCCAGGTCTCACTGAGGCTGAAGAGTACCAAACCTTTGCAATTTGGCACTCCTATCAGTAGCTAACCAAAAGGAGAACGTGAGTTGTGTTCAACTGGTGGGAGCAATGCTTGGAGGTGCAGCTGGCAGCAAAGCATACTGTATGGTGAAGGGAAGGCACTTGATGACAAGAAAGAAAACATTATTAGCGGCAAATTATTCATTAAAGCAAGAATCCGTTCTTATAACGATTGCTATTTTTTTCTGTGAGGGTAGTGGTACCTGTAATCCCCAATTAGGCGTTCTGGTCCTGTCATAGGAGGTATTCTGCGAGACTGTAAATGAATGTGGTCCTAGAAAGCTCTTAAGCCAGGTTTATGGCTGAAAGAAACGGGTAAATAAACACACAAATGTAAATAGGTTAGAGGGGAAGCAAAAAATAGAAGTAAATATGTGCAGCATTCATAGGGGCCACCAGTGTAGCCAGTGACCACAGTCAYGATTTATAGTAAATCTAAATCTTAAATTTCCCCAGCTAGTGATTATCCAGCCATCATTCGCATTGCCTCATATTCCCRGGAAGTACTGCTGCAGGCTCTAGGAATCTACTGTGTTGGGCAGGTATATTGAGCAAAACTGGTGGTTTCTGAACCATGTGGGAAGTTCCTGGCTGACACCAGCTTCTCCCAAAGGTTGTCCCATGGCCTGAGCCAGGGAGATTTTAACTGAGGTGCCCAACAGCACCGAGGAATTCAGAGGCAAAAGAATTGAATCCGCATCTCCTAGGCCCACCTTAGATCTTGATCATGAAGCCACTCATCCTTCATTGCCAGAACAGAGAGAGAAGATGAGCGATCGGCTGCCTGGAGCTCTGCTGTGATCCCTCAAACAAGAAACACCAAAGTCGCTGGGGAGAGCAGGGGCAGGCGCCCTGCACACAGCACCCGAGCCAGGCAAGGCTCAAGGATGGGATGTCAAATGCAAACATAGATTGGAATATTTTAATAGGTGCACCCTAGATGGCTACCTGCTTTACGCTTGCTGCTGTGCGTCTGTTCCCGAGGTGGAAACGTGGGTCTGTCGTTGATCTTGTACGGGCACAGGGATGGTCTAGGAAAAGGTTTTGTGCGGTTATCCTGAACCTGTTTACGGAAATAAAAAAGAAATACTCAGTTGTTATCTTTACATTTTCAATGCTGAGTTTCTCTGGAGGATAAAGACCTTAAGCATCCGTTAAGTTTTGTCTAAATCTTTGCATCTTCTGAGAGAAACCTAAGACAGAGGCAAGAAYTGTCTTAGTTACGAGGCAGACTGTGGACCGCTTACCTAACTCTGCTAATCTGCCCAGTGTAAAAAGCATGAGCTCCTGTAAGCACTGACTTTCTTCTGAAATTGCAGTTTTTAAAAAATTTCCAATTACATTAATATTGACGCGTCCAATCTTCTTGTTAAGCTTTTTTTTAGGATGCTGGCTTTCCATCAGCTCCCGTTGCATTCTTGACTTGCATTCAACTTTGTGTTTTGATCAATAGTGTTTCAGTCCTGTCCTAAACCATTATACAGCATTTTGTTTTTACAGGAAGCTCTATAGGAAACCACAGAGATTTTCAAACCTGAGACAAGCAGCCTGTTTGGGTTTGAAACAAAATAATATCTTTTTTTTTTGAGTTTGATTTAATTTCCAAGCATTCTATAAATGCCCTTAGAATCTATCAAACTAAGCTAATGTAAATTTATGAATAATATCCTCAAGATGCAAGTAAAATTTGCTTGTGCCTTTAAGCTGTTAGACTCTCTTAAAGACTGCAGCCAGTTAGTGTGCCCCAGGCTCCGCTTCCCTCAGTCCAGCATACCCTCCAGAACATTAATTTAATTGTGTTAAATTTCCTGAGGGTGTTAATGGAAGATGTTAGAAGTAAGGGTATGTATCTTAGTTCATAGTCACAAATGTTTTATTTCGTGTCCAGATAGATTATTTTTAAGTAATAAGTTATTTGGTTTTCATTTCCTTTCTGTTTAAAGATATATAAAAGAAAAAGCTTTCTGCATTGTTATTCGCTGTTGCAGTTAATCTGTGCATTAAGCGTAGGGTCACAGCACAGAGGGCTAACGTGCTACTTGGGAAGTTTAATCCATCRTCCTTTGTTCATTTGTCATCTGTTTCGATTTCAGTCACATTCTTTGCTCTCTTTCTTGCGTATGAAGTACCAAATATGCTCAAGATACGTATTATGTAAGTCTGTGTACGTGTGTGTCTGAAAACCTCTATTCTGGTAATCAAATATCCGACTCCTTTCTCTCTTGGTTTCCCTCCAGAACATGACTGCAAATCAAGACGGTCTTTTTTCCAAAGATCTCTCAGGAAGCTAGGTTGGTAGGAAAGCTCTCCATAACCCCCCTGACTGTATTTGGAAATCTCTGGTTTAGTGTACGCAGTGCGGACAGATCAGATACAGAGCTAGTGCATACCATTCAGATGGCTATTTCTGACAATTGTCATCTTGGATGTTTTTGGTGAAAAATACTTCTGCCTTTTCACACGCCTTCCTCCCTGTTTGACTTTATATATTTGTGTGGTAAATAGTATGTTGATAGGAGGCAAYTAGGGTCAGTGAATAGTTAGAGCATTCATGTGCAAGTAAAACCATCCCCTGCTTTTGGACGKTAGGAATATACCATATGATGTTATATATGGTATTTATTTGTATGATGTTTCAGCCTTGCAAAATTCTTCATCATCACAAACACATTCTTAATATTATCAGATTTGCAGCAGGTCAATAATCATTATGCCTGCATAAAGTCATAGATTATCCTGATTATTACTCAAGGTTGCTCCTTTCTCCGGGCAATCACAGGCTCCATTATCGGTAGCTTTTCAAGGAYGGTTTCCAACCGTGAGTTTCATATTGAACGCAATGCCTGTGGGCTCAGGTYTGTAATTCTTCCCACCCCAAGTCCCTTGTCACTGCATAGGAAAAGGAGCCACTCGAAAGGAAGGATGTCAAAGGAAACTCCCATCTTCCAGCTTATGAAAGCAAAAAAGCTGCCATGCGAGTGGAGCCAGGTCAGTGGCATAAGCTCGGGAGCACTGCAAACATCAGCTGGTGAATCCCCGTTGTTGCTTTTCATTGCAACCAGCTGGGAGAAAGAGCTGGACAAGCTCCAGAATATGGCTGGGCCCGTCTGCCTCGAAACAATGTGGCTGGAGCACCAGGAGATAAAGGAGGAACCTACCATCCAAGTGGACCTGTTTGCACAATACCGCTGACACCAGTGAGTACTACAGCTGTCAAATACTTATTTGCTCCAACCAGTGTATTTCTGCCCTTAATATTAAAAGTGTGTCAGAATTTCCATTATAAACCACTTATTTTGTGCATTTATAGCTCTGCTGTAAAAACACACCTTAGGCTGAGTCTTGGCATAGAGCCATTTGGCTTTTGCTAACTCAATATTAATTCAGAACATCCAGACAGTGTTTTTAAACACCAGTATCTGAAATATGTTGTTACTTCTTTTTTCTTTTTTTTTTTTCACAAATACCTTGTTTTCTGCAGGACTTGCAGAAGTCAAAGACTGCCAGATATAGTTAAAACATGAATCTGCAATGTCTGGAAGCCACCTTGGAAGGACTGAGACCTGCAATGAGAAAGAAAAATCTGGGGAYATTTACAAAATTCTCCAAAAGGACTGGGAGCCTGGATACAAACCTCTGGGACAAACCTGCCCGGATCAGTGTCTTGCCAAGCAATCGGACTGCCGTCACCTGGAAAGGCTACCAGAAGACAGCACAAAGCAGAGAAATTGTGGCCAACCTGGAACTTCCTGGCACGGTGAAGATATAAGCTAAAAGACCTGTTCTGGAATGAAATCAAAGAACCTTAGATCATGTTTGAAGTCTATAGGTTAAGAAAAAGATTGTGAGTCGGAGATCTCTATGAGATAGGAAATTAGGAGAAAAAAAGGTGCTTGTAATTTGAAGTTTACAGATACTCMGATAGGATATTTCAGGTCAGCTCCAAAAATATGAAAAACTCTGCTTTTGAAGGAGAAACATCCATGAGGAGCCCAGATGGTCTGTTCAAATCACAGCCCAGCTGAATGACTGGAAAGATGGACAGAAAGTGGGGCTCCTWGCAGCCAAGCCCTGTAACTCAAACACTGTTTATAAAGTGAATGATGAAAAGAGGTGATCCTAATCTGATCCCTGGCCTCACTGCACAATTAGAAAAAGTGATAATCTTGGTTTGTAAAACAAGAAAAATTGGCAGCCATGGAAAAATTAAAGGAAGTAGTTTAGTTCAATATTAGACCTCTGAAAAATTGGCCATAAAAGTTGCTGCGAGGCTGGCCAGGACATAGCCTCAGAAATGTCCAGGGAAAGTTCTTCAATCAGTTCAGGAAACGTGAAGACATGAAGCTGAGAGTGCTGAGCTCCAAAGGAATGAGGATAAAGCTTATAGCTTTTCTCTAGATTTGGTCAGTTTACTTACTGAATGTATATTAGGATCTGTGAAATGAATGGAATAAAATAYGCTTTCTCAAACTTAAATTATTAGGTGTACAGAAAAAGAATATATTGGTCTGAAGCAGAGACAGTGACTGCTGCGAAACATGATGCATCCAAAAGTGGGAAAATTGATTTTGAAAATTGGACCTCTGCTTGTGAGCAAGAACTCTGACAAGAATGATGGATAAGCTATGAAAGATTTGGATTTCATTATGGCTAATAACAGAGTAATACATGCTGGAAATATTGTCTTACAAATTAAATATCCAGAAGTTTCCTTTAAATATGTGGCCCAGGTGAAACGTAGTACTTGCGGATAGCTGATTTGCAGCAGGCAGGCTTTCCTAGCACAGCAGCGAGTTAACGCAGCAGCTACTTGTTGCAGTACCTTTTTACCCAAGAAGAAGTGATGCAAATCCTAATCCTATTTTTAGAACCAAGCCTTTGCCGAAATCTTAGCTGCTAGTGCATTGATAGAAGAGGTTAATTTTCTCTGGCACTAAGAAATTTAATTTCGGAATTCATTTAAATGCRTGGCAGCAGCATCTCCTAAAGTATTTTCTTCCCAGCATATGAGGATGTATGTAGGTGTGCTTGCTCTAGCTTTAACCCACCTAGCCCAGGTAAATGTAACTTTAAAATACGACAGCTTAGAYGTCAGTGCAACTTAGAGAAGCCCACCAAGTGTCTCCAGTCCCTGCGAGGTTGCCAGCCTCTGCTGAAGCTACCCTCGCCATCACTGTTAGTACCTGTGCCGACAAGACTAAAAGCGCGGCTGTGCCACGATCTCAATTTCAGCTTGTTTAGGTTCTCGAAAAGTTCCTCCAGTTGAAAATCTGTTCTCTGGATAAAATAAGCATACCGCCAGCGCACAGTGGTCTACCACGGGCTGCTCCTGCGGCAGCCAACGCCGTGCACCGCGGCGCCCTGCTTAGCCAGAGCAAAGTGGGAAGAAGGGCTGCTGGGCATCAAGGAGATGAACGGGGATGGGATAAGTGAGCTTTCCACAATTTTTGGACCTCACTTGCAGGTCTGGTTAAAGTCAAATGGGGCCGTACCTGCTCCTGCGGAGCCGGAGGAGGGGGCAGGAGCTGCTTTCGGAGCAGGACGAGACCTCCTGCGATTCAGAAAGATGTCTCCTGGCCCAGCACCTGCTGCGCTTCAGAGGACGGGGGGAAGGTACCGTGCGGCGTGCCTGTTTCAGATTATCTCCGGATGATATCTGGGCATGAAGTGAAACATTGGAACAGGAACTGACGTATTTACAAATGGTCTGTAATACGCGGAAAGTCATCAGCTTGAAATGAAATCCAAAGACAAGTGAATCACTGCGAGCAGAAGCAATTAATTACCAGCACATAGGCTGCCAGGRAAGGCTTCGCACGGAGAAAGAGCAAATGGAGGCGACCCAGCCCTGAGCAGCTCTCCAGGCAGGGGCACTCAGGTAAAGGGCTAAAGGGCGCTGCTTTTTTTCCCTTTTTCTTTTCTTTTAACACAGATTACTACGATTACTGCTACTATTTCAGACAGTTTATTTGTGGCTTTGTTAACAGTGTAAAACCACTGCATGAACTTGGTGAGACGGAAACCGTTTYGGTGGCTAGCGTAGTGAGATTTCACATTCTCAGTTTTTAAAAAAAGCTCGTGTAACTGCTCCCATTTTAGCCTCGCCGCGACTCAAACACCTTTCAGGCTGGACGCAGATGCTTGCGCTTACGGTCTGGGGGCAGCATTGACAGAAGAAATCAAAGGGCTTGAGAGGATGGCGGCTTATTACAACAAAAAGTTTATGTTCTCTGGAGAGAAATTAATATTCTGCTCAAAGAACATCTGACAGTGGTTAAATCTATAGAACATTTTCACTGCCGTTTCTTTAGRAAAGGATATATGGTTTGGACAAATCATCAGCAGGCTGCGGGGACGCGGAGGGCGCGTTGCCTCCCGCTCGGGAAGGCAGCCACGCTGTCCTTTCCCGCTCCGCGCCAGCCTYGTGCGCGGCCCTGTCGGGCGAGCAGCGCTGCAGCGTCCCGGCGAACGCGCCCCGGACGCGAGGAGCGGGCCGCGGGGGGACCCCGGCCTCGTCCTCGGGACCTGCCGGCCGTGGCCCTCCTGGAAGTCTGCGCTCCCTCCGGACAGCGAGCCCGACCTGCGGGCGAAGGCAGCCTCTCCCGTTGCTTGATTCCTGCGGCAGGCAGGATTATGGACGTTTTTGTTAGTAAATAACACGATCGTATTGAGGAAATACATGGCTCTATCATTCTTTTTTTTTTTCCTGCCAGAAATAAGCTGCAATACATTGAATATTATTAGTTGCTTAACGTTAAAGGAGGTGTATTGCCATTAAAATTATCCATGTCTGTTGTTGGAGGAAGCAAAGAAAATCAGTACCTTAGTAAGGGACTGATACAATCCTATGTGGCTGAAATACATATATATATTATATGTTACATATATGCATGTATGGTTACTTGGATCTGTCTGCGAACTAAGCAGTAGACTGGTAATTTTTTGCTACAATAAAGCAAGTGCTAGAACACACTGAGTCTGTTTGCTGCAGCAAACAGTGAATCAGCTTTAAAATTATCGTATCCAAATCCAGGCTTTCGGAATTGTGTCCTGCTTTTTTGTACCTGAACCGTCACAGAGCTGTCACGGTACGCTGCGAGCGTCTCGCTGACGTAGGCAGGCGCAGACGCGCTGCAGCACGGTGACAGGAGCAAGGACAGGGCCGTCGCTAGCAGAAACGCCCTCTGAGCGCGGGTACCCGAGCTGCTGGGCATCCAAGGCAGCCGCAAACCGAAAGCACAAAAGCTGGCAGAGWGGGTGCTTAGGAATAATCTGATTTTAAGAGAGCTGTTCCATTTTAAAGCTGTTCGAAGTTTTTTTAAGCAGTAGGTGGGATCAAACACTGGAAAATCAGATGTGCAAAGATTTTCATCACTTTGTAAAACCCCTATCGAGCGAGCTTGCGTTTAGCTCTCTGTGGGTTATCCAGTAGCATTTAATTGTATTAGCAGAATTAATATTTCACAAAGCATTTTTTTTTCATGTGTAAGCTGTTGATGTATGTTTTGTGTACAGGATAAGTGTATTTTGTGCACATTTTTAAAAACGTAGGTGGGAATGACAGGAACATCAAGGAAGCTTTGAGTGTGGGAAGCCCTCCAGCAGAGATGAGCAYGTTGCCGGTAAATAGTAGCGGCAGCGAACTCCTCTTTGTGGCTGACACTCGGAAGCACCAAGCCCGGAGCGGTTCTGCGCTTGGGGGGTGCTCGGCTTCGAGGGTAGTCAGAAATCTCCCGAGTACTTGGAAGGAATCAAGGACGTCAAGGAATTAGTGCTYTAAAATTTGACCTGGTGATGGCTGTAAAGAAGAAGATTTGAGGCTGCTTGACAGCGCTTGATGTGACTTGTCCTCCGGCCCCGTTTCCACCGTCACTGTGCCAGATTGGACGCCCCGTGTGCCGGCGCCTCCCTGGAGCGCCCCGTGCTTGCTCCAGGGCTGGGACCGAGCGGCTCGCCCGAGCCCGCGGAGCTCAGCGGGACGCCGTGCTGCGTGTCGTCCTCGATGGCAGATTGAAATGATTTCTTCTGGATCCCTTTAAAGTCCATTAATCTTTGTAGGGCCGGGAATTTAACAACTAATGGTCCATTCCAGCAAAGTGCTGAGCTCCTTCAATTCAAAACATCTTGCAGAATGAGGCCAAAGACTGTGAGTTAGGAAGAGGTGTGAGGAGAGCTTTATTAGTACGGCACATATTTAACCCATAGGAAAACCCACAAATTTTACTCATTTTAAGTGTATTTCACACTTTTTGACTATTCGAAATAACCACATTTGTAAAAACTTCTTTTAATGAATAGAGCTCTTTATGTACAAAGGCAAACCTTTTTTCCCCTAAGTACAGTACTTTTAAAATGCTATTTCTTTTGTAGGTCTGGCTGCTTCCATCGTCTGTTCGTTATTGCTTACTGCTACAGACCCCTCAGGAACTGAAAACAGGCCATTTAGATTATACTTTATCATAAAAGATTTTGCTGATCCATACCACATATTCACCCGGACTAATAAGAGAGATAAGTGAAGGATTTTTGTTATTTGATCCGAACTCTGATAATGCTATTCTTCAGTGCAACTGGAGAGGCAGTGCGATCTGGGCACGTAAGTGATGGGAAAGAGCTTCCCGGTCACAGCCCTGGCCCCACTGGAGGCAGTGGGGGTTAAGCCACTGACTTCAGCAAAGCAAGGATTTCACCTTCTGCTCAAAAATATTTCACTACGACTCTTGTCACAATGCAGGTAAATGCATAATTTTAAAATCTACCCTCCTTGCAATGTTTGGATGTTTATTTGCCTTACACGTACTTCAAAGCAGTTTGATACAAAATTTCTTATCAATTCCATGTTATTTCAAGGTGGTTTTGAATTGGTTCATTTTTTACTACTTGTGCATTCAGAGACCTCACATTGCAATGTCTGGGCTAAAAACATGGTAGAGGAATGTTCAAATATTTTGTATTTCTGGGATTTAAACTGAATTAAAGAAAACCAGAAATGAAAACATTCACATTTGTTTATGTAATTAAAAAATCATATAAATTTGGACCCAAGCTAGCTGAGCATATCCCTTTAATGAACACAAACCTTCACGTCTATTTGCAAGCACACCATAAATGGAGAGGCATATATGTCATATCTACCATATCAATGTCATTTTAGAGTATGTAAAAAAAGAAAAAAACACTTTATTTGTCTTAGGAAATATCGAAAACTTTTATAGGGAATTTGGAAAATATTTTTGGCTAGCATGAAAGGTAAAATCCTGCAGCACAAAGTACAGACATGGGCACAGAGACTGAACAGACGGGCTGCTGTAAAACAACCATTTAATAAGGCATTAAAATGCCATCGACTTGGACACATAAAAAAAAAAGCTATGAAAACAAATGCCTTTCAAATAATTAGGATCTTATGCTTGAGACCAGTGTTGATCTCTATGCAGAGATTTTCCTGCTGAAATCAGACCAGTCTAAGTCTGATCGTCTAAGGAAGGAATTAGCAGCGTATAAATCGGCTGCTGCTTGAGATTTTTCTGTTTCTGCCATACATTACCATTCATATAAATGATCACTTCAGACTTTCTATCTCCTTCTTTCTGTTTCCTAAAGTATTCTGAACTATATTTGATTTAGTAAGTCAGAATAATTTTTTAATTGAATCACAGGTTTTTATCATGAGTGTGTGAAATGGTTGAATTACTAGCCTTTGCCCACACTGTATGAGGGAATCTGAGCCAGGCTAACTATATGTGGCCAGAAATAGCAACAAAACCCATTTCTGTTCTCAAAACTGTAGCTGACTTTGCTTTCACTTGAAGTAATATGCTTACATTGATTTTAAGGTTTAACAATAGCTTGCAGTGATTGCTGGTGTGTAAAATACATCAAAATGTTGTATAAATTTAGCCTGTAATGTTGAAAAAAGATCTTCAAGAACAATTTTTATCACCTGTAATGTTTACAAATACAAAAATAATTACTGTAATTGCCCATTCATGTTTGCATAGTTAAGCCTAGGTCACTGCTGTCATGATATTCCTCATTTGCACAGCTCAGAAAAGCTCCACTATTAAAGAAGAACATATTTGGAAGGCTCAGCATCTGTGCTACTCTAATTAACTCCACAGCAAATAAACTAGTAAGCCAGTAAATAAATTTAACTTTGCATCGTGACTGTAATGGAAGAATATTTTGGTTTTGTTGAGCATAGTATGTTGTTGCTATGTAATTTTTTTTTCCCAAAAGAAAGTTGATACTGTTTTAATAAGCTGCGGGTTATAAACCAAAAAGTCACATACACGTTATCTAAGAGCTGAGCATCAGATTCTCAACCTTTGGCGGGAATTTAATAGATTTTTAGTACCAAAGTAGTGATAAATGAGCGTTACTTTTCTTCTACAATAAAGCTATTGTTTTGCTCTTCATTTCKCTGTGCATTAACATCAGTAACCTCRAAGCAGTTAACATATGTCCCTGCTGTATTTTTGTGTTATGTCTTGTTTTGCGGCACTCAGCAGCTAACCCCTAAGGCTTGAAACGTCTCATTCTGGGCGCGTCTTRCGTTCAGATCTCTACTCTCAGACACGGTTCGGTTTTGTGGTTTTAGCACACAGAACTGGGTCACATGGTGAGAGTCCTGCGTATAACTTTCACAACCAGTCAAAACAGGAGATCTTTCTCTTGACATTGCAATCTCGTCCATTAATTGGATTTTATA
Source organism: Rhea americana (assembly GCF_003343005.1). Taxonomy (NCBI): domain Eukaryota; kingdom Metazoa; phylum Chordata; class Aves; order Rheiformes; family Rheidae; genus Rhea; species Rhea americana. The sequence goes on from NW_028185872.1 coordinate 1,916,085, forward strand.
TGGCTTTTCTGCTAGCCTTCTGCTAGCTTTTAAAGGTGTGAAAACTTGCACTGCAGAGGAATTTTATAGATTGCGACCRTAATTTCTGAATAAGATTCTAAATTAATCAATAACTGGTCCGGTTATAAAACTCTGAGCAGAATTTTYGGATTCCAGTGACTTTGCTGTTAAACCTGTGTTGCCATTCGGCTAGAAGTGCATCCCAATTAGCAACCCTGCTATCTAGCGGTAGCAGCGAGTGATTTTTTTTTTTTTTCCTTTTTTTTAAAGTCAGTCGTAAATGATTAGTCCAAAAGAGTAGCATAAAACTTCGAACTAGTCCCCTGCAGGAGTCGGCTGGAGGAAATTAAAGGATCAACGACAGGAGGGAAGCACTGAGGCAGGATTGTTCCAGGCGGCCGCCACCGGCTCGCGCGCGCACGCAGGAAATTGGCTTCATCAAAAGCCGAGGACGCAGGATGAGGACGAGGACGGTGGCGCAGGGGATGGCTCTAAATCACGGCTCAGCATCGCATCGGTTGGCGAGGGAGCGGTTTCCTCCCCGTAAAGAAAAAGCCTCTCGTCCCTATGAATTAATGAACGTTCAGCCCAAACGCGGGCTATAAATCTAGCGTAGCTCGATGAATAATGAAGACTCAGTTTCCCCCAAAATAATAGCAGTCGGACGGGATTTTTGCACAAGTGAAAGAATGGCTCCTTATAAGCTCGGCTGCTCGTTTCAGACTGTTCCTGCTCGGTGCGCCGGGTGTGCGTGTTGTGCGAGCTGTAAAACGAGTGACTCACGAGTGCTTGTGACTTACGGTCAGGCACGGCACATGGTCTTTAATGCCTTAAGTAGATTCACACTGCAGAAATTTGGATCTTTCTGGGCCTGAGATGAAGCCGAAACCTTTCTAGCGGAGCAGGAAAGAGTCGCAAGAGGGGAAACGCATAAATCTCCATCTGGAGCCAAGTATGCTGGGAAGGCGTAAAGAGCCGGGAAGCAGCGGTGCCAGAGCAGGGCTGAGAAAGAGCAAAATCCCGAGGGGAAAAGGGGAAGAAAGAAACAGGAATGTCCCAGGAATGAAGCACTTAAAAACGTTCAAAACTTGCATCGGAAGTGAAACACTGCAAGGCTGTAATCCAAATAAGGAAATTAGAACAAAAATTAACAATATTCAGCTATTCAGATGTCAAAAGAAATAGCACGGTTATTGGTGTTAGAGGTTATTGCCAGGAGGCAAAAGCTCAGCATGTCTTGGGTAATTAAGCTTCACTGGAGAGCAAGGATCCCTTCTCCAGGTAAGAAATGCTTTTATAACATGGCATCTTTCGCCATTGTAATTAAACACCATGGGCTATTCTGCATATGAAGTCTTAAACACTTTAGTCCTTTATCATGGGATTTTACTGGCCAGGCATGTGTGTTCTTATGGCAAAAAGTATTGACTGCTATAAAAAAAGAAACCCAAACATTTCTTTTTATTACTCGACTTGCTGTATTTTTATATATATTGAGCCAAATTCATCCCTTGTGTAGCTCAGTTGAAGCCAATAAGGATACGTTTGGCCCATGTCTATATGAGAAAGGTGGTGACAATTAAAATATATTGTTTAATAATGAGAGCTATGGTAGCGAAGTGTCTTTGTGTCTATGAAATTATACACCCCGACACCACGTTGCCAGTACGGAGTGGGACTAGCAAAACACACAAGACCGGTTTTTGATGGAAGGGCAAAAGCACTCTAACTTTTATTATTATGGTTAAATATCACAAAAGCATTTGAACAAGACTAATTTAGGTAACATCTCCAGAAGCCTCATTTATAATGTAATATTTTACTACAGGGCAAGCCATTTTAAAATATTCCTTGACTGCTATTATAGGTGGCTATCAAGGATAGTGTGACTGGCTGTTATTAGCAGTAAGTAAAAGAACACTTTTTATTTTATTTATGTTTTAGTGATTTTCAGGAATATTGGGAAAAGGAATGTACCCTATTAAATGAAATGTGCGGACAGCCATTATCATCACTTTACATCGGTAATTCCCAGGGCTCCCTCCGTGTGAGGCAAGCAGGCGGCAGGCATCGCCGGTGCCCTGCAGCTCCTAACATCTCGCCGGTTAGGCAGCAAGACACGCAGAGCCTCTCGCACGGCCAACCGAGTCATCTGTGCAAAACCAGAGCAAATGGGTTTTGTTTGGCGCGCCGGCGCGGTGGGCGGTACAAAGCCACTCCGCTTTTGTATCACTCTAAGTTATAGCTACTTTTATAAGCCCAWGCTGTAGCACTGTCTACTGCTTTTTATCCGCTTTCTGGAGGTATTTGGTTAATGGCTGCACGTAGCCAGTAACCATATCCCTGATTCCAGTGTGTGCTGCCAGGAAACCTGGCTCAGCTCTGCTGCGCTCCGAGCTTTCGGTCGAAGACTTCAGCGGGCACTGGRCCGCCTTCGTGCCGGGAGAGGAGGTGGAAGGGGAGAGGAAAGACCAGAGCGATTCGCCCAGGGCTCGGGAGGAGTCTCTGCCCCGGGGGCCTGCTGCTCCTTGGGTGCCCCCGGGCTCCCTGGCCGGCTGCGTTAGGAGCAGGGCTGCCCAAGGCCGGAGCAGTGAGAGGACAGCCACCTTGTTGACCCAAGAGCTGAACCGGGTCCTGCCGGCCCTGCCCAGGCGCGTGAGGAGAGGGCAGCATCCAGTCCGCTTAGCTCATGAACCCCAGCTGAGAAGGTGCCTCTCGCACGCACGTGGAGACCTTCAATATCACAGATGCGCCAGGTTGCTCAGTTCTTCTAGTGCTCCTGGTCCTCCAAGGGGACTGCCCAAAAATGGGGGGAGAGSAGGAAGAAAACACAGAAAAACAAAAATAAAACCCTGCCTTTTTACTGCAGTGTGGTGGTTATTGGTTCTGAATGTCTTTTATAGAAATCTGGCCTTTGGCACTGACTTCAGATAATATTTTATTAAAAGACCACATGATTCATTGAACCGATGCACTTCAGTATCTGTGAAAAGGAAAGCTGGGAAAGACACAAAAGCAGCCGGGCTATGGAAAACCGATTCAGGGAACCGTTTCAGCACAAAGCCTCTCAATCTGCAGGAAGAGACAACAAAAAGGAACACAGTATTTCCAAGGAAACCTCTGAGCACGGGGCTGGAGCCAAGTAAGGGGTTATTGCTATATTAACCTTTCCGGAAAGGGCCGTGGAGTATATGTGGAAAGAGCAAATCCTGTCATTCTGGAATTCATAGGAATTTTGTTACTAGCATCAGTGTGATCGGGCTTGGCCCATAGACGCTTAAAACTGAAACTTAATGAAAGAAGTAATAAGAGATTCTGGTAGGTTTAGTCTGTCATAAGTAGGATAAGAGTTGCTTTTCTCTTTTACGTCTTCAGAGACCTGTTTTTCTAAAGCTAAAAAGCATAGCTATGGTGTCCGTAGTTCTTTACCTGTTATGAGGACGGAAGCGGTTAAAACCAGTAAAAGCGGAGAACGCCCTGAAGCTGGACCTGCAGCAGTGACGCTGGTGGTGCCAGGCTAAGCCTCCCCCCGAGCCCGGCGGGAGCAGCGGGCGCGCGGTCCGAACGCAGGGACGCGCGTGAAACGGGGCACAATCAGAGCCGCAGACAGCTCGCTTGCCAGCGGCTTTTGCTTTTTTCTTTTTTTTTTTTTAATTACCCCACTTTCTCCCTTTTTAGTTTTGTGTTTCACATTTTGCTTGTGTTTAGTTCCCAACCGGTGATTTCCTGTTTCCCTTTATTTTGCTAGAAATATATAGGATGAAAATATTGATTTTCAAGCAGTTACGTAGTTCCTAGAGGTGAGTGAATATTATTTTCATGTCATGCGTGAAAGAAGCAGAGCAAAAAACTTGCGCATTTTGCTACTAGCTTTACAGTGAATCGTTGCTGAGTGCATTGGCATTGGTAAATCCCGAATTCCACTGGAGCTCTTGCACTACACGGCGACGGTGTTTTCTCCTTTGAAACCACAGCGAAGAAGACCGCACGTAAGCGTGGCTTCCTCCTCTTCCTCCTCACGTGTTACCGATGAAGAAACGTAGAAAAACGGCAGGTCGTGYGAAGATTTACGGAAGAGCCCCGTGCTCAGGCTTAGCGCGGCGCGCGCGCGGGTGAGACTGCGCAGAAATCCCGGTGGAAGCCGGTCCTGCTTCCAACCTGTCTCCCTCCCTTCATGATGATAAATGGTGGGAGGGGAGGGGGGGCTACCTCAGCTTTGAACTGATTGCTTGTTAAGAAGGATGGGAAGGAAGAATGTGGCTTCACTTAAAACAGGGGTTTTGTCGTATGCCTAAAACCTGTGGTGGTGGTCTCCTCTCGGTGACCTTCGGTGCTCTCATACCCAAGGCTTAGACAAACCCCTACTTGAAGAGGGCTGGTCAGGCAAGACATCACGGCTACTCTTATTTACCAGGTCGAACTGTCCTGCGCCCGGATCCCCGCTCGGGCCTGGCCCTGCGCGTGGTCGCGGGAGGCCGTCACCTCTGCTTTCGGGCCTCACCTTTGCGGGACACCTCACGACTGACCCCCGTCGAGGGAATCTGCCCCCAAGTTGCAGGCTAAAACAAGCCCTCGGCTTCGGTGCGGGTAATCGATGGGTTGAGGGAAGCGCAGGGGCCAGCTCTTGCCACACCGCACAAAAACAGGTTTTTGGCACAAAAACTTTAATATTCTTTTTCATCTCTCAGCTGAACACTGGGCTCCAGGACGCGTCGCTGTCTGCCTTACGTAAGATAGAGGCTATTAAAGAAAAATAGTAGTTTTGCACGTGTTGTTCTCTAGCAAATATTTGTCAAAGGTTGCAGCCATCCCTGCTGGCGGTGGCTAAGGATTCGTACATAAATTTGGCCCAATTCCATSCTATCGGTGCAAACCTCCCAACTGGATGCTACAATTTCTCAAATTTTCGCTTTTAGAATTGTTACGAACTGTCGTTTCCCGCCTAGGCAACGAGTATAAAGATGGCCATTCAATGCATTTATCTCTCTTTTTTCTTTTTTTTTTTTTTTAAGAAAGCCTTCTTCCACTTAATAAATATGATCCCCTGAAAAAATGTTCATTAAAACAGTCAGTAACAATGTACGGCTAAAAACTGGAAATCGATATTTGCTGAAAACTGTGGAAAATGGCAACAAAAAAGCAAAGGAAATCATATTGACCACCACATAATACTTGTGCAGGCGTTTCACCCTTTAGTATTTTTTTGTGTAGCAAAAGCCTTTCGACCTGTCCTAGCTATTCATCTCGGTGAGTTTGAGTTTGCTTTTGTTTCAGCAGCTTTCTAATTAATTACCATTCAAAAAAAGTTATGCAGATTTCAACTGAACTAGCATTATCAGCTCTTTGCACTAATTTCTATGCCTTTTCATTTCCCCTTTCCTAGGACTAGACCCCAGAGGTGGCCCGTGCAGTGCAGTTTTCAGCCCGGCGGTGCCTTGCTGCCGGCCCTGGTAGGTGCAGGCGCTGCCAAGCTGAGCCGGGTGCCAGGGAGCCACCACGAAGGCTGAGCAAGAAAGTGGCTTCAGACCCAAAAGCCGCGGAAGTTACTTCACCACCAGCAGGATTCGCAGCCTTAGGCTCCCTGCCGGAGGACAGCTCTTGCAGCAGAAGCCCCGAGGAGCTGCTGCTGCTCCCCCGGGCCCAAGCCTGGTGTTTTCAGCACCCCGTGGGCATGGTGGTCCCGTGGGCAAACCCCAACGCTGCAGAGCTCCGACAGCTTCCGCAGCATCGTGGCTGGACATCGCTGCAGCGGCTGTTCCGCTTTGATGGGAATAACCAGCTATTTAGTGACAGTGAGGCCACTGCCCAAGGCATCGAGGGGGGGAAAGAACAAAACTGGGGCTAAGCCAGCTCCATGATCCATGACTGGACCAGCATCAGCAGGAGAGTGAGAGGATTCAGGACATGCAGTAACCTGTGCTTAATGCCATAACTCTGGGAAGGACGTACTGGTTGGGGCACATCCTGCTCTTACCTTTTGTGCTCGTGAGCAGCGCTGGGCTGCTGGCTCTGCCTCTTCTGGGACTCTGGTGGGACTTTTAAGGGTAGTGGTTTGCTAGCCCTGGCAAGAAGATGGTTTAGTGCATGTGGTGTTTACATGTTTCTGGGGTCACATAAAGATCTTGAGGTCTACAGTTTGGATTTGGAGGCCTCACTGTTTAGATGCTTTAACATCTTGGCGAATGTAGCCCTCCTTCTCACCTGATTTTTACAGCCAGCTAGTCCTCTGCAATTTAAAATCACAAAGCGAAATTAAAATACTGGGTTCACCATGTCATTGGAAAACTCAGCCTCAAAAACAATCAGAAAGGCATGGTTGCTGACTGTAATTGCAATAATGCTCCTTGTGATAGAAGGCAAGTACGTGCCTGAGCATCCTGGGGTTTGCTGGGCAGCTGCAACCTTCAAGCAATCAGCAGAAAACTCAAAGCGAATTAACCTCCCTAGCAGTTAGTTACCCAGATAATTTCTCAACTGGGCTGGGCAGCCCCTGCCAAGTTTAATTTTAAATTTCAGTTTAGTTTAAAGCCAACACAGGCTGATCTGTAGTCCACAGCACTGGTGTAAGCCATGGCTGTGAAGCCTACCATGAAACGGCCATCTAAGCGCCAATGGCTACACTGACTTTTTTATAGACAGAGCCCAAGGGGCAGTTTCTCACATGACAGTGTTTTCACATTAAAATACGGTTCAGGTTGGACAGGGTTTTTTGCTTTTGTTGTACTGTTCCCAACATTTCCTTCTTTTTTATTYTTAATATTGATCCTGTACCTTGTGGAAAGGAAATCACTTCGAATCCTTCTCTCGCCACCAGCAAGCCGTGGAGTCAGGATTTCCCGTATATCCTCCAGCGCTGTTACGGCTCCAGCTATCAAAGCAATGAAAACCCTCAAATCACATTGTAATCAAGCCGCCTCTTGTCACAGTAAAGTGAATGTACCTCCTTGGGGCAGGTCATTAAATTAAAACATTGTCATTCTTTTTTGCTGTTCAAACACTGCTGCAGAGACTTGATTGGCTAAGGAAGAGATGAATTTTTTCCTCCTGCTGGAATTTTTCACTATAACCATCCTCAGGGGACTTCTCATCTTCAAAAGAAACATTCTTTCTATACAAGCTGCAAAAAGAATTATTTAATGACATCATAAATTAATAGAGAAGCACAGTTTTTCCAAAATGTGGAGAGAGAGAGAGAGGAAAAAAAAAAAAACAGAGTTTGCCAAAAACACCCCAGCTCTTCCAGACTTAGGCCTCTCTGGAGCCTGTGAGCTGCCAATGATACCAAATTGAATGGTGGGGTTTTTGGCATGACTTAAATTTAGCTTGTTTAAATTTTGGCAAATATTCCTATTACTCACATACTCAGCAAACTGATACAAATATTTGTTCTATTTAGAGTGAGGTCCAAACTCAGTGTTGGCATAAGTGCTGTTGGACTCGGTGGAACTAAGCTTGCTTGCGCCAGTATTAAATTTGGACCGTTACCTTAAAGAAAAACAGAATTAAAAAAAAAAAATCCCCCTAGCCTGTTAGGCGCAGATTAGAATACATCAATGGAAAACAGACCTCATATGTATTCAAGTTTTCCTTGCTTGCTAATTTTTGCCTTAATGCGATTTGAAATGGCCCTGGGTTTTCTGCACTTGCTGTGCCCCGTTACGATCTAACAAGCAATCTAGTCAGAGCTGGGACTGAAAAAGCCTTCATACCCATGAAGGGCTTTGCATTCTTGAGGAGTAAGATCTGTTTAAACTGTAGTAAATCAAACCTGGAAGCAGTAAGCATACTCGGGCTAATTTACTGCTGTACAGGTTGTTGGGTCTTTTAATGATGGCCACGGTTTGCTCGTTCCGATCTGAAACACAAACAGCCCATTAACTTCCTGCCCCCAGGACGGCGCGTCCCGGGTCCTCCAGAGCACGCCGGCACTGCCGCGCTCGCTGTTAGCAGCGCCCAGGCGGGCAAAGCACCCGAGGCCGGAGCTGAGCTTCCCTGGGGTCACGCGCACACAGACCGCGCTACAGATTTCTAAAAAAAAAAAAAAAAAACACCCAAAAAAAACCCCCAAACCAATACGCTGCTGCTATTCCCCCAGCGACCGCAGCCGCGCTGCGCCGCGGGGACACGCTCGCTACGCGCTCGTGCTCAGCGCAAACACGGGTTGTAAAAGCCGAACGCTATTTCAATGCTTTTCGAAAAAAAAGTCAAGCAGAAGCGGGCTCCAACTCACTCAACTTCAGCCGTTTAGAGATCGGAAATCTGCTCTCAGCTACTGAGCGAGATTTCTCGGCGAGTGGAGAAGGACCAGCAGCAGGGCGTGAGTCATCCCCGCCAACCCGACCGGCTGCCGCGGACTTCCCCTCTCCTCCGCTGACTATAAAAGGAGCCTCGATGACTGGATTACCGGRTAGCCAAATTTGGGGCATTTATGTGCTAACTCAGCTCCTACCGGTGCGTCCCGGACTGACAAACGCCGTGCGCTATTTTAGAAAAACCCTACAAACGTGCCGTTTGCCACGGGCTCCTCCGCGGCTCCGCCACGCGGCTGCGACGGCTGGAGCAGCTCTGACGCGCGTTACTGCCCTCGACCAACCCGCCGAGCAGCCAGGACGCGTACAAAAAAAAAAAAGAAAGAAAGAAAAAGTTAAAAACGGAAGCAATGATTATTCACAGAAAAGACCATCGCTATTCTGTTGATTGCGCTTGTAAAACAGGCAGACGAGCCGGACCAGCGTGTCCTCCGGGCGCGTGTCCCCACGCATTGGGGGACCAGGTGGCAGCACGCGGCTCGTCTGGTTGATTCAGCATCACTACGAGGAACGAGTGACCCGGGCGGCTCACGTTAGGGCTCCCGGCAGCCTTGGCCCGCTCCGGCCTCCTCCACGAGCCTTTAATTCCTCAGCTGTTACTGAGCTGCGCCTAAGTACAGGAGCATCGTCTTGGTGGTCTGGGGATCAGTCAGGCCAACGGCTGCTTTTGACTTAAAAAAGCCCAATAACACTTTGTAGTCAGCTCCCCTCATGTGTCAACTGAAAAAAA